>NW_028241670.1:235000-550884 GCF_964263255.1 Lissotriton vulgaris | reverse complement strand
GGATGTGGTGGATGCAAAAGGTGCCCAAATCAAAGTGTGGTGATAATAGGTGCAAAATATTTAAAAAAAATACTAGGTTGTAGTCTTTATACCTGTTTTAATAATGACCAACCTGTATTTATTAAAAACAAGTGAGCGGACAAATAGGTTCTGTGTTACGAAACCAAATGTCCTTAGTAGTAGACAAAAATACTGGTCAACATGTTTCTGCTGTTATACTGCCATTCGCTCAGCATTCGTCAGGACCTAAAAATTAGACCCCCAGTGGTATGCGCGCGCTAAGGCGCACCCTACTGTGAGGTTCGAAATGTGAAAAATATATTAGATATATAACTATCATGGGCAGTCTCCATGATAAAGGTCAGGGCAAAAATGTGCAACCTGGCCAAAAACCTGTGAAGAGAAAAAGGAATTATTGACATATGATGTCCTTTCTGACACTGTACTCAGTGTGAGGACATGAGTTAAATGGTAACAGGGCTGCATTCTATGTCATGGTCTAGTAGCCCCAGTATGCCCATACAGAAAGAATAAACTAAATTCTAGTTTGTGTGACTGAGGCAGCTTAAATTTCATTACATGTCTGCATGCTCAATCCCAAATTCATGGTTCGTTAAAACAGTTAGTGGTTTAAAAACTAGTACTAACACTGGACCAATCCAATGATGCGGTCATGAAAAACCAAGGAAATTAAAGTAATGCCATCTCTGTGAGATTTTGTGTGCAGTCAGACAACTGACACCTGTACACGGTGTTAAATAAACAAATACTCAAATGAACTGGACATCAAATCATTCGAGGCGATCGCCTAACCTCCATGCCTTCGAGTCCCCTGTATTTCTCAAATAGTTCAGTGGTAAGCAGCTGACAGGAGTAGCGCGGCTAAGGTTGTGCTATCGTTATGGCCATATGCCCTGCTGTGTGTTAAAACGGTGAAGCCCATATGAGTTCAGCATGTGGAAGAAACCACAAATTGCTCTCAATTCCAGGCAACAAGCCAAAGGTATAAGTTGAAAATAGACTCACGCCGTTGGGGCCGTATAAATCCCTTCAGATGAAAACAGCGCGGGTACTCTTCACGCGGTAAATGTCTAAGGAAAGGGAAAGATATATGGGAGTCTTGGATAATTACATTAACTTCGCTTGTGCCGTTAGTGGAAATTGGCCAAAACTTACTGCTTTACTCGCGACTCCCCGCCTCAAACCTACAATCAGGGCTGCCGTCTCACCGGAAGGAGAATAATGCACTTCCTATCCCTCCTTAAATGTTGATGTGGAGTGAGCTGAATCAACACGCCCCATTTAAAGTGGTACGTGCTGGATACCGCTATTGACAGGATTATGTTAAACATGTCACCTATCTATGGACTGGCGAGTCTGACAACTACCGCGAAGATTATTCATTGTGATTGACGTTCAGTAGCTGTGAAAGTGTACTTATGCAGTTGCGAGCAACGGATGTTCGTTCTCACTGTTATGTTGCTGTCAACTTGTGCACTTATCACGCGCAGAGATTGTTTAGGAAAAGACCACCAGTACAGAAAACAGATAGGGTGAATGTGGGCTAAGAACGTGATGCTACCCCAGGGGATATCGTCATTAAGTCCTGTTCTGTGGGTGCCCAGACGGTACACCCACCGTTGTTCCTTCTCGAAGAGTTTCTGTTCGGAGGCCGTGGGCAGGTGTTCCAGAATTGTCCAGTGTAATCATTTGGTGTGTGATTAGACTGTAAGAAATGTGCCGTTAGTTTAGTCGTGGATTTTTTACAACGAATGTTACTTTGGTGTTCACATATTCTAGTCTTAATGCGTCTGGTAGTCATGCCCACATATTGGAGATTGCAATGACAAGGAATCAAATATACAACGTTGGGAGTGTTGCAGTTCGTGTGCCTTCTTTGCTCCACCTGGAGACGTCTGGAAGGGTCAGGAATTTCGTATCCGTGGTAAGGTGACACACGTTACAATTCCCACAGGGACACATTTTCCTTGATACAGAGGCATACCTGACAACCGCTGAGGACTTCGAGGGCAGAACCGGCCACACAGCTCGCCGCACCCGCTCCGCGGGTGCCGCTTCGCACAGGAGTGCTTTATCCTGAACTACCGGCACCTGATCACCTAAGGCGGAGGTAAGGGCGAGAGGCTAGGCGGGGCTGCGAGTGTGCAGGGACTCCAACAAATAAGGAAGGGAGTTGGAGGGTTATTAGCTAGGCTCGCCCTCCAAGAATTAGGTCAAACAAAGGTTTCTGTTTCCAGATACCTAAGAGCCTTGCTAGAAAAACAGCCAGCACACACTGGGGTTGACTGTGGAGAATTGTGTATAATGTATATAAAAAGGAAAAATTGTCCCTTTTTAGGTGTCCACTCACTCACCGGGGTTGCCCCACGGTGACATGCTTCATCATTGGGGCCATCCCAGTCCTCTACGGGCTGGGGCGTGCTACGACTTGCGAAGTTACGTAGGAGCACTTTTATGGACTATGTGTGGTGCATGTGTATTTGTGGGGAGTGGACTATGTGATGTGGGTTAAAAATACCTGCCCAGTAGGTTTTCAATAAACTTTATTCTGACCTCTAGGTGGTAATATTAAAAACGGGGTGGGTAGATAGGCTGCCCTAAACTTAATGTGTCCAGATGTACCTTTCAACTCCTAAGTCGACATGTTTCGTGCATACCCCAAGCACTTCTTCGGGACTACACAGGGACCAGCCCTGTGTTCGCCACTCCTTAGCTCTTTCAATGAGATATTTATAGAAAAAGACTTTCAACTGCAGCAAACTCTAGGAGGGCGTGGCTAGCAGCCAATGCAGACGGTCGCAGCCTAACAAGGCTCCCGACCCTCTGCCCATAATCCGCCGAATCATCCTGTTTTGGACCAGGGATCCCCGCGGAAACCGGGTCGATCCCGCAGACGACACCAAGGTCTGTCCCGGCGGGAGTGGCGAACCGCGGGAACACCCGCAAAGGGCACTGCGGACCGGAGATCTCCCGACCCTCGGAGCGCAAGATGGCGGCTGCCTAACCTGAGCGTAAGGAGAGACGGCCGCGAGTCCGCCCGTGGGGTCATCCCGCCCGAGAAAGGAGAGCGGGGCAACATCAGGCCACCGAGGGGAGACGGCGGCTGCCCGGTGAACCGGCGATCCTGAGGGCGGTGTGCGGCTTGTCCGCGAAAGCAGCTTCGGCGAGGCTCCGCCCCTTGGCGAGGCAGGACCCCTTGGCGAGGCAGGAAATCCAGTCCCCGGCTTCGCGGCCTATGACTCCGGTGAGTGCTGCCTGATCCCTGGCCCTGGCGGATTGCCCAGAGAAGACCGCTCCGTGACGGGACTGATCCTCCGGGGACGCTCCGGAGTCTCTGAGCGGGGAGCCAGCCCCAGTGCAGCCAAACTCTGCCCGGGAGGCCTGCTATGCAGCCGGGTCTCGGGGCCGAGGATTAGGATCCCTGCCCTCATCTGTGCTGTGGCGCTGGCTTTGGCGGAGGGCCCGAGAGGGGCTCAGATCCACAACTGCATCATCGCGTTGAACCCAGGAGTCACTGGGGCAGAGACCTTCTGTGCGCAGGGGACTGCATCCTCTCCCTTGGGGGAGCCCGGCTGGGACTGCTTGGGGCCACCTGAGCCCTGACCTCGAGCTCTGTGAGTTGTAAACGCCCCTGCTTTGAGTGCTGAGTGAGACCGGCGGAGACCCCCTGAGACTGCTGCGACCCGGCCTTGTGCTCTGGGCGTGACGCACCTGGGGATACCGGCACGCCGGCCCTGAGGGCTGGGACAGACCACCTGAGACCACCTGCCCCACCCCGGGACTCTGGAGGGGCGCCCCCCGCCTGCGAGACACTAAGTTTGGGGAACTGGTCGAGGCTAGACTACTCCTTTTATCCGGGGGAAGGCGGATCGGACCCGCCACTGCTGCATGGTGCGGACACCCCGAAGAGGAGCTGAGTGTGGTGGGGAGACCGGAGCTTGCCGCGTGGACTCTGAAGCGGACCCCTAGCTCTAGAGGCGGTAGAGGCGCACAGTGTGATCCCGAGGTGACATTCCCACGACCGGTGCCGACCTGATCCCCACGGATCTCCCCTGAGGAAGCATTACACCGCTGGACGTCGAGCCAGTAGCGGAGACACCGAGGGGCCGCCGGCCCGCCTGTTGCTGGGGTCATCGTCCCTGCCCGACGGCTTTAGAGGCCCGAGCCCGCTCTGAGAGTGAAAGATGGGGAAGCCTAAAGGACCCAAGGGAGAGGGAGGTCCATCCACGGAAACGCCGGACGACTCCTCACGTCCTCCCACGGAGCTCCAACAGATGCAAGACCGGATACTGGACGCCATTGCGGCCACGAAGGAGGCACTACACCAGGATATTGGTCAGGTGGCGACGGGGTTAGGGCTTCTGCGGGCGGACCATGCAAAGCTGGCGGACAGGGTCAAGGAAACAGAAGACGCCCTAAAAGTTGTTGTACCGGCTCAAAAGTCGATGGAGGGACGGCTCACAGACGCGATGGAGCGGATACAAACCCTAGAGAGGAGAGCAGAGGATGCAGAAAACCGCAGTCGGCGGAATAATGTGCGTCTGGTGTGCCTTCCGAAAAAAAGAGGGCACGGACATGGTGGGATTCCTGACCGACTGGCTAAAAACTGTGGTTGCCCCGGAGGGCCTATCTCCCTTCTTCACCTTGGAGCGGGCGCACCGCGTGCCTTCCCGACCCCCGCGTGAGGGCCTGCCGCCCCGCCCAGTGGTCATCAAACTGCTCCACTACAAGGACAGGGATTGGCTCTTACATACATCTCAAATAGATAACAGCAGGGTCACATTGTTCCCGGACTACACGTTCAAAACCCAGAGACAGCGTGCGTCCTTCCTCTCCATCAAAAAGGAATTGCGTACAGAGGGGCTGCAGTACTCCCTGCTGTTCCCGGCCAAACTCCGTGTGATCGTAGACGAGAGGGCGTTGTTTTTTGAAACATCTGCAGAGGCATGGACTTGGTGGGATACCTACAAAGCGGGAACGGACGGGGCCCGGTACCGGGCGGAGGAGGAGCGCCAGGGCCACTCAATCAGACGATCACGCAGGCTTCGTAACCGTGGCAGGGGCCCCAGAAGACCGACGACCTCGCAAACGGAGGAAGAACGGAAGGCGGCACTACTTGCAGTGAAAGAGGTGTCGGGACCGGCACCGGCCCTATCGGCAAGGGACTCGGCCTCGGAGGCCCTGGCTACGGGCTCGGACACTGACTTGTCGGGATTGGATGGCGCCAGAGGCCCGAAGGTCACGCCGCAAACTTCGGGAGAGATCATCGGACCCTGACAGCTGTCTACGATTGCGGAGAGGTAGGACTCTAAAGGCGACGCCTCCACGAACACTGGGACAGACCACTGTGAGACTTTTCTTTTATGAGTCACATTGGGAACTATAGGGCGGAGGGGCGTGGGGACGGAATTGGGAAGGGTCAGTAGCCAGTTCACGTACCACTGGGCCCATAAGGCCTCCGTGGTGTTTACTACGGACTACAAAGTTTAGTGGGCGCGGTTGCTCACAGGTTTGGATGGGAGCGACTACTTTGCAGTTGGGTCCTATTCTGGGGGTGGGGGGGCCTGGAGAAGTTGGGGAGACTCGAGGTGGGGTTTGGGGTGGGGGGAAGAGGGGGGCGTTGGGGATGGGAAGGGGCGGGATGGTGTCTGGTGTTCGGATGCAAACTGATATTGGACTGCAGCGAGTAAGTTGGGACAATGGCTAGTATGGGTTTGCTGAAATGTGTGTCCTGGAATGTGCGGGGACTCAATTCAATGACGAGAAGGCACAAGATACATTCCCACCTTGTTCGTAGAGGAGTACACATAGCCTTTTTGCAGGAGACCCATTTAACTAAAAAGGAGGGGGTTGCTTTGCAGAGGAGGTGGAGGGGTCACCTGTTTCACACCACATACTCGGCGTTTGCTAGGGGGACACTAATTTGGATCAGGGCGGGGGTTCCCTTCCAGGTCACTAGGCACACTGTAGACCCTGACGGGAGATTTGTGGCGGTTGAGGGGTTACTCAGGGGTCGCCAGATTGTTCTAACGTGGAGCAGGCTTCATACTTCACCAGGCTGTCCAGGCTGTTGGCCTCTTATTTAACTGGGCCGGTGCTGATGGGGGGGGACTTCAACTCTATAGAGGATACCACCTTGGACAGATCGCACCCACCTCTGAAGGCATCTCCAGTACACAGACTAGCGAGGCACAGATCTACTTGGCAGGGGCAGTGGGACTTGACGGATGCATGGCGCGCACAGCACCCGGCTGAGAGGGATTATTCCTTCTACTCGGGCGTGCACGACCTTCATGTCCGCATGGACGCTTTCCTGTGCTCTCACTCGGTAATTCCGTCGGTTGCTCGGACGGAGTACCTGGCACGAACGATATCGGACCACAACCCCTTGCTCCTCACGCTAGCCTGGATGAACGAAGTCTCACCGATCCCGACGTGGCGGCTTCGCCCAGACACGCTAGATGACCCACCGTTCAGCGGAGCGTTGGAAGAAAGGATCTCCCAGTACTTTGCGGAGAATGAGGGAACTGCCTCCTCCAGGGCCGTGGAATGGGACGCGCTAAAAGTAGTGGTGAGGGGGCACTGTATAGGGAAATTTGCGGGTGCGCGGCGGACGCTACTGGATGACCTGGACAGGGCTGAGCGAACCCTGCGAGTGGTAGAGAAACAAAGACCCCACCGCCCGACTTGCAGGAAAGGGTATGTGCCGCGCGAGAGGCAGTGGCTGGAGAGGCAGTGGCTGGAGAGGCAGTGGCTGGAGAGGCAGTGGCTGGAGAGGCAGTGGCTGGAGAGGCAGTGGCTGGAGAGGCAGTGGCTGGAGAGGCAGTGGCTGGAGAGGCAGTGGCTGGAGAGGCAGTGGCTGGAGAGGCAGTGGCTGGAGAGGCAGTGGCTGGAGAGGCAGTGGCTGGAGAGGCAGTGGCTGGAGAGGCAGTGGCTGGAGAGGCAGTGGCTGGAGAGGCAGTGGCTGGAGAGGCAGTGGCTGGAGAGGCAGTGGCTGGAGAGGCAGTGGCTGGAGAGGCAGTGGCTGGAGAGGCAGTGGCTGGAGAGGCAGTGGCTGGAGAGGCAGTGGCTGGAGAGGCAGTGGCTGGAGAGGCAGTGGCTGGAGAGGCAGTGGCTGGAGAGGGCCTCCGTAGTTTCGATTATAAAACATACTTAACTAAGGCGCTTGCTGAAGGAGACCAGACTGGGACACTCTTGGCCTGGCTGGCTAACCCCAGTAGAGGCGCTGTCCCGATACTGTCAATGGCGAATGCGGATGGCACTTCATCCAACTCCCAGCCGGACATATTGCGTTGTTTCAGAGGGTATTGCGAACGGCTGTATGGGAGAGACCCGGTGGATCGAGCCGAAATGGCAGACGCCTTGCTATCGGAGGTCCAATTGCCACACCTCGAGCAAGAACAGGCAGAAGCCCTCGGGGGCCCGATTGAATTAGGGGAAATTAGAGGGGCCATAAAGAGAATGGCGCGCAATATAACGCTGGGTGTGGATGGACTACCAGTGGAATTCTATAGTAAATATATTGATATCCTAGCACCACGACTCCAACTCGTATACCACGAGGCGAAAGAGAAAGGGGAGTTGCCCCGCTCGATGCGCGAGGCGATCATGATTCCCCTATTAAAACCGCGTAGGGACGGCACTGATCCGGCGTCGTACCGGCCTCTGTTGATGCTGACGACCGATTATAAAATACTGAGTACCATACTGGCCGCCAGATTAATAGCCCACATGCAGGACCTGATTCACAAGGACCAGTCGGGCTTCGTACCCAACAGAAACACGTCACACAATATCCGCAGGTTACTGAGGCTCGTGGCGGATCCCCCACCACTCGCCAGTGCCCCTATGGTCATGGCGATTGACATAGAGAAGGCCTTTGACAGCCTGGATTGGTGCTACCTGTACAGGGTGATGCACAGTTTTGGCATAGGTGAGGGCTATATGCGATGGACGAAAGTACTCTATGCGTCGGTTGGAGCCAGGGTACGAATAGGTGCGCTGATATCGGATCCCTATACAGTGCATAAGGGTACTAGGCAGGGGTGTGCGCTCTCCCCCTTGTTATTTGCCCTCGCGATGGAACCGTTAGCGGCACTGGCCAGAAGAGGAGACTGTTACCAGGGACTGGAAGTTGGCGGGATCCACCACTACATATCATTGTACGCGGATGACCTCCTGCTGTTCTTGGACAATGCAGAGGAAGCGGTGGAGGGAGCGGAGTGCCTTTTGGCGCGATTCGGGGAGGTCTCGGGCCTGAGAGTGAACTGGGCAAAGACGTGCCTCTTCCCACTCCGGAGAGCGGAGCGATGTCCCAGGGCCCGCCCCAGGCTCCGCTGGGAACCAGACTGCCTCCCTTATTTGGGGGTACATGTCTACCATGAGCCCGCAGACCTGCTGGAGGGCAACATCGGCCGCTGTATCCGTACATTACAAGGTAACATGACCTTTTGGGCCACTCTTCCGCTATCCATGACAGGCCGGGTATCTCTGATTAAAATGATAGCCCTGCCACGATTGTTATACTTCTTTAGGACTCTCCCAGTGTGGATACCGGGAAGCGTCTTTCGACGCCTGAAGTCCCAAGTGGTGTCCTTTCTATGGGGTACTGGCAGGCGGAGGATAGCTCTAGCGACCCTGACCCGCCCAAAGAACGAGGGCGGACTCGCGGTCCCGGACTTTGAACTCTATTATTTAGCTGCCCAGCTGCAGTTTTTCACACAAGAGGTGGCAAGGGTATACCGGGGCCCGGAACATGAAAGGGACACTGGCACCCCCCGCCACGTATTGGCGTATATTACCTTGCAGCAGAAACTCGCGCTCTGTGGTTTGTCCCAGGAAGAACGGACGCTGAGGCTCTGCTGGAATCGCATGCAGAAGCGGGCGGGTCTCGGTCACCCATACGCACCTCAAATCCCACTGGGTATGCTGACAGCATTTCCACATGGCGGCGACTGGTCGGACCTCCAAGGTTGGGAGGAGGCTGGCCTGCAGATGGTGGGGGACCTATACATTGATGGGGTGCTCGTGCCGTACCAAACCTTGCAGGAGCAATATGACCTCCCGAGAGGTGGCTACCTTTTGCATGCGGCCGTGGTACGCGTGATCCAGGCGCACTGGGGGGGAAGGGCTGCTCGAACCCCCAACATCGCCAGCATGCCAATACAAGATGATGGCTGCAGGGACGATCAAGGCAGTCACATGTCTGCACTCTAGACTACTTGAGGCTAACTTGCAGCCCCTGACGCGCCTAAAAACCCAATGGGAGACAGACCTGCAGAGAGAGATCCCGGACACGACGTGGGCTCAATTGGTTCAGAGAGCCAGGAAAAGCACCAGAAACGCCCGCTTCCAATTAATACACCTATACATACTCCATAGGGCCTACCTCACCCCGCATAAAATATCACAATACTTTGGCGCGGTGGACGCAGCGTGCCCCAGATGTGCGCTTTTAGGCGCGGACTTACTGCACATGCTAAGTGGCTGTCCACACCTGCAAGACTTCTGGAGGGAGGTGGGCGACACCTTGAATGAAGTCACGGACAGAGACCTGCAATATGACAGTGCGACTACACTCTTACATTGGTTCCCACACACACGCAAAAATAAACTGACAAGCAAATTCATAGACATGGGCCTACTTATTGCGAAGAGGGAACTCACCAGGGGATGGAAGTCAAAGACGGCGCCGATGCACCGGAAATGGCTGACTGAATTTCAGAAGTGGGCAGCGGCAGAGAGCACAATCAGATACCAACTAGCACGACGGGGGTCAGACGAGAGAGCTCAGGAAATGGCACTGGCGTGGGAAATCCTAGCCCAAGCGCTCAGGGACAGTGCAGTGGAGAGCGAGGAGGAAGGGGACACAGTAGACTCTGGGGTCCAGGGGGAGGCGGCGCCGATCCTTGCGCCTACCATGGACACACACACTCAATGATTTACTCCATGTTTCGCAGCTTACCCACATACTTTAGTACACTACTACCGGACGCAGGCACTGGACACCACAGAACACCGGAGGGGAGGGGGGAGGGAAGAGCGAAGGGGGAGGGAGGTATAGCACCCCAATGATACCGAGATTAGAAATACACATTGACCGGTTGCTGGAGGGGGGGGACCTGTTGGGGGGGGGGGAAAAAGTTAAAAGCAGATGGCGGTTGACCACTGGACATGCCTACACTGAGTAATGAAAAGAATGCACTGATTACGATGAACGCCACCCGGCCTCAGGGATGCGGGTTATAAGGCTGTGTACATACTACTCAGAAGTAATGAGAGACACTGGGGTCCTGCGCAAACATAATTGCAAATGCGTTGTAATGATCATATTGGAATCTGCAATAAAAATTGTTTTACAAAAAAAAAACTGCAGCAAACTCTACTAAGTGCATGCAATAATACCTACGTATTTTGTTCCCAAAAACACGTGGTTCCTGAAAGATAAAAAACAACTTGAAAGGTCACGGGGTGATTAACCCCATATATTATCACACACAGTTTTTAGGCAAAAAATGTGATGGTTTTCTGTGATCAGAAAGCGGACTTGTTGGCCGTGGTTGTTTTCATGCACAAAAACGTGATTCATTTCGTGCATTTTTGAACGTGATTAAAAAACACACACCTCGCTCAGTGACACACCCAAGCATTCATCTGTCATACACACTCATACATACTTTTCACGAGACCTAACTGGGCCCCATGGAGTCGGAGGGGTATCGGTATCCTAGCAACTCTAGTGGGAGAGAAACAAAGTTGGTAAATCACCCAACAATGCGCGCTTCTTGGCGATGTTACAAAGACCCATTGGCGGTCCTTGGTGCCCTGTTCTTACTTACTTGTGCTCCGGTTACCCCCTGCATTCAGGCACCTACTTGTCTCCCTCCGGTCCGGATGTTATCGGACTGGGGGTTTCAGTGTTGTTTTTAAGGAGATGCCGTTCGCGGTTTGTTTGCGCTGGCGTGGGAACGCCCTTACGTGAACTAGAGCGTATAGTTCCATACTATCTCACCCATTCGTGGCGGCCATCTTGGGGGTACCGATTTCGTCCTCTGTTAGGAGAAGGTACTTAGTTGGGACTATACGGGCTTAAGCACACCTCTAAAATAATTTGGGGTGTTGTATGGGGAATTCAGCGTATTATCAGGGTACATGCTGGCCTGATCATTTTAAAGGGGATAAACTCAAAAAAATTATCTGACGTACCAGGTTCACCAGTTATGCCCTCTGGGTTACTAATAATCTCTCACATTCATGAAGTAATTAGCTATGAATGGCAGAACAAGCCTTGATACCCCATCATGGTTCATGCAGCAGTTCGGGTAGATGGTAGTATTTACATATGTGAAACTCTGAGTTTTTTTACACTACGGATCTGTTCTCGTGTAGCACATGTTTACCATTTAGGTAAACTGTCCCCAGGGAATATCGTCATTTAGTCCCACAATGTGCGAGGGGAGTCTGAACACCCAACGTTGCTCTTTTTCCAGTAGTTTCTTTTCCATGTCAGCATGGGGTTGCTGAATTTCCAGCACTACCCAACTCATATCATTGGGTGTGTGTGCCTTTTCCAGGAAGTGTGTTGTCATTTTTGTATTTGAGTGTTTGCACCTGAAGTTACTGCGATGTTCAACCATTCTTGTGTTTACCTTTCTGGTTGTCATTCCTATGTAGTGCAAATTGCACACACATGTGATCATGTATACGACCCCTGATGTATTACAGTTTGAGAAGTTTTTCAAATCCCATACGAGGCCTGTGTTACATGTCACCTGTTTGGTGGTTTCAGTAAGGTGGCATACACTACAATTGGAACACGGGTGGTGTCCAGCTGGCAAAGGATGTAAACGTCGGATAGGGCCTTCCATATTCCTCGGACGTGTATGTACCACTAAATCCTTCAGCAAAGAAAAGAGCATCCAATAATAACAGGGATGCACTACTGGAGTCAAAACCCAAGGAACCACCATCAGATACCTCTGAAAGAAGACCTATCTGTATCACTACCTACACGGTAGCTTCACAGCAGGTGACAAAAATCGTAAAAAAACATTGGAGAACACTGAACAGTGGAGGTCTCAACATCACCCAACCGATGTTCAGTCATCGGAAAGGGAAAAATCTGAAGGATTTAGCGGTACATACACGTCCGAGGAATATGGAAGGCCCTATCCGACGTTTACATCCTTTGCCAGCTGGACACAACCTGTGTATTTCATTAGACTCTTGACTGTAGTCCAAAATGAGTCTTATTGGTTCTTCCTTGGGGGTCTCTCCCCTAGTTTTTGGTGCTAAGCAATCTTCTTTGGTTGGCTCATTTGCTTTGTTCCATCATCTGTTTATTATGCCTTTACTGTATTTCCTTGCCTGGAAGCGTTTGATGGTCCCAGCGCTATGTTCCGCCATTCCGGTTCCTCACTACAGATCCTCCGCAAGCCCGAATTCCCCATAAGGGATGCTTGATAGTAAAGATGGCTTATGAAAGCTAGTTGCCTCAAGGGTTGCATTGGTGGATGTAGCTTTCCGATGTAAGGTTGTTTTCAAACCATTATCTTTTACATAAATTTCCACGTCAAGGAAAATCACTTTCTCTTGACTTATTTCATACGTTAACTTTAATCCTTGTGTGCTGTTATTTAGGATTTCAAAATATTCCTGGAACTCCTGATCGTTTCCCTTCCAAACGATGAAGAGATCTATGAACCTCTTCCAGGTCACTATTGGTTTGGTAAATTTGTCATTTTTGTCATTTTTACTGTCCCATGCCACTTCATTCTCCCACCAGCCCATAGCCATGCACGCAAAACTAGGGCTGAAGGCAAAATCCATCGCTGCTCCGTTCCGTTGGCAATACAATTCCTCTCCAAAGAGAAATACATTGTTTGTTAGACAGAAAGCAATCCTGCTCATCAACATATCATTGTTGCTTTTGTAGTGAAGATTTCTCTTTTAGAAAATATTGGCATGCATTCAGACAGTGTTATCAATGTTGGAAAGTGCATGGAAGGGATTCGGACTCGCTATAACTCGCGCGCCCGCAATCCACTGCTGATGATGTTGCATATTACATCATTCATGACCTGGTCAGTGACGTCACTGATGACATCACTGACATCTCAAATGACATCACTGATGACATCACTGATGACCTCATCCATGTGATATCAAATACACCTCATCACACACTAGTATAATCTTTCATCACTCACTGTAAAATAGAAAGTGCCATATTTGAAACCATTGATACACCAATAGAAATTACTAAACACCCACTCAGTAATTCATACAACTATACACACATCTAATCACTTACCTATATATTCAGTGTTAAATGCAGTGAATGTTCAAATGAACACTATCAAATATACTTATACTCCTATTTCAACATTACACACCAGCACACATTGTAATCACTTATAAAGACATTCTTCTGACTTAATGTTAATGTAATGTTAATGTTAATGTAAGCCAAACTTTTAGAGCGCAGGGCTACCCCAAAGGGTGTCCCGGCGCTTTAGCAAAGAGGCCCCTAGAAACAGAAAAAACCAAGGCAGACACACTACAGTTATCGCGGGTTACTTGGTGAAGAGCAGAGTCTTCAGCTCCTTCCTGAAAGCCAAGAGGTTGTTTGCTTTCCGAAGGGAAAGTGGGAGTTCGTTCCACAGGCAAGCTGTCACGTGTTGGAAGGAGCGGCCTCCCATCCGGACACGTTTGACCACAGGCACCTCCATTTTGGCCAGTTCCGCCGACCGCAAAGACCTCCGTGGCACATAGAGAGCAGTACGCTTCCTCAGATAGTGAGGACCAATCGCATGGAGAGCTTTAAACGCCAAAGTGAGGAGTTTAAATCTAATTCTCCCAGCGATAGGCAGCCAGTGCAGCCTGGCTAAGAGCGCTGAGGCACTGGCTCTCCTGGGCAGGCCATAGATGGCTCTGGCCGCCGAATTTTGTACAATCTGCAGCCTAGATAACAGATATTTAGGTAGGCCCGCTAAGAGCGCATTTGCATAGTCCAGGCGTGATCCCACCAACGCCTGAACTACATTCCTACGGTACTGCAGTGAAAGCAGGGGAAGAAATTTCCTAAGCATCTTGAGGATGCTGAAACATTTCCCTGCTAATCCCAGGATGTGAGGACGAAAAGAGAGGTCATCATCAAACACCACTCCGAGATTTTTTACTTGAGCAGATGGTGTCTCTGGGGGGAACATGTCCTGGGGCCACCATGTCTTCCAACCCGGGTCTGGGGCACAGCCGAAGAAGAGCAGCTCAGACTTGTCTGAGTTGCATTTCAGGCTGTGCCGCTGAAACCACGCAAAGACTGCGCTTAGACAGTCCTTGATTCTGCCGCCGTTGAAGACCTCTCCCTTCCTGCAGGTGAACAAAAGCTGGGTGTCATCAGCGTATGAGATGACCCTGGCCCCAAACGCCTCCGCTACCTCCGCTAGAGGGGCCATATATATGTTGAAAATGGTGGGGCTCAAGATAGATCCTTGAGGCACCCCCACCTCCAGCGAAGGCATTTCGGCCGAGAACGGCGGAGCCCAGATCACCTGTCGGCGGTCGGCAAGAAAGGATTGAAACCAGTCCAGCACCGTCCCTCGCAGACCAATCTCCCTGAGTCTTGAGAGAAGGCCTGCGTGTGGGACGGTGTCGAACGCCGCCGATAGGTCCAACATGACTAACATCGCCTTTCCCTCATGATCGAGTGTCTCCCTGATGGCGTCAGTAACCTCAACCAGAGCGGTCTCCGTGCTGTAGTTTGCACGAAAGCCGGACTGGGAGTCATGCAGCAGATTGTTGTTCTCAATAAAGGTGGATAGAGTATGCTGAACATGTTTCTCCAACACCTTCGCCAGAGCAGGGAGGAGGGAGATCGGACGGTAGTTAGCCCATTGCAGGGGGTCAAGCAGAGGCTTCTTAATCAGCGGCAGAATGAGTGCGTGTTTCCACTGTCGTGGGACCACCCCCGAGCTCAATGATAGATTCAGCAGGGGGTTCAGCAAGCTGTTCAATGCTGAGGCCACCCTGCCCAGGCATTTCGCCGGACAGGCATCCAGTGGCGAGCCAGATTTCAGCCGAGATAGCAGCTCCAGCGAAGTTTCGCAGGACAGCTGGGGAAAGACAGATAGTGTGGGCCCTGAGTTAGCCTGAGAGGGATCTAAATAGGTCGGCTTACCCCCTAAAGCGGCGTCGGCCATGCGGGAGTCCACAGATGGAAAGGTGTCCTGAATCTTTAGAATTTTGGCCACAAAAAAGTCGGCCAGCTGTTTGATCCATTCCTCCGTGTGTGAATGGACGGGGGTACCTGCAACTGGATTGACAAACTCCTTCACAATTCTAAAGAGTTCCCGGCTGGTATTATCGGCTTTGTCGATTCTCTGTTCGAGATAACTCTTTTTAGCTGCGGCAATCTGTTTGTAGTATGCCTTTATCGCGTCGCGGTATTTCGTTTTCTCCACAAGATCATACTTGCGCCGCCAGCGCCTTTCCAACTTCTTGCAGTCTTGTCGCATTATGCGTAGAGTGGAGGAGAACCAAGGAGCAGAGTTAAGGTCAGGGGCTGTTCTAGCAGCCCTCAAAGGGGCCAGCTCCTCGAATCTAGCCTGCATCCAGTTCTGGACCAGGATTAAATCGGCTTCCAGAACCCCGGTCAGTTGACACGGGTATTGGCCAAGAGCATCGGAGAGCATATCTGCTGTCACTAGATGGAAAGCTCTGGACTGCCGGGACCCTACCTTCGGAGCCCTTTGGCTAGGTTTAGAGTCAAGCATTAAGGCAAAGTTTATCAGATAATGATCTGACCAAAGGACCGGGAGTGGAGGGGACGCCTCAATAGGCATGGAGGAAAAGATAACATCTAACGTGTGGCCTTTCACGTGAGTGGGGCTGTGGATAAAAGGGGCTAGCCCTAACATCGCCGTGATATCACGGAGTTTGTCAGCTTTAGCATCTGTAAGACAGTCCATATGCAAGTTTAAGTCGCCTAATAGCATGCAATGCGCTGAACGCATGCATGGTACTGATAGGGCCGACTGCAGATCCTCAAAAAAGGACCCAATGGGACCAGGGGGTCTATAGAGGAGAATGCCTGTACAGGTCTGGGACGCCGATAGGTGGAGCGTAAAACCTAAGGCTTCACAGCCGGCAATGTTGTACACCGCAAAGGAGGAACAATCAAAAGCCTTGTCCACTATCAGAGCCACCCCGCCGCCTCTTCCCTCAGTTCTATCCCTCCTTAAGATGGAATAGTTCGGCGGAACGGCACAGGCAATGTCGGGTTCCGAACTCACTCCCAACCAAGTCTCAGTTAAAAATAAACAGGAGATCTTGGACTGCGTAAGAAGATCCCAAATATCCGAGGTGTGACGAGGAAGGGACCTGGTGTTAAGCAACGCGCAATGGAAATACTGGGGAGGGGTAGATGGAACACAGGTAGGTGGTACTGTGGGGTGCCAGTTACACACGGGGCAGCCCTTGCCTAGCCGGCGACCACCGGGGAAAAGAACCAGACAGTCAGAGCGAGGGGGGCGCAAAGCATACAAGGTAGCAGCGCTATACGCGATCATCCTGGAGCTGCAGGAAGTCATCCTCTAGGCAGGCAGACAGCATGAGCCGAAAGCCAGAGTCCGGCCTCGTCCGCCTCCGAGACGCGGACGAGCGCAGACGGGCAGGACTCTGGCACGACTCAGGCGCAGGGAAGGCGCTCCGCTGCGCGTTACCGCTGCGCGCACCAGCGAGCATTAAATAGCGTCGTCTCGGCGTCCCAGGTGACCTGGACGCTCAAAGATGGCGCTCGCACTTCCTCCCAACGCAAGATGGCGCTCAAACCCACCGCCTCCCGGAAACCCGGACCCGCCAAACAGCGGTGGTGATTCCTGAATTAAGGTGCAAGGTAGGGGCCAGAAAGCGCTTTAAAAACAGGGGAGAAGGCACTAAAAATAACACAAATGCAAAAAACGGGAATTATTTAAAAAATAGGCAAGCAGAGAAGGCGCGCGACCAGCGCTCACAGCAGCGGGGCACCAGTAGTATTCTCGCCCTAAGGGGCACTAAGCAGGCTCACCTTCCGGTCAGCTCGCCCTAAATAGCGTCGTCTCGGCGTCCCAGGTGACCTGGACGCTCAAAGATGGCGCTCGCGCTTCCTCCCAACGCAAGATGGCGCTCAAACCCACCGCCTCCCGGAAACCCGGACCCGCCAAACAGCGGTGGTGATTCCTGAATTAAGGTGCAAGGTAGGGGCCAGGAAGCGCTTTAAAAACTTATGCTAACATTTGATAATACTAACATTTACTCACCTACACACTTATACAAACACCACTTCATCTATTTATATAGACAGTAACTCACACTTAGTGTGTTATAAAATCACTATTCCAAGTATACAGTTATCAATACAGTGACTCATGCAATCACCAAGTCTTAGGCACACCTAATTAGATATTACTGTCATATACACTACCTTTTCTTTCAAGTTTAATGTAGATGTACCATTCAGAGAAATATTTCATCACCATCACACCCATAAACCTATACACTCACTGAAACAACTGTTATAACATGTAGTCTTAGCCTCATAGACCTACTGAATGAACTATTCACACATTTTATGGCAATCACACACCCCCTACTAAACCACATAGACATTCATTTACCCATACAAGGACTCAGTTAAGAAACCAATAACAAATATAGTCTTTAACATAGCAATTAAGACAAGGCAACAAAGACTTTCACACAGTTTAGTAACTACACATTCTATATAGTGAGACTTCATAAATTAGTCAAGGAAACCATCAATGACACTGTTACTAAATCCATCATCCACACATTTATATTTATATATATATATATATATATATGCACTCATTCTTCAATGCAAAGTAGTGTATTTATAATACATATTTAAATATCAAAGTAAACATTCACCGGATGATATCATCAGTGATGTCATCAGTAATGTCATTTGAGATGTCATCAGTTATGTCATCAGTGATGTCACTGACCATGTCATGAATGATGTAATATGTGACATCAGCAGTGGATTGCGGGCGCGTGAGTTATAGTGAGTCCAACTAACTATAACGTGGGAATATATATATATATATATATATATATATATATATATATATATATATATCCACCTCACGTTGGCGAAGAAGCTGGGATGGCCGCTGGCAGCGGCGGATGGGATCGCCACTCCCCCGTATTCCACAAACAGTCGTTCTCCTTTCTTTCAAAGAAACAATGTCCAGGCCACAGCTCGGTTCAGAAAAGTGTTTTATTCACAAACGCACTCGACGCGTTTTGGGAAACAAGTTCCCTTGTTCACGAGTGTTAGTGCAAAATGACATTACAGTTTAAATGCAAATCATGTGACTTGTGAATTTCGTGGACATAGAAAGCAGACTACCCAATCGGATAATATCTGGAGCTATGAAAACACACTTGCAGTGAATGGCAGCAGGTTAAAACAAAGTTAATCATACATAATTCATAATGTAATTCAATATCCGGGGTAAACGTTAGCTCTTGATTATTTAGATGACATTCACAAATTAAATTAAAATAAAATTAGAGTTGTGTTGCACCAAAGCGTAATTCGAACTCCCAAACTCAAGACACCCTGATGCTAGATGCACTAACATGCCGTGTCACTTTCATCTCAGTCATTTACTCGCCTCAGTGGGCTGTCAGGCAGTTCGTTTGCGCAAAGCGCCGACATGAACGCTCAATGTTTGTACTCATTCTCAAGCCCCAGTGGGCGTGTGATCAAAATTATACCGTTGGGCAACGTATCCCCGAATTCTTATTCTTTGCTTAAGCAAACGGTGCTTGGTCCCAGGGCTGGTCAATCTGCCTTCCTTCAGGCACAACCCTTAAATTAGGCGGTCATACTATTAAATGCAATACTTGATACAAACTTAGCTCCAGCCTCTCTGCCTTTCATGTGCTGTCTCACACTCTCCCAAGTTAATTCAACAGGTACCTGGAGTGAAAGAATAAATGAATAAACGTGAATATATTTACCACATTCTGCCGTGATTTGTGCACAGTCATACATTTAAAAGCAAGGTTTGCTTCGGCTGGCATACTTTTAAAGGCAATACAAACAATGTTCTATTTCCATTTCTTTTTCAGGCAACAAATACCTAAAGTTACATTTTAGTTTGTCATCCAAGGTGTACCCCCAGTGCCTCATCACAGTTGTGGCCAAGAGGTTGCATGGTTTGGTACTTTATAATAAACCTTGATTCAAGGCGTCTCAGTTCTTGTAGTCTGTTACCACCTCTCTCTTATCGGAATCTGATCCAGTACTGTAAAGGATAACAGACTATTGTTACTCTGGTTGTGGGTTGCAAAATGCCTGGCAACTGGATATTGTTTATCCAGGTTCTTTATAGCCCTGAGATGTTGTAGGACCCCTTTCTTTTGCAGGTTTGATTGTGCTACCCACGTAACATTTATTACATGGGCATCTTAGTGCATAGACAGCAAACTCTGTATGGCAGGAGACATGTTTCAAGATCTTATGAGGGGCACAGTATTCAGACAGCTTAATTTCTTTCGTGTTGTGGCTGTACTTGCAAGCCTTGCAACGGCCACAGACAAAAAATCCCTGAACAGGGCTGCTTCTTTTTCTGTTGGCAACCAATGTTTGACATACTTTGTCTTTTAACGACATGGGTCTTCTATAGGTTATTTGTGGAAATTCAAGGATACTTGATTTCACGTCTTTGTCAGTTTGCAAAGCGTTCCAGAATTTGTTGATGGCACCTCTAACCACTTTAGACTGTGAATTATAGTCTGTGATGAACCTGACCGTTTCCTGGCTCGATATGGAGGTGAGCAACCCAATATACCCTTGCGGGCTCGGGCAATACTTGTTATAAAGGAGAGGCCAGCAAGGGGTTTTGTTTAATTGCTTATTAGTCAGCGTTATTAGGACTTGTTGTAAAAATCAAGGATCCTGAAACTGTTGTTAATCAGTTGCTGTAATCAATTATTAATTCGGAAAAAAGAGTCATATAAGATCAATATCTACAATGTTACCACACTAACACAGTAAATAAATTCAAAAACCAGGATTTTGTTTTGTCTGAAAATTATTATTTGTTTTCAAGGCAAAAAGTATTTACAAAACAGAAATATTTTTATAAAATAGGGTGCATACACAGATATTGTTTAGATATTCAAGGTACAGATTATTATCACCTTTGGTCTATCTAAACAGAAAGTCCAGACTGCTAATACAAAATAACATAATAATTTCAACTAAAAAAGAAGAAAATAAAAAATGATACAATGAATCATGTGCAGAGTTGGACTACAATGTCGACGTGTCGGTCTTTTAAGAATTTTCATAAGACCATCATCAGGACGATATAATTCAACATACAGTAGATGACCCTTTTTAGTCAAAATATAAAGGTCTTCCCTCTGTTTAAAAGAACATCAGTGGTTCCAATGATTTTGGCATTAGACGGCAAAAAAAGGGGATTAATCCCTTTATACCAGGAATACTTGAGCTCTTAAGTTGGAAGAATTCCAAGTAGTAGCAAGGGATCCAATGTTTGTAGATCAGTAGGAAGACGACCATTCGAATTTCGAAATAGCAAGGCGAGGAAAGGAAATCTCAATCACTGAAGAAAGCGCCGGACCGCAACCTGTACGAGTTAAGGTTTCCTGACTCATCATTTTTTATGTCTTTCTGAGTTGACTCTTTGTTGTACACTTTTTTGACCGCTGCTGCAATACATTTCTTACTGTACCCTCTAGCTTTGAATCTTTCACACATGACCATTTTTTCTTGCTCAAAATCTACCAGTCTAGTACAGTTTCTCTTTGCTCTGAGGAGTTCTCCCAGTGGGATAGTTGATCAATTTTGGGGGTGACAGCTCGGAGCATGAAGGAGGCTATTTCCAGCCATCTCTTTTTTGAACAGAGCTGTTGTGAGGCGATTGTCATCGATTCGGACTTTGAGGTCTAAAAAGTCTATTGTGGTTTTGTCAATAGGGCTCATGAAGGTTAAGTTAGAATCATTAGCATTAAGAGTTTGAACAAACTCTGTGGCTTTTTCCTCACTGCCCTCCCAGATGATAAAAATATCATCAATATACTGGAGCCAAGTACGGACTCCGGTCTGGTATTGAGGAAGGTGTCTGACTACCTGCTCCTCCCACCAGCCCAAGTACAATCCGGCAAACCTGGGAGCGAAGCAGGTACCCATCGAAGTACCCAGCAGTTGGTGATATATACTGCCATTAAAAAGGAAATAATTCTGGGTGAGACATGTGTGAATCATATCCAGTAGCATTTCCGTATGGAACAGATAGGAGACTGATCTGCCACTCAAAAAGTGCTTACAAGCCCTTATCCCCTGTTCATGCGGGATGTTGGTATAAAGGCCGTTCACATCAAGGGTCATGAGTAAACAGTCTGCGTTAAGTTCAATGTGTGCAATTTTTTTCCAGGCAGCTGTTTCTAAAAGAAACAATGGGCCTACCCGGGGGGTTTGTAGGGTTTTTGTGCAGTTTGGGTAACAGAGTGCCAGCAGTTTATTATTATTATTATTATTTATTTTTGTAGAGCGCATAGTCACCCAGAGGTATCCCAGCGCTAGGGAACCCTAATTCTACAGTTCAGCGGGCCAGGGGCAGAGAGAAAAAGGAGGGGGGGGTGGGGGATAAAAACATTAGGGAAAGAGATGAGTCTTTAGCTGCTTCCTGAAGCGCAGGTATTGTGATTCAAGTCACAGGTCCCGGGGGAGCGAGTTCCAGAGGCGTGCAGCTTGGACCGAGAAACGTCTTCCTCCTGATCGGGCTTTCTTGAATCTGGGAGTGTTGATGAAGTTTTCTGTGTCTGAACGGAGGGATCTTGTAGTTTTATAGGGGGTGATGAATTTGCTAAGGACTGGGGGGCCTTGATTTTGCAGAGATTTGTGGACTAGGCATAAGGCCTTGAATTTGACTCGCTCCCTTATAGGGAGCCAATGGAGGAGTTTGAGAGCAGGTTTAGCAGAGGTTCTGGCAGGGGTATTTGTGATAATCCGGGCAGCGGTGTTCTGGATTCTCTGAAGCTTGTTGAGGGTCGCTTCAGGAGTGCCCAGATAGATCACATTGCTGTAATCCAGCCTCAATATTATTAGGCCTTGGATTAGCAATTTTTGGGAGTTGAAGGGTAGGAGGGGCAGGACTTTCCTCAGAGATTTAAGGAGGCCAAAGCAGGTCCCGGCTACCTTCTTTGCCTGTATAGTGAATGAGAGATCAGTGTCGATCCATACACCCAGACTTTTTACCTCTGTTTTTGGATCAGGGGGAGGACCCAGACAGGCTGGCTAGATGTTCGGGGAGAGTAGGGTACTTACATTTCAAAAAATGATACTCATCATTCTCAATAAGTCCCCTATTTTTCCATTCCATCAATTGTTCTTGGTACCTACTATTTTCAGAATCATAGATTTTTCTAGTACTCCTCTCATATTTTTCCACATCATTGAGTTGTTTTAAACCTTCATCAATGTACATTTCACGAGATAAGATAACACTATTTCCACCCTTGTCGGATTTCTTAATAACAATACGGGTATCATTGCTTAGATTGTCAATAGCTAGTCTTTGAGCTTGAGTGAGGTTATTTTTACCCCGCTCGTTTTTCTTGGCCAGTTCTTTGAATTCATTCACCACTCCTTTTTCGAAAACATCAATGGCATCAGTGGTGATCATGGGTAAGAAAATGGATTTAGGTTTGAACCCACTATTACTGTTAAGGTCCAACCTGATTCGTTAATCAAGTTAAGGGTGGGATTTTCAATTACTTCAGGGTCTCCCCCTAAATCATAAAGCACTTGTAACATTTCTGCATCTCCTATCTCAAGTGTGCTTGGGGGTGGTGCGTTGCTGCCAGACTCTTGGTTCATTCTAGTAGCAAACCACTTTTTTAGTCTGTTTTCTAGTAAACTGAAAAAGATCTATTTTACTTTGGGTATAATTAAAATTAGCAGAGGGACAAAAGGATAACCCATAGGACAGTACCTCAATTTCATCTTCATTAAGGATCCTGTTGGATAGGTTGACTACTGTTTTCATATCTCATTTTAGTTTTCTCTGGCCCCTTGTCCTTGTTCTCACTGGGCTCGAAACGGCAGCTGTCAGTGCGTTTTGCTTGTTTCCTCCTTTGCCTCCTCTTCCTCTGTAACGTCCTGATTGTCTCAGGATCGTAAACAGACACAAAAAGAGGACGCAACCACTTGTGTACGTTTTAAGTATTTAATAAAGGTAAAATAATACAAATAAGGAAACGAAAGTTAGTCTTACTGGAATCCTCCAGTCTTTCTACTTTCCCTACCCACAGCTCTGTTGTTCCTAACCGTCCTCTGCAATTACGCCGGTCCCGGCGTAAGCCAACAGAGGGCAGAGACGAATTGGCCGAAAATGCCAATCGGAATGCTGTGATGGGTAAGCAGAGGGATGTAGTGCAGAGGAGACATGGAAACACCCAGCCGGGGTCTCGACCTGAAGGGAGCAGCCGCTCGACCTCTTCCTCGTATGCACCGGGATCGAGAGCAGCCGCTCGATCGATCCTTTGGACTTTCTCTACCGTAACGCGGAAAACACCTCCTGGTGTGCGTTACCGGGAGTAGTCCTAGATTACGGTTCGTGCTGGGAGCAACGGCTCCAACCAACACCCCGATCAAGACTCCTCGACTCAGCCGAGTCAGGGCTAGGCTCAATGGTATCCGGTAGAGCTTCCGGGACAAGAACAGGGTAAACCGGGCAAGACACGGCCAGGGAGTAACGACTCAACCTACCTCCGATCAAGCCGGACGGGATCACCTCCTCGGGACGCTGCTCTCCACGAAGCAGGTACGTCGGTGTAAACACAATATCCGACCGTGTTCTTCTGTTGAGTTCCTCCTTTTATAGGGCGTGTTTACTAGAAGTTATGTACCAGGATTTTTGTTTACATAACATACCCTCTAAGTCTCCTGGGACTTGTAGTCCGTGTTTTCCAGATGTCGGATTCCTTTTCCGACGGGAATTCTTGACATCCTCGTCCTCTGGTTCCTCCTGTGTTTGTCCCGGTCTAGGCTTCTAATCTTCCTTTTGCCATTAAGGAAAATTATTTTAAAATGTTTCTTTTGGGCTCAGAAAACCCGCATTTATGTCTACTGCCTGGTTTTCTGTATCCTCTGCATCATCTGCTTCTACATCTTGCCGGTTATTTGCCCCTTCTGTTGCCTCCGTTGTAGGTTTAGTTGGCTGACTTGCGGGAGTCTGGGTTGTTGTTTGAGCACGAAGATGGTCGTACTTTTTTGAAAAAGTGAGAACCTACCCTCTCTCTGAGGAACTTCCTTTGTTTCTTTTCTTTTATCTCCTTTTCAATAATTTCCAGTTTTTTTGTCAAGTTTGGCCATTTCAGTTTCGAATTCGTCCTTACTGCAAATTGTCTTTAAATGTTCCATTAAATCATCGATCTCAGCAGCCAGTTTAGTACAGTCCTTTTTGGCATATTTTACTAGTAGCCTCAGCATGACCGTTGAGCATTCATGGCTGTTTGTTGCCCATTCCTCTACCAAGTCGGTGTCCGGATCGTTAAAGGTGGGTGTGGTATAAATCCTCAGCTCTCTTGGGATTCTTCCCACCTCAATGTATTTAGCCAAGGTGGTTGCCTCCCACCATTTCGTCTGCTCTGATTTGAGCAATTTCCATAGTTTGTTCCAGCAATCCTGCTTGCCTTTTGCATCTCCACCATGTTGGATTCCACCGGCCCAAACACTGCAGGAACTTAGTATGGCCCAATCCACTACCCTGACTCAAATGTCACTCATAAGATATATAATCATGAGACAACACCTGAGCCCAGGACAGGGGGTGGGAAAACAAAACAAGGGAAAGAGACGTCAGGAATGCTTCACCCCAAACTGATTCAGAAAAGGGGGTGGTGATGGACAGAGCATCTGAGTTAAGCAGAACACTCCTACCCAGTCAACAGATCAGGGCTTGATCCATCACCGTTTTTTAGCTCACTGCAAAATCCCAGCTCAGAACCAGGCTACATGCAAATTAGTCTGTCCCTGGCCCAGTGCATCATGGGAACAGGGCAGACCAAACTACCAAGCCAATTCTTTTACTGGAAAGGAAACAAGCTTCCGGGGAACAAAACAAGGGAAAGAGACGTCAGGAATGCTTCACCCCAAACTGGACAGCAGACCAAACACTTGCCGCCACCTCCACACTTCTGTACCTAAGGAGTAATATACACAATTACTTCTTGAGTCCCCAATTCCCAATAAACAGCCTCCCTCCTTAATCTATGACCACACTCTGCCATATAGAATACACAACCTCCTTACTTGTTGTCAAGACAGGATTGGCCTCGGGAAGTTCAGGTAGCAGGAAAAACAATTGTTTCCCCAAAAGCTGCTTCTTTGTCCAGGGGAATAATCCAATAAAGCACTCCTTTCCCAGGTATTATACAACTGGTTTAGGGGGAAAAAGCCATACAGAGGGCATAAAAAAACCCCCTAAGGACAGTCTTTGTACTAAATATAGGGGCCAGGGACAAGTAGGACACAAACAAAACAAAAACACAGCGTCCGGCATGGATTCGCGCTCTTCTGTTTCTGCAGCGCGTCGGAAAGCGACCAAGCGGCCCACAACGATGTGGACTGGTTACACAAGATGCGGAAGCCGAGCGCTACTCGGCAATCACGCAGCGTCTTCCGAGAGGATCCTGTAGTTTCTCCGGGGAAGTCCCAATGCGCCGCGTTTCTTCTCCAGGTAAGTGTCCGAGGGGGCTGGAGCCCCAGCAATCCCTCGTTAACCCACGAATAATCACCAAACCGAGCTCCAAAGACAGGGTCGAAAAACAAGACAAAAAGAAAAAAGGGGACAGGGATCCAATAGAGGGACAATGAAAACAGGAACCAAAAAAAGGGGGAACTGGAAAGGGAACAAGAGCCTGTGAACCCAACAAAGCGGGAGTCGAAGAAACCATAACCTGGAACCCAATACACCAAGATACCAAGCACTGGTTCTTGGGCTGGGCCAGTCTTAAGTCCCAGTAAGGCAGGTCATGTGATGGCAAAGCATGGCCATATAAAGTGGACCGGACCTGATTCGTAACACACCACTTGCCACGCATGAAGTCGTGTTTGTGCTTGACCCTATTGCCTGGATGTCAAACATTTGCCTCGCAGCCTCATCCCTTTTAACATTTCTGTTAGAAGCCATCGTTGTGAATTCACGATGTTGTTAAGTTTTATAAGCGCTGGAGTTGGTTTAAGCAGCGCCCACTTTTTTCTGAAAGTCCGGATGTGTAGCACTCTTCATGTACAAGCGTCCAGACCTCCGCTTGTCTCTTCTGTATGTTAATGCTCCCTGGAAACCCCCGATTCCCACACCTAATGTGGATGAGTGTCCGCGCGTTAAATACTTAGCTTGTGTTCAGCTTTTGTCGCATGTCCTCCCCACACAGTCGGCGAAGTTTGAAACAAATCTTCCTTTCGGGGTTGTTCCTATGGGATTCACTCCTCGTATTCAGGCAGCATGGCGGGCCAAAGCTTCAAATAACATCCACCTCACGTTGGCGAAGAATATATAATCTCCTTTGCCAAATCTCCCCAGCAGGGAGACAAATGGGACAAAATCGTATTTCCCTTCAAATATATACTTTTTATTTGTTGCAATCCTCAGATCATGGCAGGCAGGCACAGAACAACGTGTTTGAGGACAGCATGTCCCTTTCTCACGATCAATCTGGCTACAGGGCGAACCCTTGCATATAGGCTCTACATTCTTTCATCATTTCCTGTTTGTCAGTCCCGCCCTGAGCCTTCTGGATACTGGAGTATTTTTTATGATTTTAAAAAATTTAAATCCAAATCAACCCGCGAAATTAGTGTAGTAATTAACTAATCAGTTATCATATTATGTGCATAGTGCTTTTTGTGCACTTTTTTGGCAGTTCGTTTTCGCTGTAGTGGTGATGTGTACTTATTTATCAATAAAGTTTAATTCAAAGTCCTTTATATTCCGCCCACTTTAGTTCTTAATCCTATGGTGGTGTTGCATAGTTTAGCTGATCAATTATTTCCTTATTGATCCTTCTTTTGCAGCAAGGAGCACACTCCTCATTAGCAATTTTACCCGACCTTCTACCCTCCAGCGGGTCTTCCTCAATTCTTTATTTTCTGTGTGCTCCAATTTGTTCTTTTGTGGGCTATTCCAGTTTTTCATCTTCTTTGACACAGCCTTTACTGTTTGTAGGGCACATTAACTTTTTTCCTCTTTTTTCTTTTTTTTTTATCTTTCTTCATTTTTTCTGCAACTATAATCACTATTTTTTATATGTTCATAGCACATAACTCACATGATTTACTGTCTCTTCTGTTACAAATGAATGTATAGTTCTTCTGATTGGTTCAAACCAAATGGGTGCAGAGTTCTTAATTGCATAATGTAGCATGATTCTCTTTGACGTAATTGTTTCTCTCGGAGTATGTATGTATATATGTATGTATGCATGTATGTATATATATGTATATATGTGTGTGTATATATATATGTGCCGAGGAACTCATCCTGACTGCTGATTTCCTGTTTGGCCGGGCCCTGCTCCGCCAAGCAGGACTACAACCCCCAGCTGCCCCACCGAGGACGCTGCTATACCTGTAATCACCGTGCGCCAGGAGGCGCTTAAAGGTCAGCACGCAATCTCGTCCCGCGAGGACGGGCTAAGCCCGGGCAAAGGGGTGGCAGTCTTTGGCCGGACGAGACCGGGCTGGGCCACCCCCCTTGACCCTTGACTCACTTCATAAGGTACATTATCTTTGACTCTGTTTTGGCACTGGGAGGATACCACGACTACCACACTGTTGAAACACCTGTGAAGGACGATATAAATACTATATCACTGTGGACTGGTGGGAAGGGAAGGAAGTAACTGCCTTATTACTGTGCTACTTATCAGATAGGACGTTAGGAGAAGGTCAGGGTCAGGCGATAGTGTATTCAAAATCTAACCATGTCTAAACCACCAAAAACGCGCTGGGCTACGAGTAAAGCACAACTAGCCGGTACACCAAATCAGGTTAATTTTGAGCCAAATGTTGTACTATCCCATAAAACTAAAAAACCTACCGCGATTGACCTGATGCTGAGGAAAGTCACCAGGGAGATTGAGCGCATGGAGAGGAGTCTGTCCTCTTCTCCAATTGCCATACTAGTCACCCCCACACAATCCAGGGATTTAAGTAAGTCTGTAAATTCCAACACGGAGATAGTGAGCAACTCAATCGAGGGTATCCCCTGTGCACAGCTGGTAGTACAGACTGGGGCAGACGATACCAGGGACAGTAATCCAATCACATGTAGTAGGCCTAAACAACGGGGGCGCAGGAAGGGCCAACCTAGGAAAAATAAATTAAACACAATGGTGTATCGATCTAAAAATAGCAAAGAGGTAATCCCTGTTGAAGTAGTGCCAGACCACTCAGGACCACCAGGATGGATGGACGATCTAAAAAAACATCTGGAAGCCTTCATCACTAGCAACTAAAACCGATTGTCAGTAGGATAGACAAAATAGCTAATGAATTGATTAAACAGGGAAAGACCAAGGGCACGATAAGCAGTAATCTTACTCCATGCCCCAACAAAATTACCAACACAGTTATTGGCCAAATAGCGGATAAAAACAACTGTCAGTAATATGCTATGTACGATCGCACAGGTACACGACTCACCCAAAACCTCAGTATATCCAGAGAGGGGAAACGTCCAGAAGGAGGGAACTAAGAATACAGATAAAGTCCAACTGCGAATATTTACGCAAATGGGGCAAGAAGGGCATTGCACAACTTAAGGTCTAACTAGTTTACATCAAAACGACCATGCTTCGTACGAAAGACAGAAAACCCTCTACCACACATAAATCCGCCTCTGAAGCATGCCCCTACGTTATTGTGTTCGCAGGGGTTCCTGAACTCAGGGCTGCAGAAAAAGAATCACACTTAGAACTAAAAACCAAAATAATTAAATGGCTGAATATTCATAGGCCCTTGAATACCGAGGAAAGTGGTGAGATCTTCCATGTAAGACGAGCGAATTGGTTAGGCGGTAGAAAGAAAGACATCATAGGGGACTGTATTGTGGCGAATTTTAGAGACACCAACCTGGTGGAATATATACTAGGAAACCCAAATAGAAACCAGACCAGTACCATTCGCACCCTACCATTGGGATTCTTTTACCCGAGGACACGGAGCACTTATAATTCCACCTATCGCAAGTGGAGTACAGGAAGGGCACCACCTAGACAATGGGACAGAATGCCCAATCACCCAGGTCAGTTTTTACCACCTCGAGATTATCGACAGTGGAGAAATAGATTCAGTCCCCTACAGTCCCTTGACGAAAACGACTGACTACCCCCTGTAGGGAATGGGCAAGAAAAGATGACTACAGGGGATGGATAGGAACGCACTAGGAAGGGGGCTGTGGAAAGCTTGGAAGAACCCCCAACACATAGTGGTGTGGGTGATAGCGGGGTAAAGTTGTATAAGATGGCTGAGCACAGATCCAATGATCAGGCTCTAAAGGGAGGAAAAGCTTCTAGGGCAGGGCTAGCTCTAATGTCCTGGAATATAGCGGGTCTGGGAGGGGAAATTTGATAACACGGACTGGAGGGAGTATATCTGTGGCTTCCATATAATAGCACTCCAGGAGACCTGGTCAATAGATTCTTCTCCCTTACCAGTTAGATGGTTATAAATGCTTTTTTGTGCCTGCACAGGAAGGAAGATCAGGCAGGGCAAAGGGATGGTTAGCCTTGTATGTTGACCTGGATCTAAAAGGCACATGGACACAACCTTCTTGGGCATCACACACTCTACAGGCAGTGGTATTCCAAGGACAGAGGTTCCTGATACTAAATTTGTACAACTCAGGGCCGATCGATGGGAATTACCTAGTTATTCAGGAATTAGAGAGCAGATTAAATGAAGAAATCGAGCAAAGGAAAGGGGGTGCAGAACCAATCATTCTGGCCATGGGCGACTTTAATTGTCACCTTTGCCCAAAACTTCTCCCCCTAAGCCCTGATTGGTCTTCTTGCCCAATAGAAAGTGGACCACATTTTGAGCACAATAAAGAGGGAAAACTGCTAATGAAGCTGCTTGATGATTATGCTCTTACACACACTATTGACCTGTTGGCCCCGAGAACAGAAGGCACTCTCACACCAACATTCAAGGGCAGAGGCTGTTCATCTATCATAGATTTCATTATAATATCCACTTTGGCTAAAGACAAGGATAAAGAGGTGAGAACGGACTGGAGCCCTTTTAGTGACCATAATACCCTAACTCTTGCAATTTTATATAATGGGCTCACAATAAGGAACGACCTCGCAGATACTGAGATGCGCCCAACGGACCAGGGGAGGCGATTTAAGATGGTCAAAGATCAATGCTCAAGAACTTTACAGAACCTTAATAGAAAGAGGAAAAGAACAAATGGATGCCTGTTTAGAACTTACAATAGAGGGCAGAGATGTGGTCTCAGCATTCGAGTCCTTAACCAAGGTGTTTTATGGACTACTAAAAACTAAACGTCCCATAAAGGATACAGTACTTCCACGATGGTTTGACTCTAATTGCTCTCGGGCACTGAGGGAGCTAAAACTCTGCCTTAAGACTCTCCCGAGAGACAAGCAGAAAGTTGCCCTGTGTAGGCGTAGTTACAAAACACCGGTCAAACAGAGAAAGATCACGCTGCAAAAGGAAGTCTGGGCTGATCTGAGGGAAGCAGGGGAAAACTGGGACTATACTCCATTTTGGAAAATCATCAACATGCCCGGTTTTCAAGACAGCAGTTCCCCGGTCATTAGCACTAACATACTCCCTGAGCAGTGTCACCCATTTTAAGAGCCTTTATAATCATCAGGGTGGCACAGTTAGGGTAGAGTCCTGGGAGGGGGCTCGCCCCACGGAATTAGAATTCTCTCTACAAGAAATCACCAGGGCCATTCAAGGTCTGACCTGAAACAAGGCACCAGGCCCGGACGGCAAGCCACCAGATCTTTATCTAAGTAACATTGAATTATGGGCGCCGATTATGACTAGGGTGTTAAATGCAGCGATAAAATCTGGGCTCCCGCGATCTTGGGCTACAGCATTGATGGTCCCTATCTATAAGAAAGGTCGTAGGGACAATCCGCAATGCTATAGACCAATATCGCTGATAGACGTGTCAGCTAAACTATTAGGTAGGGCAGTTTTAAACCGCCTTACCGCTTGGACAGAAGGGCACCACACCCTAGAAGATACCCAATACGGATTTAGATCGGGCAAATCAACCAGCGATCAATGTCTTAACCTCTACCTACTAGTTGCTAAATATACAAAAGTCAGCAACGGAACAGTGTATATGGGGTTTATGTACCTGGCCGTGGCCTTTGATAATGTAAATAGAAACAAACTCTGGGCCTTGATGTCTAAATTGGGAACTGACCCTGGACTTAAACATTTTAAAAGAATTACATTGGAACACCACTGCTAAGGTTCGCTATAGCGCGGGGGTGAGTACCAATCCCTTCCCGTGCACTAGTGGAGTGAGGCAGGGGTGTATCCTGGCTCCCTTTTTATTCTCACTGTACATAAATGACCTAGAAAGTATACTGATTGCTCTGAAGACTGACTGCCCCAAAGTAGGATCGCACCATATAGCAGTACTGCTGTACGCGGATGATGCGGTCCTGCTTGCACGAACAGCATTGAGTCTGCAACATCTTGTGGATGGATTTGGGAAGTTCATGGAAAACTTAGATCTTTCCGTGAACCTGAGCAAATCCTTTGTAATGGTGGCAGGAAAAAAAAACCCTAAGAAATATGTATTCAAAATAGGGGCCCATGTTCTAGAAACCGTTACCACCTTTTCATATTTGGGTCTTTTATTTGACGGGGAGATCAGATTTGACTCCTTGCTTGAGGAAAGGTGTAGGAAATTGGTCTCAGCAAACAGTGCTATAATAAACTTTGCCCGTAGGCTGGGCCGCTGGTCACCAGAGCAAATAATGACTTTGTATAGAGCGGTAAGTACCGCCAAGGCCACATATGGGGCAGAGGTCTGGGGCTTTAGGGATGTAAAACACTTACAAGTAGAGGAAGATAGGTTCCTACGTAAGGTTCTGAAGACACCACAGAGTATCCCAGCAGCAATTGTACATACTGAGCTTGGGATCCCATATATCACCGACCAGATAAAGGTGAGACCTCACCTGACTTGGCTGCGAATCTGGGTAAACCCGGAAGCGGAGCTAAGCAGGCAAATACTGCCTACAGAAAGATAAGTGCCTTCAAATCCCATGGCTAAATTATGTTAGATACATTAGGGAGTATAGATTACCAGATACTGTTCAGGGATCTGACCTTGATTGACACTTCTAGTAAATATCGGACCCAAAAGCGGTTATTAGCATAATAAGAACTGGGCAGACAATATCCTGATTCCCTAAAAACATCTGTAGTTGCACATCGCTCAGTAAGCAACGGGGAGGGTATGGAACCATATTTATTCTTAATGTATAATCAGCAAGACAGATTTTTAATGTGTCGTTTTAGGCTCAATCTGTTACTTAATATCTTAGCTTATCCATCTGGTTTTACTTTAACAATTGAGCAGAAGGGTGCCTGTGGCTGCGACAATAGGTCTCCGCAGGACACCCTTCATTTTGTACTTTTATGTTCTTTTTATCGAACCCCTCGCCGCAGATTTCTTGTAGATATTTTAAAAGGGCTTCTGACATGCGCACCTTATGCTCTATTATGAGTTTTCTAAAAGTTGCTGTTAACTTAAGAAATAAGAGGCTGACTTAGGATGCACACAATTTTATATGTGTTTAAACAGTATTAATTCTGTTTTTTAATATTCTATGGTTTAGAAATGTTACTGATGATTTTGTATAATAAATTTTTATGATTTTAATCCTCAAAATAAAGTTTACTGAACTGACTCCCTGGTTCGTTCTTTAACTTTTACTAGAGCATTAAGTAAAGTGGTTTCTTTGTACCCTCTTGCTTTTAAACGCCCCACCATTTCTTGAGCACATTTATCCAATTTCTGGAGTGCTGCATATTCTTTTAAACAAAACAGGTGATGCACCGAATGTGGATCAATGTCACACATTCAATCCAGTCCAAAGATCTGGGCCCAAATCCATCGTTTTTGTGCACTCCACACCACCCTGGGTTAGACAATGGCGATATGCAAATCAGCACTGACCCTGTGCCCCATGGGAACAGTCCAGTCCGAACTACAAAAGCCATGTCCTTCCCAGAACGGAATCAAGCATCCGAGGACCGGACCGGTTTCGAGGTAACACCTCATCAGCCCGGCTAGCTTGACTCCAGTGGTGTGGAGTGCCTGGGACCCACGTCTGAGCATCCCCAGCGCACTTATGGCGGAATTTGCAAACAAAACAGGTGATGGACCGAATGTGGATCAATGTCACACATTCACCCCAGTCCAAAGATCTGGGCCCAAATCCATCGTTTTTTTGCACTCCACACCACCCTGGGTTATACAATGGCGATATGCAAATCAGCTCTGACCCTGTGCCCCATGGGAACAGTCCAGTCCGAACTACAAAAGCCATGTCCTTCCCAGAACGGAATCAAGCATCCGAGGACCGGACCCACCACCACCACCACCCTCCCTATGGTCATGTGGGACTGTTGGGAGTTGTAGTTCCGTCCCCTCACACACCCCACCCACCACCACCACCCTCCCTATGGACATGGTGGTCTGTAGGAGTGGTTTAGACGTTGGTGAGTATGTGGACTGCATGCATGGGTTGGGGTCTGGGAGATGTGTCTTCAGAGTTGTGTGAGGCACACCGTGTTGTTGTGCTTGTGGTGCTTGGTTGGTACTTACCAGCCTCTTCTCCCTCCTCAAGTCCATCAAGGCTCTCAGGGTGCAGGATGGTCAGCACCTTCTCCTCCCACTCGGTGTACGGTAAGGGCTCCGGGGGGGTTCCACCGCCTGTGTGATTGGCCCGGAGATAGTTCTTGGCTCTGATGGATTTCACTCGGGTCTTGAGGTCATGCCACCGCCTCTGAATTTCCTGCTTCGTCCTCGGGACGGTCCCGGAGGCATTGACCCTGGTGACGATCCGGTCCCACATGCTGTTTTTCCTAGCTATGCTGGTCTGCTGCACTAGGGCCCCAAATAAGTGGGGTTCGACACGAATTAGCTCATCGACCATAACCTTTAACTCGGTGTCAGTGAATTTAGGGTTTTTTTTGGGTGCCATGGTGCTCGGGGTGTGTGTTTGTGTGAATTGGGAGGTGCTGGTGTGTGGTGTTTAGGGATGGTGTGGTGGGTCTTTGTGTAGAGGGTGTGGAGGTTGTTGTTTTCCTGGTCATGTGCGTACGCGGCGGTCGGTGTTTTGTAGGTTCCGTCCGCATGCCGCGGACTCAGGTGTACTTCGACCGCCGCGGACGGAGATTGGTGTGCTCCGTCCGCCGCGATCGGCGTTTCTATCAAATTTGATCCTAATCGCTGTTGCGGTTTTTCCGCGGACAGGTCCGGAGTATCTTGCCACCTTCCTCTGCGTACGGAACATGTTTCCGTCCGCGATCCTAATCGACCCCTTAGTTTGGTTCTATTTCCCTTGGTGGACCTTCTTGTGGATTAACAGCCCCTTACTTATTGCCTCAGTCAAATACTTGCTTGGTCATGTAAACACACATCTGTGTGAATTAAGTGAATTTATTTACAATACAAGGAGGAGACTGAACCAGTGCTGGCCCATCTGACGCAAGATTTGATGGATGTTGGAGTGGCAGACAGTCCATTGTGAGTGTGGGAGCCAAGGGAAGAGGTGGAGTTTGCTGTGCCATTGTCGAGGAAACGTTGATTTGCTGCAATTCAATGCATGGGTCCCAGTTGAGTGTTTGTGGACTTTGCAAGATAGTGGAAGGAGTCAGTGGAATGAGGTTAAGAAGAATACTAAGGTGAGACAGGCCTTTGTACGTCACTGTCTGCTGTGCTTGTGCCTTACCATTGTGGCACTTTCATCCTCAACTTTGTCCTCTGATGTGTAATGTCTCCTCACATGTGGCTGGTGGTATGGTGTGATCAGCACTGTGAGGCACAGACACATTAGGGGGGTGGATCTGAGGATGTGAATGCGCCAGCAGCAACTGTTGGGGCAGGACTGTGGATAGGCGCAGATGTGCTGTTTGTGAATGGTGATATGTCCCTATGCCAGCATGCACAGGGGTATCTAGGACTTGTTGGGCAGTACATGTGGGTATGCAATACAATTACTTTCATAGAACATGGGTGCCACTGCCCATCCACCCCCATCCCCCCCTTCCCCCCACCCAATCTGGTTGATGCCCACCCTGGTGTTGTTGTGGGCGTTCACATTCAGTACTATCCTGGCCTGCGACTCCAACAACAGTCTCCTCGCTGAGGCGGTGGGACACATGCTCCTCCAGCTCATCCAGCTCCTGCTGTGGAGCTGGTCCGCTGCCTCAAGTCTCCCTCCCTGCCTTAAGGTTGGTTCCCAGTTTCTTCTTGGTCCTACTCTTAGTATCGGGCCTCTTCTTCAGTCACTCATCCACTGTCCTCCTCCTCCTCTCTCCCACTGCTTTGACTTTGGACACAATGTCCTGCCATATCTCCTTTTTCCTTGCCAAGGTGATGGTGGAACTCACGAAGAGTTCCTGTTGGTGTTGCGTCACTTCTTCAACCAGGACCTGATTCTCTATTGGACTGAACTTGGCGTTCCTCTTCCTTGTGGCCTTTCCTTGTGTCTCTGCCTTGCCTTCCTGGGTGGTGTTGGGATTGTTTCTGGCCTCTGCACTTGTCCCAGGTTGTTCTCCATTCTCTACTATCTTCTCCTTGATTATTTTTGATTTTTCCTGCTTAGCGGGCGTTTGCTGTTGCTTTTTTCAGGCTGGACGAGCTAAATGCAAGCCTGGGGCCTATTGGCGGGCGATTTTTATCGCTGACTGGCCCGTAGTAATTTTTTTCACGTTAGCATGCACTTGTATATCACCGTCGCGCTAAATCTATCGCCGCTCCTTTTCGCCTGGGAAGTAAACTATCGCCGGCTAGCGACGTGTCGCAAATGCGGCAATAGATTCTGGCGATGGTCGCGATTATTTATATATATATATATATATATATATATAAAACTGAGTTGGTGATAAATATCGCCTCCTGTTAATATCCCCCTCAGTCTCCTGACTCTATGGCACATGATCCGTCTTAATCAGAACCCAAACTCCCCAAGTGCATTGCAAGTCACAGCATCCAAAACTCATTGGCCTCTCATACACACCAACTGGGCAGTGTCTGTACCATTCCTCATCCAATGCACACATCAGTTATGATGCCCTTGGTTCACGGTTAGTGGTGCTGGCAGTGCAACATTCTGTACAAATGCACGTGTGGCGCCATTCCCCAGTTGTCATAATAAAACTACCACTCCCAGAATGCACTCTGCCCTGTACAGTCAATGTGCTACTGTGAGTCTTTTGCTTCACGATGACTGCTGCATTGACACAGAATAGGTCAATGGAAGCATGGGACAGAACAGTCTTCACTTACATCATTCTTTCAGACACATATTGCACTTACCAGGTCTCTGCTGTTCATGTTCCTCCAGCTGAGCATGGAGGGTCAGCCAAGCCGCATGCAAGACCCTCCTGTACAGGGGCGAGAGGTGAGGGCGATGCACATAGTGCTGGGAAGACTAACCAATAGCGCCTCTGCCTTGTGCCGGTCCCTGCGTTTTAGGTCCTCCCAGCACTTGCAGCATGCCTTGAAGTTTCTGGTGTATATGCTCACTGCACTGCAGCGCTCCCCAATGTTTGCCTGTAGAGTGGCCTGCGCTGCATTACTCCGCTACTCCTCTCGCCGCCACATAGCACCCACTCAGCTAAATTATCTAATTCACTTTCAATGAAAGGGGGTGCTTTCTCCTCATAAACCTCCATTATTTTGGGGGCAATTAGACTAAACTGAGCAGCAGCATGGTTGAGGATCTGATGTGCGAGAGAGAATGACTCCGAATTAACACAAAATGGCTGTCCACTTCCTGTGATGTATTTCCTGTCTACCACTTCCTGTATGTTATTACCCGTATGAAAGAATGGGTTCCGGTTCGTATTCAGAGCTTACGGCCTGAATACAACCGGAATTGTTGTGGAGTGTAGGGTCCACATACGAGGCCTGGAGAGCACGCATTTGTGCTAGAAGTTGCAAAAATGGACCAGAACCCATTCTTTCATACAGAAATTGACATACAGGAAGTGGTAGACAGAAAATACATCACAGGAAGTTGTAGACAGACATTTTGTATTCATTCTGATTCATCCACAATGGCAGATCAAATCCTCTGCTATCCTGTTTTGCGGAGCAACCTGAAATAGACCTGAAACAAAAGGTAGAACAGACCATTAAATGAGAATTGAGCTGGGACAAGGGGGGGAAGAGTGGGCTGACACAACATCACCTCCCTGAAGAGTTTGCTCCTCCTTTGCATTATGGTACATGTAGTTCATAGTTGGTGCTCTACACGAGTTGTCTGTTGTGTTATGGTAAGTTTGAGGGAAGCCGTGCTGTGTATACCAGACACTTAGTGCCGGATTCATCCAGAACTGTATATAACACAGGGTCCTGGCTGTTCACAGTAAGGCTAAGCCAAATATACCAAAAAAACAGTGGCCAATACTGGATCAACTTGCAATTTAGTCAAATAGTAACCTTTATGAATAAAACAAAAAGGTTCGTTTTCCGTCACTAGTTAAATTTTTTATTTTATTCACTACTTAAATATTGCAATGTTTTAAACCATGTCACAATTTAATTATGCATGTATAAACAATTGAACATTTAGACATAACATACCAACGGCTCTATACATATTTACAATTCACAGTTTATACACATCCAACCAACCACATTCATACTTCAATCTCACCACTGTACATACACCCAACAATAAGGACCTTTGTCAACAATAGTAGAAAAAAAACTAATGGATTTTATTTTCGACCTAGTTACAATCCTTTCTGAAGAATTGAACACACATTTTCATTTTTAGGGTCAGGAAAAACAAGTCTTTTTTATATAAGGGAATTAGTCACAGTTGACAAGAGTCCAGTCGATTTTAGTGCAGGTCGACACGTTTCAAACCCCTGATGCGGGGTTATCATCAGGACTAACCATTTCTACAACAAAGACCAAATATCATATTAGAAAATCAGCTCTTAAATTCAGAGTTTTTGGTTTATAAGCCACCTGAAGGCGTAACCACCATACCTTGAAAATACTGTCAGTGTCCAAACTCGTGAATAGTGAACAATCGACAACTTTGTGATGACACTAGACAAAAGAAGCACAACATAACATAAATATATTGGCAAAACCTCGTTTGTGGATTGGCAGCTTTCTCTTTAAGGTAGTGAACTCACCTCTATGATGTAAAAGGTGAAGAACCCACGAAAATGAATGCATAGTATATGTAAGAAACGAAACCAGTTTGAAGCATTCAAGCTTGGTGTTAAAGTTGCTAAATAACGCTTACCGGGCTTAGTGACGCCTTCTATTTAGATGCCCGTTTATTATTTTCTTAAGAGTTGAGGCAGTGGCTATCACCTAAGAAAGAGGGGGCTGTTAGTTGGCTGCTTGTCAAGGCAGGACGGTGTGTTTGGGGGATGAAATTGAATGCAAAGGATTCTTACTGGAGAGAGCCAGCGCTGGTCGTGTCTAGTGACAGTCAGCAAATGAACGCGTAGAGCTAGAGTCCGGCGTCTCTTTTTACCCGGAACGAGTTTGGTGACACGTGACTGGTGTAAACAGAAGGTCTTACTTCTCCAGTATTGGGGTGTCTTTCATAGATTCACATGCTTGAATATTCCCCGTCGTCGGAGTGGGAGTCCCACGGTAAATAAAATAGCAATAAATGCTAAATATATAATAATATACAATAAATATATATATACATAATAAGGAAAAACCCAAAAATGCATAAAATAACCATCTGGTACCTAACCAAGAGTTTCCACATAGGAATGCATGGGGAAAAAGAAGTTCCAATGCAGCCTATCCTTGTCATTATGTTAGTCCAAACTGCAGCCAATCAGGTGCCAGCAGCCCTCTAGAACCTTCTCCTCAGAGCTCAAGCCCTCAGATTTTCTACCGCACGTCGTGTGTAAGGGAGTCTCCCTGAGCTCTGCTCAGTTTCTTCTTCAAGTGTTCCAGTTTCTTCAAATATGTCTTCAAGTAAGAAGTCTCTCTTCAGAGCTTGTTCCTCATGTGGAAAGCTGAGATTATTTCATGATGACCCACACAGTAAGTGCATTTACTGCCTTTACCCGGACCATGAAGTGGGTACCTGTAAACTCTGTAGAAAATTCTCAGAGAAAACTCAAAAGGACAGAGAAGGCCGTTTACTTGTCTGGCTTCAGAGGCTTAAAGACAAAGATAATGTAATTTCTGACGCTGAAAGTCTTGGGTCAGGCCGTTCTCAAGCAGCTTCTAAACGTGGTAGTGTGCAGGAGGTGCCTTCACCTTTTCTTAAAAAGAGGAAAGTTTCCCTCACAATGACCCCTGCGGTGTCTTCACCTTTGCCTACCACGTCTGGGCCCACGAGACAAAGCTCTCAGGCTCCTTCTGCTTCAAGGTCCAGTTTTTCTGTGAGGAAAACGGATTTGCCGTCGACGACGGGAGTTTCTACTCCGTCGACGAGACTGGCTGTCTCTGGTTCCAAATCGACGACGACAGTCACAACGACGATGGCCTCTGGATCGTCGTCGGCTTTAGCGTCGACGTCTTCATCGTCGATGAGAGTGGTTCTCAGCTCTAAGACTGTGTCTTCTGTGATTCCTATTTCATCTTCATCGACGAAAAAAGCTCACTCGTCGACGACCCGGTCGTCGTCGACTAGAAGTGTGAAGGTTTTGACTCCGTCTACGCTCTTGTCGACGAGCGCACCGTCGACGGCTATCCCGTCGACGAGGGGACCTGTTCCATCTGCTCCGTCGACGACCGTTCCGTCGACGACCGTTCCGTCGACGACCGTTCCGTCGACGACCGCTCCGTCGATGATGACTCCGTCGACGATGACTCCGTCGACGAAGACATTGAAAGTGAAGGTTCCGTCGACGATGACTCCATCGATACCGTTGAAGACTGCTCCGTCGACGGTCTCCTCGTCGACGATGGCATCCAAGTCGATCCCATCGCAGAAGTCAATTGATGTCATGCCGTCGACGCGTACGCAGGACACCATTTCGACGCCGGCCTCTTCTTTTGCGACAATGCCTCTTTTGCCCTTGCAGTCCAGCAAACCACAGTTCGAGACTCTTACAGAGAAAGAGATGATTAATCCTCCATCTCCGCTGTTTGCGACTGATTCTGATCAAGAGTCTGATGGCCAAGCTCACAGTCTTTCGGATCTAAATATTAAGTGCCAAGACTTCAGTAACGACGAGGAAGATGTTTATGGCCAACATCAAACAACTCACACTCAGATTCCAACTGCGATGTTGCCTATCTCCATGATATCAAACCTTCAAAGTATGTTGGAAGACTACAATCGGCGTTTCCCACCAACGCCACAGGTTACAACGGTCGCATCAGTAATAAATCCAGTTTCTAACCCGGTTCTGGCTCCTCCTCAACCAACGTCGCCTGTAACTGTTCACCGAACTACATCAGTTCGTGTTCACACTACCATCTATCCAGAGGATGATGATGACGAGAATCCTCCAGAGCGTGAAGATGGTGAAGTTTCTGAAGTAGATGAGGATGGTGAGGAACATTTGGCGGAGTGGGATGACTATCGTGCTCAAACACCATCTCCTTCTCAGGTGCCTGCAGCGGATTCTCCTCCAGTAGACATCGCGGGCTTCCACCAATTAATGGATAGGGCAGCACAGCGATTCAAATTGCCACGAGCACACAGAGAGGAAGATTGTTTCCTATACGATTTCAAAAACCAGCCCTTGAAACAGATCCACACAGTCCCGATTATAGATTTCATCTGGTCTGAAGGGGAGAAAATAATGAAGACGCCAAACTCTTTGCCAGCACAGCTGCCAAGGTTAGAAAAGAAATACAAAGCTCCTATAGGATCTCCAGCATGCCTTACAGGTCAACCTAAGCCCGACTCTGTCGTCACGCAGGCAGCTCAACGGGGTTCAAAGAATCCGGCGTCTACAATCACTGCTCCTCCGGACCGTGAGGGCCGTCGCCTGGATGCTATTGGGCGAAAATTTTCCTCCATGTCCTCTACAACAGTTCGAGTAGCTAACGCAATGGCGATTTTAGGCCGTTATGATCGTCAGGCTTGGGCTGACATGGCCCCCTACATAGCGTTGCTCCCAGATGCTTCCAAGGCAGAAGCACAGAAAATTCTGCAAGAAGGAGAGAGGACGGCAGAAGAACTTATAGATTGTGCAGTGGATGTAGCCTGCACCGGTTTTCGCCAGCTCGCTGGAGCGGCCGTTCTGCGTCGCCAGGGTTGGTTACGCTCGACTTCGTTTCGGCAGGAAGTTCAGGCACGAATCCTAGATATGCCATATGACGGCGAGTCATTATTTGGAGCGCATATTGATGAAGCGCTACAATCCATTAAAAAGGACACGGACACTGCACGTGCTTTGGGTACCCTTCAGTTTAAGAAGCAGCCCTTTCGGGGTGCTCGAGGACGTGGCACTACGTCCACTTTTCGTGGAGGAAGCAGTCAATACCGGTCCTACAACCAAGGTAACCAGCGTTACACCGGTAACCGCCAGCAGTCTTCCCGTCAGCAGCCTGCCAGAACTTACAGAGGGAAGTCTAATTTCAGAGGTCAATCCAACAAACGTCAATGACTCCTCTGTCGAACGGAGAATTGGAGGTCAAATCTCTCTGTTTGGTTCTCAATGGTCCTCCATTACTACGGACCGTTGGGCACTCGACATTGTGAAGAGAGGCCATGCATTGGAATTTGTCGAGGTACCTCCTCCAACGCCACCTTCCGGACCACCACCTCCGCACCTCAAAGAACTATTTCATCAGGTTCGCCTTCTCCTTCAAAAGGGTGCGGTGGAAGTTGTGCCAAAAAATCAGAAAGGGAAGGGGTTTTATTCCCGTTTTTTCCTCGTCATCAAAAAGAACGGAGAATGGAGACCAATACTGGACTTGAGAGCACTCAATCATTATCTCAAGGACCAGACCTTCCGTATGCTCACGCTTACAGAGATCTTGCGTTTGCTCTCAGTCGGAGATTTCATGACTACCATCGATCTCCGGGACGCCTACTTCCATGTCCCAATTCTAGCGGCTCATCGCAAGTTCCTGCGCTTCAAGGTGGGGCACCTTCATTTCCAATTCAGGGTCCTTCCTTTTGGCCTCCGTTCAGCCCCCCGAGTCTTTACAAAAATGTTGGCTCCGGTCATGGCTTTTCTTCGTCTTCAAGGCATCCAGATATTCCCATATCTCGACGACTGCCTTCTGAAATCTCAATCCCGCGCACAACTTCTACATCATACTGCAATCTGCCAGACAGTATTCCGTTCCTTGGGTCTGTCCATCAATCTGGAGAAATCTCAATTGCAGCCAACAACTTGCAAAGATTTCCTAGGAGCAACGTTGGACACCAACCTAGCCAAAGCATTTGTCTCCCGGGAACGTCAACAGAGGATCCTCCGGCTAGTTTCGCTACTTCTCGCAAAGAAGTGCGTTTCAGTCCGCTTGTTGAAGTCTTTTTTGGGGATGGCTTCGTCATGCATCGCTCTTGTCCCTCATTGCCGACTACGAGCACGACCTATCCAACAGGCTCTGGACAAGCAGTGGCGTCAGGTCACCGGTTCCTTCAACGATCAGGTCTCCATCACCATTCCCATGAAGAAGGCGCTCAGATGGTGGGCACAACCACACCAGCTAGCAGCAGGCACGTCTTTTCTGTCCAACACCCCAGATCTAACACTGACGACGGATGCCTCCCTGGAGGGCTGGGGAGCTCACCTCCAAGACCTGTCCGTGAAAGGGAAATGGACTTTCCATCAAAGGACCTGGCACATCAACAAGTTGGAGCTGATGGCTATCTTTCTGGCCCTGAAATCATTTCAACCAGTGCTGCAGGGAGAGTCAGTTCTCATACAAACGGACAACACGACTTGCATGCATTATATAAACAAGCAGGGCGGAACGAAGTCTCCGGTGTTATCCCGCCTGGCAGAGGCGATTTGGGACTGGTCCATCAATCATCAAATCCAAATCACTGCAGTACATCTTCCGGGGTTGTCCAACCTCCTGGCGGATTCCCTAAGCAGATCCCGTTCATCCAACCACGAGTGGGAACTCCACCAGCCAACACTCGATATGGTCTTTCACCGTTGGGGATTCCCTGCAATCGACCTCTTTGCGACTCCAGAGAACCGCAAATGCCCCGCTTACGCAAGCTGGCATCCCCACAAAGGGTCCCAAGGCAATGCCCTTCTGATGGATTGGTCGAATCTCTTCGCCTACGCTTTTCCTCCAATCCCTCTAGTGCCTCGCGTACTTTGGAAGATGCGGAGAGAGCCTTGCCGCATCCTTCTGATTGCTCCCAGGTGGCCACGACAGGCGTGGTTCTCAGAGCTGCTACTCCTGTCTCAATGCAAACCCATTCTTCTTCATCCTCGAATGGATCTTCTCTCCATGAACAGGGGTCAAATCTACCATCCGGACCCCTCTTCCCTGAGCTTGTCAGCCTGGAACCTGAGCACTGTGAATTTGCACATCTAAGCATCCCTCAGGAGTGTCGTAACATCCTCGCTCAGGCTAGGGCTCCATCAACTATAAAAACCTATAAGTTGAAGTGGAAACGCTTTTGCCACTGGTGTGCAGACGCCGGAGTACATCCTTTGCGTGCCACGCCCGCTGAGCTCCTCCCTTTCTTTCTCCATCTGGCTCAGTCGGGTTTGTCACATGCAACTTTAAGAGTTTTTCTGGCGGCAATCTCACGCTTCCGCCATGATGGCTCCGCCTCCTTATGCTCATCCAGATTGATACGTCAATTCTTCAAAGGACTTCTTCGGACTTTTCCTCCAGTTCGGCGTCCTCTTCCTGAGTGGCGCCTCAACATTGTCCTGTCACAATTAATGACTGCTCCGTTTGAACCAATCCATAGCGCAGATCTCAAGTATGTCACCTGGAAGGTTGCGCTTTTACTTGCACTGACGTCCTCACGTCGAGTGAGTGATATGCATGCTTTCACGATTAAACAACCATTCCTACAGTTCAAACCGGATTCTGTGCTTTTACGCACTAACCCTACCTTCCTTCCAAAAGTGCCGTCAGACTTCCATATTAATGAACCTGTTATATTGAAGTCTTTCTTTGCCAATCCGCAATCACCTGCGGAACAACGCCTGCACTCTTTGGACATTAAAAGATGTTTAAAATTCTACATCAGCAGAACGGCCCAGTTCCGAAAATCAGATCAGCTCTTCGTGGCCTATGGCCGTTTTCAAAAGGGGCGACCAGTCACCAAACCTACAGTAGCCCGCTGGGTGGCTTCGGCGATTGCTTTCTGCCATCAGAAAGCGGGAAAGCCTTTACAGTCTACAGTGAGAGCCCACTCAACCAGGTCTGTGGCCTCTTCAACTGCACTCTTTGCCGGAGTTCCATTGCATCAGATTTGCAGAGCTGCCACGTGGTCCAGCAGGCACACGTTCACGAAGCACTACAATCTGGGTGCCATGGCCGAAGGGGATACCGCAGTGGGACAAGCTGTGCTCCGTAATCTTTTTCAATAAGGTGAGCCTCTGTTCTACCCTCCTCCTATGGTTTCCAGTCTTATGCATGTCTTCTCTATGTATACATATAGTTTTATAACTTCTATGACATGGGATTCCAATCTTTTGTGTATACATTGCATCCTGGAAACTTTGTGTTCGGATACGGACTGCTTACTATTCTATATTCAAGCATGTGAATCTATGAAAGACACCCCAATACTGGAGAAGAACAATTGTTACTTACCTGTAAACAGGTGGTTCTCCAGTATTGGTGTCTTTCATAGATTCACATGCGACCCTCCCATCCTCCCCTCAGAGGCTCGCTTCTCCTCATAGACTCTGTGGTCACTCTTGTGCTACGAAAATCTGAGGGCTTGAGCTCTGAGGAGAAGGTTCTAGAGGGCTGCTGGCGCCTGATTGGCTGCAGTTTGGACTAACATAATGACAAGGATAGGCTGCATTGGAACTTCTTTTTCCCCATGCATTCCTATGTGGAAACTCTTGGTTAGGTACCAGATGGTTATTTTATGCATTTTTGGGTTTTTCCTTATTATGTATATATATATTTATTGTATATTATTATATATTTAGCATTTATTGCTATTTTATTTACCGTGGGACTCCCACTCCGACGACGGGGAATATTCAAGCATGTGAATCTATGAAAGACACCAATACTGGAGAACCACCTGTTAACAGGTAAGTAACAATTGTTCTTCTCTGTTTACTGGATGCGAAGCAGTGCGTTTTTTGTCTCTCAATTATGTGGGTTACCATGGTAACAGAGCACTAATGGGTAGAGAAAAGAGGACACTCTGAGAAATGCCGCAATTTGACTTCCAGGTGAATCAGATCAAGTGACAGCCGCGAGGTATAACTGAAAAAATCACGAGTTTGTTTTAAATATTTCGGAAATCTCATTAAGCCCCGTCAATGCAGTATTGTATTTCATGATGAGAAGAGCTTCTCGCTGGCTTAGTCTTCATCCAGAACATCTTCTCTCTCGTTAGGGGCCCATCATTTGTGGGAGAGTAAAATCTGTTGGGGGTAAAAACTCAACAATGCAATAGTTAGGCCCTTTTGTGATTCCTACACCCACTCGCAAAAGGTCCGGGGAGGTCTCCGAGAACATATACATCTAATCCTCTGAATCAATGGATTCCTTGGGAACATCAACACTGATTGCTGACATCTGCACATGATCTGATACATGGTCAATCTTTTTGACTCCTGACAACAGCTGTGGTTTACATTCAGTTAGTGTGGATTGCAAAGGAGTCTCAGAATGGAATTTTCAGACAGTCATAATTATGCACACCGCCTGTACTGTCAAGACATCGGAATTGCGATTTCAACAGACCAAAAGTACGCTCTATGATGGCTCGAGTTTGTATGTAAGCCCTATTGTACCTACACTGAGGTACAGTGGTTGAATGTCTGTAAGGTGAGAGGAGTTGAGGGGAAGTGCATACCCAGCATTACCTGAGGGAAGATAGGAAAATAGGTTACATTTCCCTCTTAAATTTAAAATGAGCATGATCTATACTTTGGTATATGCAGTGTCTGAGACTGTGTATGTGGCTTGATGATTCTTATAGTACAATGGCGGTTAATGTAAGGTTCCCATTGAGCCATTGTGCGCTCATCCGATGTCCACCGACCTCCTCTGGACCCCCTGCCTCCCGGCACGATTCAACCGATCCAATCGACAGCATTGTTCCGTCCCCGTTTTCAACCGAGCCCCGCAATTAATACTTAAACCAGGGCCAGGACTTCAACGCCATTGGCGCGGCCCGCTTACCTTGCATAAAGACTAAGCACCCTTGCTACAAAGACCCTCCATGGTCTTTGCATCCTATTGACCCCCGTATTCCACCATCAACAGGCTAATTAAGCTGTTTATACGCAAAATGGTTCAGGCCTACAGTATTTCTGTCCTGATGATGATCCCACTGATTTTGTAAATGGGATCAAAATGTCTTCTACCTCTAAAACACTGTGCACACAAACAATTTTGTTACTATGTGTAACGGCTGTTGCTATTTATCATGCTTGTATTATCTTTCACATTTTAGAACAAGCAATCTTTTCTGTTTTGCCAGATTGTTTTGTTTTCTGTAAACTGTAACTTTGTCACTTTGTTTATTTCTGTGATATTTAGATACAGTACTTAATAAGTCATACTAAATTTAACTACCAGGAAAAGTAGTGCTCGTCAGCGCAGATAAGTCCCCAGTGATCGCTATTGCCCAGGTAAGATCCTTCGTTTTCTCTCCCGTTAGGAGTCCCTTCTTTCATGCCCCTGTCTATGAGACCCCAAAACGAAGACTGGTCTTTTAATTTACAGGCTTCCGGCAATTCAGACCAGACTTTTTCGTCCCAGCCCTTTTTTGCTAATGTCAGTGTATGTTTGTATTGCATCCTTTTCTCTCTAACAGAGGCTACATTTTTCCCTTTCACAGCTTTTATTAGGTCTGCTTTGGCCTGGCAACATGCTCTGTCATACCAAAGTCCGTCCTTCAGGGGAATATTTTGCCGAGAGCCAGCCCGCTTAATTGGTTTGGTAGGAATTTCACTAAGCTCTGGTATCAATTTCCCATGCACCTCTGTTAAGGAGGTGCTCCCAGTGCTACCATCAGCTAGCGGAGACATGAGCTTTACATAAAGCTCATACATTTTCTTGGCCAAGCAGCCATTCCCCAAAACGACGGGCCATTTCAAGCTCCTGCGGTCATTCGACTTTAAAGGGTCAAAGCTCATTTTAGGAGTTTGAGATGCTATCTCAATGGATGAAAATAATGATCCTAAAAGGGTCAAAAGAAGGGGATGGTGATCGCTCTCTATGCGATCCTCCACTGCCAGATCTACAATTATTGGCCATAGACTTATTGAGACCATTAAGTAATCTAAATTACTAGCACAGCTTCCCTGTTTAAAAGTGGGTTTACTAGGGCAGTCTGACGGTAAGCGTCCATTACAGGGGTGCAGGCCGTGTTCCACCGTGATTCTTAATAATTGTAAAGCCCCTCTTGTGCAGGCAAATGTGGGGCTGGCCTAAACGCCGGGAATGTTATTGGCGTTGTCTTCCAACTCAAAGGTGTTTTCTAAGCCTGTTAAGGGTTCAAACTTCCTATTGAAGTCACCTCCTACGAACAACATTGTTTTTTGATTCAAACTAGACATAATATTGTCTAACTGGGCTATAGTCTCTGACTCCTTGTTAGATGGTAAGGGTCTGCTATAGACATTAAAAATGCAGACCTCTCTGCCCTTGGCCTCTTTACATTTTAGGGCCATAATATCAGGGCTATTGCAATCTAATACCTTCAAATCCATTCCCAATGTGATCTTAACCCAGATTTTCAGGCCACCCGAAGGTCTTCCTTTGATTTAGTGGCGGGTATGTGGAAGGACCTATTGCCTATCTTGTAATAGTTTTCCACCCCCCATGTTTCTTGAAACAAAATGATGTCCCTGCTATCAATAAAATCGTGCCATGCGGGGTCACTCAAATATTTCCTCAAGCCTGCTATGTTCCAAGAGATTAACTTGACCTCGGCATAGACCTTACTGCCCAGTGTATTATGTTCCATGTTTAAAACGCCTTGGGTCGTGGCTGTTAAGAGATTAACATTTCCTGGATGATCAAGATCAAGCTGATTGGAATTTTGAGGGAAGGTTCGTAATTTATCCTCCATCCCCTTTGTAGATGTAACCCTTGTATCAACTAAAATCCTGCCTTCGTTTCTATCCAGTCAGTCGACCTCCTCTAGCCCATATAAGCCAGTAAAACGATTTTTAGTCGCTAGAAAAAAGTTGGTGTTAAAGCCATCCATCTTTTCTCCGTGCGTCAATGGGTTACAGGCCAGTGGAGGTATAACCTTTAAGTTATAAAAATAGGTGAGATCTTGTACACTAATTTTGCCCCTGTCCCTATGGTCCCCATAGTATTGTTCATTACAAATTAGTTCCACTACACGACTGTCCCTAAAATTTACAATAATTACATCCCCGGATACGTCTTTTTGCCTTCTACCTACCCAATTAACCCTTCTGACAAACAGGACTTAACCATTCATGCCTCTAGGAAGCGGCCTGTTCCTGTTCAGCCAGAATGTCACTTTGTTTTTCAGTTCTTGTTGGGATTCGGGTTTTCCATTATTTATTTCTGGAACACCAGTGAGAACTACTACGTATGGTAATGACTGTGGAGGTAAATCCACGGTGGCCAGTGGGGTTTTCGGACTACTACCATTATTTGTTTTGGTTACACTACTAACATTTTTGGAGCTAGTGCCCCTCCCCATCCGGCGTTTGCTGGTACTAGTAGTGGGGCCTTGTAAGCTTTTGTCAGACACTGTACTTACCAGATTATCATTCTTGGCCCCGTTTTGCATTGCCGTTTCTGCTATCTGTACACTGTTTTTGCTAATTACATCTCATGGGGGTGCTACAGGTTCCCTAAAGTGTACCATAGCATTCGCCGCACTCCCTCTTCCTCTGGATTCAAGTTTTATCAAATTTTTTAGAGAGACAAAATTATCTAGAGTAGATTGTTCGAATCTCTCAAGCCTCTCATTTACTACTTTAATCCTCTCAAGAAGGGGGAGAATTAAAGATTTTACAATGTGCTCATTTTGGGCAATTGATCCTTCTACTTCCTGAGGGGTAGAGATAGAAATTATATCCCCACTCTCATTAGAAGCTAATCTACTCTCACCCAATATGTCGGCGTCAGCCGGTAATGTGATCCTATTTGCAGGCGTCCCTGGTTTCAAATTTGTTGCATCAGCAATCTTGGGTGTTTTAGGATTCCTCCCTTTCTGGTTAGATTCTGTCCTTTTCCTCTTTATGATCCCTACCGCGTTAGCCCGCATCTGAGAATAGGAGTTTAAAGATTTGCAGGGAACATTTTTCACAGGGACCTGCTCCGCAGGGGTGTTCTCATTGTGACGCAGTTGACTTACTTCCTTTTAGTAAAGCGGGAAGCCTATGTGACTCAATTGGGGAAGTGGCTTGCATTAGGGGTCCCAGGGATGAACGTCTTATGTACATGGGTTGCAGTGAGAGGCACCGTTCGGTGGCAGCGATTTCGTACTCGAGGACCGAAGCCGCCCGGGTAATGAATTGGTCCAGCGTACCGCTCACAGAACCTCCGTCCCCTGGTTTCTTCCCCTTTAACATTGTTACAAAGACCACCACCAAGAACAAGGTCCACAATAGCGGGAATCTGGATGCAAATGAATGGGGATTTAAATTTAAGAATAGCTTACTGTTGGCCAGATGTTGGGGGGGTGGCCCAGCCCAGTCCTGATCTGCCTTGGACGGGCTTAGCCCACGCGCGGTCCCGCGACACGGGGGCTGAGCGCTTTTTAAAGCACCTCCAAGCGCGCCGATGACGGTGGCGGCTTTGCCGCAAGGTAGCCTGGGGTTTGTGGTCCTCCGCTCTGCGGCCACGGGCTGCGGCGGCTGGAGGACAGCTGCGGCGGTCAGGTACGCTGTGTTGTTGCTCCAGTTGAGTGTTAAGGCTTCGTTGATTCAACTTCTTCTGGGCGCTGATGCAGGCTCCATGCAGGGAGCTCCGTGCAGGGTTTCTGGGCGCTGTGTTACTGATGGACCAAAGTTATTCAGTAGATGACTTCCACCCGTCGGTTGGAGTCTTAATTGTATTGCTAGGCTACTGATTTTCTAAACTAAATAAATGATAGTGAGTAAGTCACTATTTGAAAGGAATTAAACCACTCCAAAGCACGCTTCTCTAAATACTTTCTAATTAATTCTCACCTTTATCTGGCAAAGAAACCTCTGTCCGTCAGTGGCTTTGTTAGGAAATAAGGGTCTGCAAGGGCAGTAGGCTATAGAGTCTATACAGCGAGAGAGAGACATGCACACTAGCTCGTATCTCCTCGGAAAGTCTCAAGGTGTCACTCAATTAACGACGTACACGCATGGTGCAGCATCTCGGTTAACCTGTCAAGAAACCGGGCTGCTAATTGTGAGGAATGTGTCAATTACCCAGTCTGTAGAGAAGCTGGGCCTCTAATGTGCACTTTGAAAGTTCCAACAATGAGCGAACATTAATTTACACAAACATGATGGATTTATACACTTGGAAAGAAGTCAGTAAAGACATGATGCGCAGTGCTTTGAAATTCTACAAATTATGCGAGTGGCTAAAATGTGCACTGGCTCAGTTGGTTGCTGTTTATACAAGTAACGCTCCTCTGCATGAAGTTTCTAAAGCGGAGCTGGTTTCAAATGACCATTACACGGACATGGATATTTAACCGTATATTGTATGCTTGTGTGGTTTGAAGGATAACACAAGTGAGAGGTTAATTAAAGGAACCATTACATGGGCATGAGTGTTTCACCACATGATGCAGTGGCCTAGAAGATATAATAAGTGAGAGTGTATATTTACATAGGTGTGTTCCAATGCGTAACTTTTTGCAACATTTAACATGGGAGTGAAATGTAGCATTTTACATTTGACATGAGGGTGTATAATTTTGCACTTGCTTAAGTAACTTATTAACACCTTTGACACGAGGGTGAAATATACCATTTTACATTTGACTTGAAGGCAAATTATGCCATTTTACAATAGTTTGCGACTCTTTTTAGCACATTTGACATTTATACATTTGCTTGGCCCTTGCTAACCGATACCATACCATTACATCCCATGCTGTGGTGAGTGGTCATAACTACATGCCTAACTTAATAGCAGGATAGGTCATGGACAGTCTGTGGCATTACATTTAAAAACATCCCGTCCAGCTAATTGGCAGGATAGGTTTTTAGTAGTCTGAGGCATGAGTGTATCTCGTGTGCAGACATTGGTACAAGTTATACGGAGTATACTTGATGAGCATAGCATGAAAGTGTAATGCGGTTGGACCTGCTAGTGCAGATATGTACAGTGCAGTAAGCTCTAGAGTCTGACCATTTGCCTGTATGTTTCCTCAAACTCATTTAACCCTGTGTTTACGGAGTCCAGAATATGGATCCCTTGCATTCATTTAGGTTTAGCAGTGAGACTATGCTGCCTCCTTTGTGGTGCAGAGTGATTTTTTCTCTAGGACCCACCACTGTAGGTCCTCCGCAGTGTGATTGTTTTTAGAGAAGTGCTCGACCAAGGGAGCTCCTTGGACCTTGAAGAGGATCCTACTTCCGTGCTGCAGAATTCTTTCCTTGACCTTTTGAGTGGTTTGGCCAACGTAGATCTTGTTACAAGGGCATCGTATGGCGTAGATAACGTTGTGACTGTTGCAATTGCTATGTTGTCTCAGATTATAAGTTTTTCCCATATGTTGAAATGATAAACCAATCATTGCAAAATTACATGCTTTGCAGTTGCAGCATTTAAAATGACCAATCCATGGTGGTAGATTGAGGTGCTGCCTAATGTCCAGTGGTTTCTCAGACTGGAAGTATGAGCTTACAACAAAGTCTTTGATATTTCTCGCTCTTTCAAAAGGCAAAAAGGGGTTTCACCTGAATCCCAATTTCAGTACCTACCAAGTTCTAATACTTCAGGAGTACTTTCTTAATTTTGTGACTGTATGTTGAACGTGGTCACGCAAACCACCTTCTCAATGTCTTCTACTGGCGTTTGTGTTTCAAGGAGTCTCTCTTGGGCGTTACCTGGCTCTTTTTCTTGATCGGTTTAGAAGGGTTTTTGGATCACCACGGTCCCTTAGTTTTTTTCAGAACATCTTTCTCTGTAAAAATCTCTTCTCTTTGAGCAATTTAGTCTTAATCTTAAAAAATGTCCGTAAGGTAAATTGTCTCAGACTTCTTGGATGGTGTGAGTCATAGTTTAGAGTGGTGTTGTGTTCTGTTGGTTTTTTATATAATGTGGTGATGAGCCTCCAGTCTTCATTCAGTAGTGTGATGTCCTGAAAATCAATGGCTTCATTGTTGTAGGACATGGTGAACTGGATGTTCAAAGTGCGTGCATTTAGCCCTGTTTTGAATTCAGCTAGGCTCTGTTCTGTGCCTGTCCACACCATCAGCACGTCGTCAATGTACTGCTTCCATACTGATATATTGTTCATAAAGGGGTTTGTAAGGTCATACAGGTATGTATCCTCTTAGTCATCCATGTAGAGGTTTGCTAGACTGGGGGCAGATCCATCCCCCATAGCTACACCCTTGCATTGTGGGTAGGCGGTGTTTTAAAAGACAAAATTCTTTTTCATTGATATTTTTAGTAACGCTACCAAAAATTCGGTTGGAATCCAAACTGGTGCAGGTCGTTTCTCCAGTGTCCTCCATATTACATCAATGGCGTGCTCCTGAGGAGTGCTCATGTCTAGGGAGGAGACGTCTAGTGCAACTAGAAACGTCTGCTTGTTAAATGGTTGGTTTTCCATCAGTTGTATAGTGTGCATCGTATCTCTTAAATAGGATTGTGTCTCTACCACAAAAGGCTGTAGAAAACTGTCCAGAAATTGATTCAGGGGCTCCGGGATTGAGCCACAACCTGATACAATCGGGCGGCCCGGTGGATTTCGTAGGTCTTTGTGTATGTTTGTTAGTGTGTAGATGGTGGGTATTCTTGGTTCACTCTTGTTCAGAAAGTTGTATTCATGCTGTGACAGCCTTTTGTCAGACCCCTATGTGAGAGATTGAATGAGTGCAGAGATTTCTTCAGTTGGATTCCTATCTGTTCATAGCTGTCCATGCAGCTCAGTTGGTTATTGATTTCTGTGATGTTTTGAATGACCACAGCTCCGCCTTTGTCAGCTGATTTCACAATGATTGAGTTACTACTTGGCGAGTGCAGGGTCTGTTTTTCATCCTTGGTAAGGTTGTACTTGATTAATTTTTTTGTTAAGGAGATCCAATACTACTTCCATCACAATGTTCTTATGAGCGAGGATCTTTTCACTCAAGTAAGCTGCAGGAAGAAAGATTGAGGTAGGCCTAAATTCGGTAGCAGCTGACCGCTTCCTCCAGTGTTCATTCTTCATAAAGTGATATTTTAGGCATATTTTCCGGAAGAATTGCTGCAGTTCCAGCTAAATGTTGAAATTGTTGGGTGGGGTCGTGGGAATGAATGAAAGACCTTTGGACAACACATCTTGTTCGCTTTGTTAGTATGTAGTCTGAAATATTGATGGGGTCTTTTGAAGTTAAGTCCATCTTTGTGTCCTGGGCCACCATTGTTTTCTGTCCAGGCTCGTCCAAGTTGAATGTCAATTCTTCTTCTAGAGCAATTTCTTCATCTATATCTGGAGGGTTAGCCGAGCCTTTATCAAAAAGGGTTGCCGGTTCTTCTCCTGGGCAATCAATGCCAGCTGCGGATTCTCCTTTGCTGGCAAGATCTTCATCTATTTCCAGTAGGTTTTCCAAATCCTCACCCTGAGTTGGTCTTGGCTCTCCTTCTGAGGCAACTTCTCTTGTATCGATGTCCGGTATTACAACGTGTAAGTCAGTCTTCTTGTGTTGATCTCTCCATGACTGTAGTTTCCCTAGAACCTCACTCTCGTGTTCTCTCGTGATCTGTTTTTTACACGGTTCCATCTTGCTGGTCAGTCCCAGTTTGTGTCCCCGTTCATGCATATCTTCTCCCCTAAAAAAGGAGCACTGCGTTGTTGGTCTTGGTAACTTTGTGGCATATTAGCAAGGGCGATATCGCCGCTCCTTGACAAACAGGAACTTAGCAACATAGCTAACATGAGATGGGATGAACGGTTGCTCAAGTACAATCCATCTCAGGTCTTCCGCCTTATGTTTCAAACTAAGGAAGTGGTTTGTCAAACATGTGGACTGCTTGTTGCACCTAATGGTGTTCTTGTGCTCATTAATGCATAGTTTGACCTTACGTGTTGTCATGCCAATATACCTCAGAGCATGAACATGTGCTCATATAGATTACTCTTTCGGTGTTGCAGTTCGTGTGTTTCTTCAAAATTCAAGGTCTATCAGTTCTAATGTCTACAATTTTTGCTTTGAGTTTGGGGGCATGCCGTGCAAGTTCCACAGGGAAAATGTCCTTGCACCGCTGGGAGATGCCAGGGCATGCCCACCGGATCTGTAGCTGTATCTTTTGGTCTCTTGTGGACCAAACTATCACGCAAAATAGCACATCTTAAATGAAAAAAAAGGGTGGCAGGGATAGTCTAGTTTGTCACATTTAGAATCTTCCAATGTCTGTACAAAGACCTCCTGTACTTGATTTGATAGTACACTGAATATGTTAACAAAAGTTAATCTCCTCAGCGGAGATTTTACTGTTGGTATTTCTAAAAGAGAATCCCGGTCGTAATGAAAGCTTTTTAATGCTCACCGCACCAGTTGTTTAGGATAGTGGCGGTTCCTCCGTTGTGTAGACAGAGCCTTTGCATGACGTTCAAACTCTGATTTGTCGGAGCAGTTCCTACGTATCTGCAGGAATTGGCCTACTGGTAGATTTTCACGGAGAGCCTTCGGATGATGACTCTCAAAGGTCAATAAAGAGTTTTTGGCCATAGACTTCCTGTACAGTTCACTACCAAGTTTGCCCTGTGATGGAAAGATCAGGATGTCAAGAAAAAGCAGTCTCTCCTTACTGTATTCCACAGTGAATTTCAAGTAAGTTTTTACTGTTAAGCCAGACGTGAAACTCCAGAATGGTGGCAGCTGTCCCTCGCCAGACGGCAAAAATATCGTCATATCTTTTCCACAGCAAAATCCAATGCTGAAATGGATTGCTGTGGTCAAAAACACATTCTTGTTCAAACAAATGAACATAAAGATTGGCCGGACTGGGCGCAAAAATGCTGCCCATTGATGATCCAGAGATTTGTAATAAAAATAGTCTCCTCGAATCTGAAAAAAGTTCTGTCATTGCCAATCTCACACTCCATTATGAAGTGTACCGGTGTGATACCATCAAGATCCCGGGCATCCAAGCGGCCTCTAATTGCCTCAAGTGTTTCTTCTTGTGGAATGCAGGTATAAGGATTAAACATCAAAACTGACCAGAAAGTCAGTTTCGATGTCGAATTCGATGTCCGGTAGTAATCTCAGGACATCTTTAGTGTCCTTGAGGTAAGTGGGCATCTTTTACCAATGGCCTCAAAAAGTGATCAACGAAAGTTGACAACGGTTCCAACAGGGAGCCTATTCTTGAAATTATAGGGCAACCCGGAGGAGGCTTTTGAGTCTTATGAATTTTGGGTAAAACGTAGAAGTATGGCATAATTGGATGGCTGGTGACTAAAAACCTGGCCTCCTGTGTGGTGATACAGCCTTCTGTTTTAGCTTCTTCTACGAGATGCCCTATTTCAGTGGTTAATCCAGGTGTCTTATCAAGAATCAACGGTCGATAGGCTTTATTGTCACCAAGCTGTCTGAGTCATTCTATACGGTAAGTGGCAGTATATGGCTATGGATGATACCTTTTACGCAGCAGGATGTATAGTGTCCAGAAACCTTAGATGTCAGCACAGTTAACTTCCATGGCTAACACAAGGATTGCTCACGGCCTAGTCTAGTGACATCTATATCTGAAAGAAACACGTTAGTGTTAGATTCCTTACCTTAGAATATCCCCAGGCGTCAGTCTGGATCCGGAAACTTTTGCGTAGCAGTACCCTTGCGCGTCGGTAGGCGTCGTCTGCAGGCGTCCCCTGCGGCTCCGCGTCCGTCGTCGGCGTCGTGCGCCGTGATGACGTCGCTGGAGTACATAGACGCCGCCTCCGCGCGCTGACGTCAGTTCTTCTTTTTTCCGCGCCAGTGGACGCAGATCTGAAGAGCGGTACCCGGTCTTTTGACCAAGTTTATTACAACTTATATCTATCTTTTGTGACTGGTAGGATGCCCGGTTTCAAAAACTGTGACGGTTGTGACCACACGATGTCGGTCACGGACCATCACCGACTCTGTCTCCGGTGCCTGGGCCCCGACCACGACGTCGACTCCTGTGTCGATTGCTGGGCTCTGACTAACAAAGCTAGGCGGGAGCGGTCCTGCAAGCTACTCGAGCTCCGGGTGTCGGCCCCACGTCGAGAACGGTCTCGGTCCGGCCGGAGGTCCAGGGAGCGTTCGAGGGAGCGGTCGCGGAGCCGCGCCGGGCACTCCGGAAGTCGACATCACTCGTCGAGTTCGTCAGGTAAGAAACAAAAGAAGTCGGGGCGTCGTCATCGTACCCCCGACTCCCCCGCGATGCGGCCGGCGGTTCGGGTGACCCCGACTCTACGACTCCGCAGGAGTTGCTGGCGCGGCCTGCCCCATACCCTCAGGTCCCTGGGCAAGGTGCGACGCCTGAGGAGATAGAGGAGTTCCTCATGGCCATGAGGGCCCTGTCTCCTCCGGAGGGTTCCACGGCGCCTACGGGCCCAGTGAACCCGTCCGGGGGCCCTAGCGGTTCAGCTGACCCTGCCTCGACGCCGTCGGGTGCTCCGGCCCCGGCGCCGCCGACGGCGCCGATCCCGGCGCCGCTAGGGCCTTCGGAGTCGGCGCCGGATGGACGTCCAACCACTCCGGCGCCGATCCCATCGGGGTTGCCCCCGACGCCGTCCCCGCGCGACGCCGGTTCCTCTGTGCCGGCTTCGGGCGGCACCGGGGCTCCGGCTCCGGCGTCGGCTCCGGGCGGCGCCGTCCCCATACCCTCACCGAATCCGGACGCGGAGTCGGACCGGCGTCGCTTGACGCCGGGCTCGACGCCGATGGGGCCTGTCGACCCCGTGGAGCCGGTCTACATGGTTGACACCGATTATGGTGATGATGTGGAGTACGGTGAGGGCTGGGAGGGGTCTGAGGACCCTCTGTCACGTGAGTGCCAGTATGACATGGACTGGACAGGTGATTTGGGGGACGCCAGTGGTTTGGATGGCTCTCCTAACCCTGGTTTTGTCTCTCCACCTTCCGTGGCATCGGAGGAGGGAGCTGCTTATTCAGTGGTGTTGATGAGGGCTGCCAAGGCCTTAAACCTTGAGCTCCCCGTCGCGGCCGTGAGGCCTAACATCCTCACTGAGGTCTTCAAACCGCGGTCATGCCCACAGGAGCCTCTGCTGCCGTTTAACGAAGCCTTATCAGACGTTCTGTTGGGCACGTGGTCCAGGCCCTCTTCAGGTGCGCCTGTTGATCGGAACGTGGCCAGACGCCACCGTCCTTGTCCGGACGACCCCAAGTTCCTGTCCACCCACCCCACCCCTGAGAGTCTGGTGATCCAGGCCTCTACCTCCCAGTCCGCATTCCCGTCGGCCCTGCCCGAACGGGAATCCAAGAGGTATGACCAGTATGGCAAGAAGGTCTTCTCGTCCCTGAGTTTAGGACTGCGGTCTTGCAACACCGCTTGCCTCTTGGGCCGCTACACCCACTCTGTGTGGGATACGGTCGCGGAACTGCTGCCAGAATGCCCCATGGAGGTGCGGGCAAAACTCGGCAAAGCTGTAGCTGAGGGCCGAGATGCAGCTAGATATTCTATTCGATGTGGTCTTGATACGACCGACTCGCTAGGCAGAGCGATGTCCACGACGGTGGCGATTCGTCGCCACGCCTGGTTGAGATCCGCCAACTTTTCGGCAGATGTCCAGAATACTTTGATGGACATGCCGTTCGATGGCTGTCACCTGTTTGGGGACAAGGCGGACCACGCGCTGGAACGCTTCAAGGACTCCAGGGTCACAGCGAAGTCCTTGGGTCTCTCGACCCAGCACCAGCAAACGGGTTCGTTTCGCTCCTTTCGTGGCCACGGAAGGGGCGTCCCCACACGTGCTGCCAGCCACGCACCGCAGCAATCATTTCAACGCGGTGGCGGCCGTGGAAACCGCCGTGGAGGCGGTCGGGGTCAATGGCGGGGTCAGGCCACATCCCCCCCGCAGCATCTGCCTCAAAATTCTCCTAGTCCGTGCTTTCAGGCCCACGTGACGCCAGTGGGTGGCAGGGTTCGCCATCACCACGCCCGCTGGTGCACGATCACATCGGACAGGTGGGTGCTGCAAATCGTCCGAAGGGGCTACTCCCTCCCCTTCGAGACCACTACTCCAGCCATGCCACCGCAGAACCACCGTGTGTCGGGGGACCACTTGCAACTTCTGCAGGAGGAAGTTACGGCCCTCTTGGCCAAGGGGGCCATCAAGCGCGTTCCTGGGCCAGAAGTAGGACGTGGTTGCTATTCCCACTACTTTCTGGTACCCAAGAAGGACAAAGGGGGCCTACGTCCTATCTTGGATCTCAGGAACGTCAACGGCTTCCTCCGGAAGGAGAAGTTCAAGATGTTGACTTTGGCTCAGGTCTTGGCTGCTCTGGACCCGCAAGACTGGATGGTAGCGTTGGACTTGCAGGATGCGTATTTTCACATCCCTGTCCTGCCGGCCCACCGGCGTTACCTGCGGTTCACGGTAGGCCAGGAGCACTTTCAGTTTATCGTGCTCCCCTTCGGCCTTACCAGCGCCCCACGGGTGTTCACAAAGGTGTTGGTGGTGGTCGCAGCCCATCTGCGCAGGTTAGGGGTTTCAGTCTTCCCCTACCTAGACGACTGGTTGTTGAGGGCGGGCTCGCCCCAGACAGTCGTCCACCACCTCCAGATGACGGCAGACCTCTTGCACGGCCTGGGGTTCTCCATCAATGTGCCAAAATCACACCTGTGTCCCTCTCAAAAGCTCCTTTTCATCGGAGCGGTTCTGGACTCGGCGCAGTTCCGGGTTTATCCTCCGGAACGGCGGGTCCGGGATATTCAGGCTTTGATTCCCATCTTTCAGCCGCTATCCCGGGTTTCGGTCAGGTTGACGCTGCGGCTGCTGATGGCTTCCTGCATCCTTCTGGTGCATCACGCCCGGTGGCGGATGCAGGCTCTGCAGTGGGACCTGAAGTTTCAGTGGGCCCAGCATCAGGGCAACTTGTCCGACCACGTCTTGATCTTGGAGGGCACTGCGAGACAATTGCAGTGGTGGCTTACGGACCGCGATTGGGTCAGAGGCAGATCCCTCTCCCTTCCCCAACCGGAGCACGTTGTTGTGACGGACGCGTCCCTCCAGGGCTGGGGAGGCCACTTGGGAGAGGCGGAGATCAGAGGCATCTGGTCTCCGGCGGAGTCCCGGCTCCATATCAACGTGTTGGAGATGCGGGCGATTCGTCTAGCACTGAAGGCATTCCTCCCCTTTGTCAACGGGAGTGTAGTGCAGGTGTTCACAGACAACACCACCGCCATGTGGTACTGCAACAAACAGGGCGGGGTGGGGTCGTGGACCCTTTTCCAGGAGGCTCTGCGCCTCTGGCAGTGGCTGGAACGTCAGGGCGTGACTCTGACGGTTCAACACCTGGCAGGTTCTCTGAACGCCAGGGCGGACGAACTCAGCCGTCGGTGCTCGATGGATCACGAATGGCGTCTGAACTCGGACGTGGCGCAAGGCCTCTTTCAGAACTGGGGAGAGCCTTGGTTAGATCTATTCGCCACAGAAGAGAACGCGCAATGTCATCAGTTCTGCGCGTTGGAGTTTCCAAGACGGCACTCGCACGGCGACGCCTTTCGGCGCGAGTGGAGTTGCGGTCTGTTATGCGCCTTTCCGCCTATACCACTTCTGCCCAGAGTGCTGAAGAAGATCAGGCGCGACCGGGCCCAAGTTATCCTTGTGGCTCCGGACTGGGCTCGAAGGTACTGGTATCCCGAGCTACTCAGCATGTCAGTCGGTCCCCCGATCCGCCTGCCCCTTCAGGAGGACCTTCTGTCGCAGCAGCAGGGGACGGTCCTCCACCCGAACCTGTCCAGTCTCCACCTCCATGCTTGGAGATTGAGCGGCGGCAGTTGAGGCCATTTGACTTGCCTCCTGAAGTCTGTGATGTAATTCTGGCAGCCAGGCGTCCCTCCACGAAGTCGGTATACGCCTGTCGGTGGAACAGATTTGTGGCATGGTGCACAGCAAAGGCTGTGGATCCTCTCTCTGCCCCTCTTTCCGAGGTTCTTCTGTTTCTTCTCTCTCTTGCCCAGCAGGGCTCTGCTCTGGGCACTATCAAGGGCTACCTTTCGACCCTTTCAGCCTTTCTCAGGCTTCCTGATCAGCCTTCTTTGTTCAAGTCCCCTATTGTAACGAGATTCTTGAAGGGCATCACACACATGTATCCTCCTGTTCCGTTTGTGATGCCTCAGTGGGACTTGAACCTGGTTCTAACCTTTTTGATGTGTGCTCCCTTTGAGCCCCTTCATTCTTGCCCTCTCCGTCTTCTGACTTTAAAGACGGCTTTCCTGGTTGCCATCACCTCTGCCAGGAGAATGAGTGAGCTCCAGGCTCTTTCTGTCCAACCTCCTTTCTTGTCCATCCATCCTGACAAGGTGGTTCTGAGGACTAGACCTTCTTTTCTGGCCAAAGTAGTTTCTGCTTTCCACATCGGGCAGTCCATCACCCTCCCTTCCTTCTTCCCGCCTCCGCATCCTTCAAAGGATGAAGAGCGGCTCCATCGTCTGGACCCAAAACGTGCGCTTTCATTTTACATGGATCGCACACGCCAGGTCCGGGTGGATGACCAACTGTTTGTTGGCTACGTGGGTGCGAAGAAGGGACGGTCGGTCTGTAAACGGACCATCTCTCGATGGGTCGTTCTATGCATCAAAGCGTGCTACTCTTTGGCTCGGAAGGAGCCTCCTGTTGGGCTGAGGGCCCATTCCACTCGGGCCACGGCGGCTACTACTGCCCTGGGCCGGGGAGTCCCCTTGCAGGACATTTGCCAAGCGGCTACGTGGGCCTCGCTGCACACCTTTGCGAGGCACTACTGCCTGGACAGTCAAGTCCGGAGGGATGGCTTCTTTGGCCGTTCTGTCCTCCAGGACTTTCTGGTGTAGTATTGTATTGGTTCGCAGACCCACCACCGGGGTTGGTATTGCTGGGGTATCTATTCTAAGGTAAGGAATCTAACACTAACGTGTTTCTTTCAGATGAACAAGTTACTTCCCTTCGGTAACGATATATCTGTAAGAAACATTAGTTAGTGTTAGATTCCTTACCGAACCCACCCATCCTCCCCGTTCTGCGAACTGATACCTAGGGTTAAGGACATCCCTTTCAGGGCCCTAGTTTCAAATGGCACCAGTGTTCTCTCATGGCTCTGCGTCTTCTGGCGCGGAAAAGCTGTGTACAAAGAACTGATGTCAGCGCGCGGAGGCGGCGTCTATGTACTTCAGCGACGTCATCACGGCGCACGACGCCGACGACGGACGCGGAGCCGCAGGGGACGCCTGCAGACGACGCCTACCGACGCGCAAGGGTACTGCTACGCAAAAGTTTCCGGATCCAGACTGACGCCTGGGGATATTCTAAGGTAAGGAATCTAACACTAACTAATGTTTCTTACAGATATATCGTTACCGAAGGTAAGTAACTTGTTCTTCATAACGCACAACATCTAAAGTGTGATGCACAGAGTTAAACTGCACATTGTTGCCCATTTGAAGATCAACGTAGGCACATAGCATTGTGAGTCTGTCAGAGTTGCTACAGTTATCCATCATGGAGATGTATGTATTCCCTGGCTACCACATATGGCGTGAGAGAACTGCACATCTGATGCTTCAGGCTCTGAGTCAATCTCCATTGCACATACCTTGGCACACTTGATGCGTGGTGCCAGTGTATCAGCTTGGTTATCCTTCCATGTTCCTGTGCATGGATTACCAATCTCGTCTACATGCATGATGTAGGTCAAATGTGTGTCTCTTGTTAACGTCACAGGTCACAGCAGTGTTTGTGAATTACATGAGTAATGTGGTACTGACTCATGACTTTGGAATTGAGGTCATTCATAGATGCCATTTTTGATTAGCACTGTTAGGTAGACTGACAACTTGTGCGATCTTCCTTTTGTGACACCCTTAATCAGTTAAGTGATGCTTTAGTCACTGATTGTTTTCTTGCAGGCACACTGTTCTGCATCAGCAAGGTGGTGACTTGTTGCATTGCTCCCTGTACCAACAGTGTCATAGCCACTCATCCCGGCTGTTTTTTTTGGCATTAGCTCATAGTGATGACACACTTGACATGTTGCAACAGGTTCACACTAGATGTTAAATGCAGTACTACAGACATCATTGCTCACATAGACCAATATGCAGACCTTGCTCACAGCATGAGAGGGCTCTCCATTTATTTGGCATGGTTTGTGCACAGGTAGGGACAGTACAATGGTTAGCAAATTTGCTACAGTCACTATTGTGGAGTCAAATGCAGTGTGGCAGACTTTGTAGTACCATATATGTATGTTACACATGTGACCTTAGCTCACCTCATCAATGTGAATCTGCTGTGCAACATCTAGGATTGTGATATGCAATGTGCAATGTCACAAAAAGCTTCATCCACCACATCCAGTGTAAGTAGATTTGGAATTTGGAAGTGGATTTATAGAGCGCATAGCTATTCTTGGGCATCCTAGCGCTAAGAGGACCTAGTTTATTCCAAAAGGGGTCAGTGCAGGAAGGTATTTAGGGAAAGAGCCAAGTTTTTAGTTTTTTATGGAAGGATAGTAGATTATGATCACTCCTCATGGCTAGTGGGAGGGAGTTCCAGAGCTTTGGCGCGTTGTAGGCGAACCTGCTGCCGCCAGATTTTGCCTTTTTTATTCTAGGGATGGAGGCCAGGGCAAGTGAATCAGATCTTAGGTGTTTGTTAGATTGGTGTGGTTTCATCAGGGATCTGAGTATTGGGGGGCCCTTATCATGCAGGATTTTGTGCGCTATGCAGAGCGTCCTGAATGTGATGCGCTCCTTCACTGGGAGCCAGTGTAGGCTTTTGAGGGCAGGTTTCGCCGAGCTCCGTGCTTTGGTTCCCGTGAGGACTCTAGCTGCGGCGTTTTGGGCCACCTGAAGTTTTTGAATGACTGATGCAGGGGCTCCCAGGTACAGGATGTTACCGTAATCTAGTCTTGAGTTGACCAGTCCCTGCATCAGTAACTTCCTGGAATGGAAAGGGATCAGGTGGAGGATCTTACGGGCCATACGGATTAGGCCGATATGGCAGTTATATATGGTTTCCAATCCTTCTGGGGGACTGACTTGTTGTCACACATGCATTAATCAACAATGTGCGTGGGTCAGAGTTGGTACATAGCTAGATTTCTATTTCTGATAAATGTTGGCACAGCATCTTAGCCCATGTACTGTTTTAACCCCTGTGCACCTTCTCCACTCTCTGCCTTCCGAAATTTCGTTGCCACCTATTTTACAGATGTATGTTCATTTTGAGCACTGTGCCCCCGTCACCTTGAATTGGTAGTATACCTAATTTTCTATATTTAGCCATGTATTGTTTATATTTTTTTCTGCTCATCTCTGCCCTCCGTTCCCGCTGCAGCATCCACTGCGTCCACGCAAGGTGATTTGACCCGCTACCCCTTCAGATGGTCTTCCCTCCAACGTCCCCTTCCAATGGCAGCCACTGTGTATCCACATTGCTGGGACACCAAAGGCGCTCATGATGCCTGCCCGTATGTGCCCATCTCTACCTGGATAGCGCACAGCGCAAGCCCGCCTGGCACACACCAAGTCAACAACAAACAATGCCAGTACGATGCAAGCAGCCTCCACGCACTCAACAGAGGACAATCACACACCTGTTTCCAAGCGTCCCCGGAACACACACAAGGACCCTCCTCACATTGGATCTGCAGCTCATTCTGCTTCCAATCCACTGATCCACCAACCGTGATGTGAACCCACCTACCTCAGATCCATTCTTCTCAACACACACTCTGCCCACAAACACACCCTTGTTCTCTGGGACCAACTTGTCACAACATACTCGGACATTGCCTTCCTGCCGGAGACCTGCCTGAACCCCTCCAAAGCACACAGTCATTGCCATCCTGGCTACAAGAGCATCCGCAGGGACCACACCAACTGAGTAGGAGTATGAAATACCATCCTCCACAAGAGCACTCTCTCAAAGAACACCAACATTCTCAGCAACGCAGAACACCTGTACTTCATGATCCACACCAATCCAAACACCACCCTTAGAGTGACAATCCTGTACAAACCCCTACCCCGATTACAGTTCAGCTACTACATTGCCTACTTCATCAGTACACAGGCCCTTGCCTCCACAGACTACATCCTTCTCTGGGACCTGGAGTTGCACCTTGGGAAGAACACGATCCCCAACTCCACTGCCCAGATTGACAGCCTCGCAAGACTCCGACTCAGGATAGTACTCGCAACACCCACCCACTCGGTCAGCAAAAGGCTAAAGCACATCTTATCCACTTTGTCACATGTCTCCTTTAACCACACCACGCAACTCCACTGGACTGCCCATGTATGTATCCACTTCACCACCGGGCACCCCACCACACACTACCACACACACTACAGATCTCCCACCACTGCTGGGGCACAGTCACCGGAGACCAGCTAACCACCACCCTTGCCTGTAGCCCATACAGCTACCACGCTGAACCCAACCCCACCGCCTACAACCTCAGACAATGGCTCAATGACTGTGCCAACCAACTGTCCTCAACCGCAAAAGCCTCAAACAGACATACCAGCAAGTGAGCCATCCTGTTCATTGAGGACCTCCAGGACTCAAAGCAAACGTGCCAATAGCCAGAGGAGGAATGTCACCGTGTACAGAAAATGGACCGCTACGCAGCACCCAAGAACGACACCGGCAAACAATCACCTCCTCTGATCCTCAAAAGGGCCTCATTCAAAGACCACCTAGGCGACTACAGCAACAAAAGTGCCATCGCCGCCAATAATGACTTCAGGGCCCTGCTCGTCAACATAATAACCGCATCCCTGATCCTCCTGGACCTGTCAGCTGTCTTCAACACTGTCTGCCACCGGACACTATGCACACGCCTCCACAACGCAGAGTTCCAAGACAGGACTCTGGAGTGGAACACCTCCTTCTGCTCCGGCATGACCCAGTGCATCCACCTCCCCATTTCAGCTCTGGATTCACCACAATCATGTGTGGCGTACCCATGGCTCATACCTCAGCACAACATTGTTCAACATCTACATGTAACTGCTTGCCCACATTGACAACACAACCTCTACATCATCTCCTACAACAACAGCAGCCAGCTGATCCTCTCCCTCACCAAGGATCCCCTCACCACCACCACCACCACCACAACCAACCTCCATGTGGAATGAGAGCCGTTGCTGAGTGGATGTAGTACAGGCAACTGGACCAGGACTTTAACAAGACGGTAGTCCTCTTCCTCCGCTCCACAACATCAGCTTGTAACGATTCCTGGTGAACCACCGCACTGGTAATCGCTCCAAACCATCCACGCACATTACCTGTGCTTCTTCATCAAATCTACTATCTTCGTGACCAAGCATGGTAAAGGTCATTTGCTCCTCTGGCTTCAACAACCTCTGCATGCTCTGCAGGATCAACAGGTTGATCCCCACCGTAACAAGGAGAAAGGTCTCCCAAGTCCTGCAGCAGGTTGGCAAAAGATCAGGCCCTCTCTGCAGTCCCCTCAAACAAACTTCAGAACCAACTTCTACACATTTGGAAGGCCTCTGCATGCATGATCAACGACATTCTTAGCAGCAGACACATCACACCCAAACTGTGAGACCAGCACTGGCTCACCATCAACAAGAGGATCACAATCAAGCTCCTCACACACCCACACAAGGCACTCCACAACACAGGCCCATCATGCCTCAAACAACTACTCCGCTTCTACCCCTCAAACATGCCAGCTCTGCTCTGCCACCTTAGCCCTTGCAACACTTCCCCGCATCCAGTGAGTGACCTTCGTCGCAGATCATTCTTCCTCCTCACCACCCAGACCTGGAGCCCTCTCCCCATCCTCCTACGACACACCCAGGACATGCTAACCTTCAGGAGACAATGCAAGATTTGGCTTTTCATGCAGTAGCTGCATTCCCCCTGCACCTTGACACTCACAGCTGAGTGGTGTGCTTTACGGATGTGCTGCTTGATAACTTGATAAATATATTTTGCACATACGCGGTCATCTCACTGCCTATCCGTGTCAGATTACACATGTAGATTGGTTCTATTTCCCTTGGTGGACCTTCTTGTGGATTAACAGCCCCTTACTTATTGCCTCAGTTAAATACTTGCTTGGTCATGTAAACACACATCTGTGTGAATTAAGTGAATTTATTTACAATACAAGGGGGAGACTGGACCAGTGCTGGCCCATCTGACGCAAGATTTGATGGATGTTGGAGTGGCAGACAGTCCATTGTGAGTGTCGGAGCCAAGGGAAGAGGTGGAGTTTGCTGTGCCATTGTCGAGGAAACGTTGATTTGCTGCAATTCAATGCATGGGTCCCAGTTGAGTGTTTGTGGACGTTGCAAGATAGTGGAAGGAGGTCAGTGGAATGAGGTTAAGAAGAATACTAAGGTGAGACAGGCCTTTGTACGTCACTGTCTGCTGTGCTTGTGCCTTACCATTGTGGCACTTTAATCCTCAACTTTGTCCTCTGATGTGTAATGTCTCCTCACATGTGGCGGGTGGTATGGTGTGATCAGCATTGTGAGGCACAGACACATTAGGGGGGTGGAGCTAAGGATGTGAATGCGCCAGCAGCAACTGTTGGGGCAGGACTGTGGATAGGCGCAGATGTGCTGTTTGTGAATGGTGATATGTCCCTATGCCAGCATGCACAGGGGTATCTAGGACTTGTTGGACAGTACATGTGGGTATGCAATAAAATTACTTTCATAGAACATGGGTGCCACTGTGCCCATCCACCCCCTTCCCCCCGCCCCTGGTTGATGCTCACCCTGGTGTTGTGGGCGTTCACATTCAGTACTATCCTGGCCTGCGACTCCAACAACAGTCTCCTCGCTGAGGAGGTGGGTCACATGCTCCTCCAGCTCATCCAGCTCCTGCTGTGGAGCTGGTCCGCTGCCTCCAGTCTCCCTCCCTGCCTTAAGGTTGGTTCCCAGTTTCTTCTTGGTCCTACTCTTAGTATCGGGCCTCTTCTTCAGTCACTCATCCACTGTCCTCCTCCTCCTCTTTCCCACTGCTTTGACTTTGGACACAATGTCCTGCCATATCTCCTTTTTGAATTTGAATTTGAATTTGAAGGGTTTTATATAGCGCTCGTACACCTGGCGGTTTCTTGGCGCTCACTGACAATTGCTACTAGGCAGGTCGGAGAGGGGGTGAGAAGAGTGTTTAAGATGGAAAGGCTTGGGTGAAGAGGAAAGTCTTCAAGTCTCTACGGAAGAGGGGGTATTGGGTGCAGGTTCTGAGGTGCAATGGAAGAGTTCCAGAAGACTGGACCCGTGGTAGAAAATTTAGAGCCACCCCACTTCTTCCGTTTAAAACGGGGTACCAGGAGAAGATGGTGAGAGGCGGATCGAAGGTCTCGTGCAGGAGTGTAGGATTGAATGGTTGAGTTGATGAAAGAGGGGGCAGATCCTCTCCGGGCTTTAAAGATGGTGCAGCCAAGCTTGAATAAGATTCGTTGTCGGACAGGGAGCCAGTGCAGGGTAAAGAGGAGAGGGGTTGCGTGATGTGACTTAGAAAGGTTGAAAACCAGCCGAGGAGCCTGGTTTTGGACAAGCTGAAGGCGTCTCAAGAGGTAGTTGGGCATGCTGTGGTAAAGGATATTACCATAATCTAGGCGAGATGTTACCATGGCTAACAGAATTAGTTTGAGCGCTTCTGGGGCGAAAAAACGAGAGACTCTGCGGATAGTCCTAAGTGAAAGGAAGGCTGAGGAAACCACAGCAGAAACTTGAGAGTGTAAGGAGAGTTGATTATTGATTTTAAATTCAAGGGTTTTGACAGAGGGAACAGGGGTGGGAGGGGGGCCAAGTGAAGGGGGCCAAAAAGAAGAAGTCCAGGGACTGGAGCAACCACCCGTTAGCACCAACTCCGTTTTGTCGGGGTTGAGCTTCAAGTGGTTGAAGTTCATCCAGTCCTGGATAAAGGTCATAATGGACTGGACATTGGACTTAGACTCAGGGGTGGAGGAAAGGGAAAAAATGAGCTGGAGGTCGTCTGCGTAATTGAACACAGAGACCTCCAGACGCTGTAAAGCAAAAATCAGAGGGGCAATGTAGAGGTTAAACAGGAGGGGGGACAGAGAGGAACCCTGGGGAACACCACACTGAATTGGTTGAAAATCCGCAGAGAACTCTCCCAGACGAACCGCTTGAGTCCGACCGTTCAGAAAGGAGGATAACCATAGTAGCGCTGTTCCTCTGATTCCCGCCGCTTCGACACGTGAAAGTAAGATGGTGTGATCCACCGTGTCGAATGCGGCGGAGAGATCTAAGAGGATCAGGGCCTGATGTTGGTTGGTATCCATTCCTTGTCGGAGATTGTCCAGAACCGATGTTATAACGGACTCAGTTGAGTGGGCTGGGCGGAAGCCGGCCTGTCTAGGGGCTAACACGCCGTGAGTTTCCACGAACTCGCTCAGGGTTTTAACCACATGCCGTTCCAATACCTTCGCCAGGTAAGGCAAGAGGGAAATTGGACGGAAGTTGACTGGATCGGAAGGGTCCGCACCAGGTTTTTTTAGGATCGGGACAATCACAGCCGATTTGAGTGCGGGAGTAACAATGCCTTGAGCCAGCGAGCTGTTTAAGAGCACTAAGGGTGGTGAGGGACAGTGAGTGTAAATCTGCTTTAAGATATAAGCGGGGCAGGGGTCCAGCGGGGAGCCGGACTTGACCAACGGGAGAATAGAGAGAAATGAGTCGGTCGAAAGAGGAGGAAGTGAGTCCAAATATGCGGTGACTGGAGGGCAGCAGGGGTCAGTGAAGGTCTGGGATGGGGAGGGAATTTTACTTTTGATTTTGTTAATTTTGTCCAAGAAAAAGAGGTTGAGCGAGTCACATAATGTTTGAGAGGGTAATGGTTTGAGCGATGTTCTGTCGGAAAAGGCAAGATCCTGGATGATAGAAAAGACTTCTCTAGGCCGGTTTTCCGCAAGCTGGATTTTAGAGGAGAAATAGTTTTTCTTTGCGTCAAGTATAGCTGCCTTGTACTGGGTAAGAAGTTCAGTATAATGATTTTTGGCAGTAGGGCAGTAATTCCGTCTCCATTTTCGTTCGGCTTGGCGGAGAGTGAGTTTTTTGTTTTTTAGATCCTCTGAGAACCAACGGTTAGCGTCTTTGGGGCGTTTGGTTGCGATGCGTTTAAGCGGGGCGAGAGCGTCGCACCCAACCCGCAGCCAGTTAGTAATTGCTTCTGCCTGGCCTGAGGTGGGCAACGCAGTCAGCTCAGGGCTGGAGGAAGAAAGGAGAGACGATAGGGCTGCGATGTCAACTCGGTTCCATGAGCGGACCCAAACATTTTTCGCAGAGGTAGGTTTGGGTGGTGGAACAGGGGATAGGGAAAAGGTGATTAGTGAATGATCTGACCAGGAACATGGGGAAATTGAGAGGAAGTTGACCGGGCAATCACGTTGCCAAATTTGGTCCAGGATGTGTCCCAGCCTGTGTGTGGGAGCATTAACAACTGATGAGAAGGTGATGGTGGAACTCACGAAGAGTTCCTGTTGGTGTTGCGTCACCTCTTCAACCAGGACCTGATTCTCTATTGGACTGAACTTGGGGTTCCTCTTCCTTGTGGCCTTTCCTTGTGTATCCGCCTTGCCCTCCTGGGTGGTGTTGTGATTGTTTTTGGCCTCTGCACTTGTCCCAGGTTGTTCTCCATCTTCTACTGTCTTCTCCTTGATTATTTTTGATTTTTCCTGCTTAGCGGGCGTTTGCTGTTGCTTTTTTCAGGCTGGACGCACTAAATGCAAGCCTGGGGCCTATTGGCGGGCGATTTTTATCGCTGACTGGCCCGTAGTAATTTTTTTCACGTTAGCGTGCACTTGTATATCACCGTCACGCTAAATCTATCGCCGCCCCTTTTCGCCTGGGAAGTAAACTATCGCCGGCTAGCGACGTGTTGCTAATACGTCGCAAATGCGGCGATAGATTCTGGCGATGACCGCAATTATTTATATATATATATATATATTTGCGCTGAACTAAGTTAGTGATAAATATTGCCTCTTGTTAATATCTCCCCTCAGTCTCCTGACTCTATGGCACATGATGATCCGTCTTAATCAGAACCCAAACTCCCCAAATGCATTGCAAGTCACAGCATCCAAAACTCATTGGCCTCTCATACACACACACACACTGGACAGTGTCTGTACCGCTCCTCATCCAATGCACCCATCAGTTATGATGCCCTTGGTTCACGGTTAGTGGTGCTGGCAGTGCAACTTTCTGTACAAATGCACGTGTTGCGCCATTCGCCAGTTGTCATAATAAAACTACCACTCCCAGAATGCACTCTGCCCTGTACGGTCAATGTGCTACTGTGAGTCTTTTGCTTCACGATGACTGCTGCATTGACACCGAATAGGTCAATGGAAGCATGGGACTGAAAGAATGATGTAAGTGAAGACTGTTCTGACACATATTGCACTTACCAGGTCTCTGCTGTTCATGTTCCTCCAGCTGAGCATGGAGGGTCGGCCAAGCCGCATGCATGACCCTCCTGTACAGGGGCGAGAGGTGAGGGCGATGCACATAGTGCTGGGAAGACTAACCCAATAGCTCCTCTGCCTTGTGCCGGGCCCTACGTTTTAGGTCCTCCCAGCACTTGCAGCATGCCTTGAAGTTTCTCGTGTATATGCCCACTGCACTGCAGCGCTCCCCAATGTTTGCCCGTAGAGTGGCCTGCACTGCATTACTCCGCTACTCCTCTCGCCCCACATAGCACCCACTCAGCTAAATTGTCTAATTCACTTTAAATGAAAGGGGGTGCTTTCTCCTCATAAACCTCCATTATTTTGGGGGTAATTAGGCTGAACTGAGCAGCAGCATGGTTGAGGATCTGATGTGCGAGAGAGTGACTCCGAATTAACACAAAATGGCTGTCCACTTCCTGTGATGTATTTCCTGTCTACCACTTCCTGTATGTTATTACCCGTATGAAAGAATGGGTTCCGGTTCGTATTCAGAGCTTATGGCCTGAATACAACTGGAACTGTTGTGGAGTGCATGGTCCACATACGAGGCCTGGAGAACACACATTTGTGCTGGAAGTTGCAAAAATGGACCAGAACCCATTCTTTCATACAGAAATTGACATACAGGAAGTGGTAGACAGAAAATACATCACAGGAAGTTGTAGACAGACATTTTGTATTCATTCTGATTCATCCACAATGGCAGATCAAATCCTCTGCTATCCTGTTTTGCGGAGCAACCTGGAATGACATTGTTAGAGAAAATCATAGACCTGAAACAAAAGGTAGAACAGACCATTAAATGTGAATTGAGCTGGGACAAGGGGTGGGGGGGGGAGAGTGGGCTGGCACAACATCACCTCCCTGAAGAGTTTGCTCCTCCTTTGCATTATGGTACATGTAGTTCATAGTTGGTGCTCAACACAAGTTGTCTATTGTGTTATGGTAAGTTTGAGGGAAGCCGTGCTGTGTATACCAGACACTTAGGGGGTCATTAGGATGGCGGACGGAAGTGCCTCCGCAGACTCAGAGTATGCGGAACAAGCCTTTTTTCCGTGCGCCCGTCGCGGACACTCCGTCCGCCAAATCGGCATACGAAATACGGGCCAAATTCCGTCCGCGGCGGTAGAACACGGTCCGCCGCACCACCACACCCAACCACGCGGCGGACTTAACCTTTCCAGAGACTCCGCCGTACGGACTGACGACTAGGACCGTCCTCCAAATCAAGATGGCGGAAAACACACATAAAAGCGCGGCGGAAAAACAACCTGCCTGAACACGGCGGATGCTCCACAGCGACCATACCCACCACGAGCCGCACACCGACATGGACCCTGCACTACAGGCTTACCCGATACTCTACGCAATCCAGTACGTCCTCGTCTTGGCCCACCATCGACGACGACGCAGGTAGGCAACAAACCATTCGCTGTCTGGAGAGGAGTACCGGCAAGGGCGGTGACGTAGGGAGGGGGGAGTGACCTGTCCCGAAATGCACATATGCCTGTGTACGGCAACGCCTCCAAGGGCCGTGACCCAGGTAGGGGAGAGTGACATGTAGCAGAACTCACCGCTCCCAAGAAAATACTAATTCACACCAGCATCACACACGCAAGAATGACTCTGACAAACCATGATACATCAATCCCAATTTTATTTACGCTGATTCGGAGCAAAGTCACAGTCTAGGATGGAGCATGGCCATAGTGGACACCAGAGCAGGTACATCAGAGGCAGTACATCAGTATGAGTATAGCAACAGGGCAGCAACAGGCCATTGTGGACACCAGAGCAGGTACATCAGAGGCAGTACATCAGTATGAGGATAGCAACAGGGCAGCAACAGGGCAGTGTGGACACCAGAGCAGGTACATCAGAGGCAGTACATCAGTATGAGTATAGCAACAGGGCAGCAACAGGCCATTGTGGACACCAGAGCAGGTACATCAGAGGCAGTACATCAGTATGAGTATAGCAACAGGGCAGCAACAGGCCATTGTGGACACCAGAGCAGGTACATCAGAGGCAGTACATCAGTATGAGGATAGCAACAGGGCAGCAACAGGGCAGTGTGGACACCAGAGCAGGTACATCAGAGGCAGTACATCAGTATGAGTATAGCAACAGGGCAGCAACAGGCCAGTGTGGACACCAGAGCAGGTACATCAGAGGCAGTACATGAGAGGGGCCAAGTGCTCCAACAGTCCATTGCACTGAAAACGTCCATCAGAGGCAGCACATGAGGGCACAATGCAGTATCAGAACAGCAACAGGGCAGTGTGGACACCAGAGCAGGTACATCAGAGGCAGTACATGAGAGGGCACAATGCAGTATCAGAACAGCAACAGGGCAGTGTGGACACCAGAGCAGGTCCATCAGAGGCAGTACATGAGAAGGGCCAAATGCTGCAACAGTCCATTGCACTGAAAACGTCCATCAGAGGCAGCACATGAGAGGGCACAACGCAGTATCAGAACAGCAACAGGGCAGTGTGGACACCAGAGCAGGTACATCAGAGGCAGTACACGAGAGGGGCCAAGTTCTCCAACAGTCCATTGCACTGAAAACGTCCATCAGAGGCAGTACATGAGAGGGCACAATGCAGTATCAGAACAGCAACAGGGCAGTGTGGACACCAGAGCAGGTACATCAGAGGCAGTACACGAGAGGGGCCAAGTGCTCCAACAGTCCATTGCACTGAAAACGTCCATCAGAGGCAGTACATGAGCGGGGCCAATGCAGTTTCAGAACAGCAACAGGCCATTGTGGACACCAGAGCAGGTACATCAGAGGCAGTACATGAGAGGGGCCAAGTGCTCCAACAGTCCATTGCACTGAAAACGTCCATCAGAGGCAGTACATGAGAGGGGCCAATGCAGTTTCAGAACAGCAACAGGGCAGTGTGGACACCAGAGCAGGTACATCAGAGGCAGTACATCAGTATGAGGATAGCAACAGGGCAGCAACAGGGCAGTGTGGACACCAGAGCAGGTACATCAGAGGCAGTACATCAGTATGAGTATAGCAACAGGGCAGCAACAGGCCAGTGTGGACACCAGAGCAGGTACATCAGAGGCAGGACATCAGAGGGCACACTGCAGCAACTTACAGCACACTATCAGGTGGATTGCGTGAAGTACCCGCATCAGACACACTGACAGCACCAGAAACCGGAGTGTGACACACAGCCACAGATGTAGTGACTGACACGTGAGCCACAGACCCAGATACACTGCCAGCACCTGATACATGTGTGAGACACAGCCACAGCCCGAGTGACTGACACAAGGCCCATAGACCCAGATACACTGCCAGCACCTGATACAGGAGTGTGCGACACAGCCACAGACCGAGTGACTGACACATGGCCCATAGACCCAGATACACTGCCAGCACCTGATACAGGAGTGTGAGACACAGCCACAGCCCGAGTGACTGACACATGGCCCATAGACCCAGATACACTGCCAGCACCTGATACAGGATATGTCTCGAATGATACCCTGCCAGTAACAGACACATGCGAGTCAACTGCACCAGCGCCACTGTGACCACTGAAATGATGAGCCACAGGGCTGTATGGTCCAGGAGGCAGGGTGGCTCTGGGAGCGGGGGATAGTTGCAATTGGCCGACATCGGATTGGGCATGTGTCAATGCTGTGTGTCTACGCTTCTTTTGGACATGTGCCTGCACCCTGGACAGGACAGGACTCACAAGTCGACCGGACTGAGAAGCAATTTCACCCACCATGGGAGGTGCATGTGCTGGGGGGGGGAATGGTCTCTGGGGACGTGCTGGAGCCTGCTTGTCGTTTGCTGTGTGGCTGCCTTGTGGCCTCTGCAACATGTGTCATGGAGGATGCCACTACAGGGTCCACCTGCATCCGTCCCTGACGGGCCCTGATGGGAGTGGAGGTAAGGGGTGACTCCACAGCGGAGTCTTCTGTATTCCGTTTCCCAGAAAACAGCTGCCTCAGTGCAACAATGGGTGATGTATGCCTGTCCTTGACAGCGCCACTGTTCATGGGCGAGTCCTTGTGCCTTGGATGTTCCATTTCCGTAGGAGTACTGTAGTCTGCGGACTTGCCCTGTTCCCTGGATGGTGCCCTCTTCCAGGCAGCAGACTTGTCGTCTGTGGTGTACATATCCCCAGGACACACCTTCTCCCCGTGTGTGTCCCTGCCCCTGGGACTGTCCGTGCTCCTCTTAGGTGCGTTTGTCTTGTGACTGTCCTTGTCCCTGCCCTTGGGAGTGGCTCCTTCCTTCGTAGTCTCCCTGCCCTTGGGAGTGCCTACATCCTTCCTGCTTTCCCTGCCCTTGGGAGTGGCACCTTCCTTCGTAGTCTCCCTGCCCTTGGGAGTGCCTACATCCTTCCTGCTTTCCCTGCCCTTGGGAGTGGCACCTTCCTTCGTAGTCTCCCTGCCCTTGGGAGTGCCTACATCCTTCCTGCCTTCCCTGCCCTTGGGAGTGGCACCTTCCTTCGTAGTCTCCCTGCCCTTGGGAGTGCCTACTTCCTTCCTGCTTTCCCTGCCCTTGGGAGTGGCTCCTACCTGCCTAGTCTCCCTGCCCTTGGGAGTGCCTACTTCCTTCCTGCTTTCCCTGCCCTTGGGAGTGCCTACTTCCTTCCTCGTTTCCCTGCCCTTGGAAGTGGCTCCTTCCTTCCTAGTGTCCCTGGCACTGGGAGTATGCGAGCCCTCAAGAGATGTATTCGTCTGCTCACTGTCCTCGTACAAGGTAGTGGCAATGGAAGCGGGAGTGAGTCTTGGCCTGGTAGTACCTTGTGTGTGGGATGGCTGTGCAGCATGTGTAGCCATTACACCCAACCCCTCTTTTGCTTCACGTGTGTGTACTCCACTATATCTGACGTTGTCCTTGTGAACAGATTTACCTGACCTAGGGGATGGGGTCTGAGGCCTCCGTGCCTTGACGTGCTGGCTGACGCTGCTTCTAGTGCAATAACCTGTATTAGAGTCCAGGTCAGAAAATTCACTCCCCCCTGACACATCCAGAGTTGTAGATGGTGGAACAGAAGTAACACCCAGTCCATGCGACTGTGCAATGGCAGACGACCCACTGTTAGACAATGACTGCAGTGTCCTGTGTACACCAGCCAGATCACCATGCATACCTTCCATGAATGCCACCACCTGCCCCAACTTCCTATCGTGGTCTTGGAAAGCATTAATCATATTGGTCTGCCCCACACACAGCTGTCGCAGCAGATCAACAGCCTCTGCACAAAGTGCATTTTGGCTCACCGAGGCTGGGGCAGCGGTGCCGACTCCGAACGCCACTCTGCTCCCCCTACTCCTGCGTGCACGAACAGTACATGGTGCAGTTGGCGGCAGGGTGGGCCCTGTGTGCTGTGTCCCGACCGAAGGTTTTGGTTGCCCACTCCCAGTCTGTGACAACAGTGCTGACTCACCAACACTGTCGGAAGATGATGACGATGTTGTCTCCACATGCGAGTCCTCCGGGACGGTCCTGTCCCCCTCTCCGGCGCTGGCCCCTTCGGTGTCAGTCTGCGTGTGCGCGACGTCTGATCCGGATGCATTGCCTTCCGTCATCTCCGCCGTCTGTGGCTGAGTGCCCTCTGCCAAAGCTGAAATGCACCGGAAATGGGTGTAAGTAATGGGCACACACACACGTACAGTACTGCTGCGGAATCCCTAAAGCCACTGATGACAATGTCCATCGATCCCCCAACCTGCACACGGCCCACCCCAACCAGTCATCCTCACAGGAATTCTGTGGCGTTGGCCGTAATACATGTACAGCATGCACACTTGGCATGAGGAACTACATCAGCACACAAGTGTTGCCAAGGGGTGACGGAGCACTACAGCATGTGCATGACAACTGAACAGCTTAGCAGGTGGCGTCTCAACATGCCGCATCTGCAAGTGAAAATTTAACTGTGGCAATGTCACCAACATGCCATTGGAAAGAGCCTCACGATCGACGGAAGACCCTAATGTGTGTGGGCAACCATACATGCATTGCACTCACAAGCAACATACACTGACAGTAAGCTTACCGCCACGTTGCTGTTCATCCACACGCAACCGCTCGGACAGGTCAGGATGCGTCACAGCTATGATACGGTGCATGAGAGGGGTCATTGAGCGTCGGGCCAGACGTGCCGTCCTTGGAATCATCCCTAGTGTCACTTCCGCTACATTCTTGCTCAGTCTGGAAATGTCGTCCCAGCGTTTGTGGCAGTGTGTATGTCGTCTATTGGACACCCCCGCTGCTCGTACTTCATGTGCAATGCTCCTCCACACGTCCTTGCGAAGGTGCAGCTTCACCTACCATGATGGGAGACAAAAGGGTGGAAGTCAGTGGACAGTTGGCCAGTCACACAGATAGGAGCAACACATTACTCTCAGCAGCCATGCACATATCGATTCTTTAGTTGTTCACACCTCACACCGCCAAGTTTCCAGAGCCCAGGTGCCATATGACACCTCATGCACTACAACTCATCCCCCACTGCACTTACCGCCTGTCCGGGTGCGCCGTACAGGCGTCCGTAGTTGCGTAGCACAGCGTCCACGAGGACATCCAGCTCCGCGGCGGTGAAGGGACGAGATCGGACCTCTTTGACTCTCGACATGGCAAGGTCACGGAGTATGGCACTAGAGCGGCAGTCGGTGGTCAGCTCCGCAGCAGCAGGTGGAGGTGATGGTCACAGGCAGCAGTCGGTGGTCAGCTCCGCAGGTGGAGGTGATGGTCACAGGCAGCAGTCGGTGGTCAGCTCCGCAGCAGCAGGTGGAGGTGATGGTCACAGGCAGCAGTCGGTGGTCATCGTAGAAAGTATGCTTTTGCACATCACACATATATAGGGCCCTGTGGCCATATCAGTGGCATACGGCGCCAGCCATTGGTCCGCCGTGAGAGCGTGTTTGGAATTGGGCCAATGATTGGCCCTGGTGTTGCGGTGAACAGCATACGGTACTTGCAATTGGCCAACCGTGGCCCATGTCCACACCTCCCATTGGCTGCACGTGCACAGACCGTCACGCTCACACACCGGCAAGTGCACGTGCTAGACACCGGGACGGATGCATCATTTGCAACAAAGTTGTAACAGTGGCGGCACGTATTCGGCGGGGGAGGTGGAGGCCAAAACATCCATAAGCTGATGTCCATGCACATGGCAGTTCATGACCCCCCTTACAGTGACATTGCATCAGCCAGCCTACACCGGCCGGCCCAGCTCTACCCACTACCGCCGTGCCAGGCCCAGCCCATGACCGCCGTTCCGGCCATGTCAACTACCGCCACTTCAGGCCCCCTCCACTACCGCCGTGCCAGGCCCAGCCCATGACCGCCGTTCCGGCCATGCCAACTACCGCCGCTTCAGGCCCCCTCCACTACCGCCGTGCCAGCCCCAGCCCATGACCCAGGGCACGGCGGTCATGGGCTGGGCCTGGCACGGCGGTAGTGGAGGGGGCCTGAAGCGCTGGTAGTTGGCATGGCCGGAATGGCGGTCATGGGCTGGGCCTGGCACGGCGGTAGTGGAGGGGGCCTGAAGCGGCGGTAGTTGACATGGCCGGAACGGCGGTCATGGGCTGGGCCTGGCACGGCGGTAGTGGGTAGAGCTGGGCCAGCCGGTGTAGGCTGGCTGATGCAATGTCACTGTAAGGGGGGTCATGAACTGCCATGTGCATGGACATCAGCTTATGGATGTTTTGGCCTCCACCTCCCCCGCCGAATACGTGCCCCGCCATGGTGGCGCCACTGTTACTACTTTGTTGCTAATGATGCATCCGTCCCGGTGTCTAGCACGTGCACTTGCCGGTGTGTGAGCGTGACGGTCTGTGCACGTGCAGACAATGGGAATGTTGAAGGCGGGCCGCGTATGGCCAGACGTCAACAGCGAAAGCAGTGCACCGCCATGGCGGCGTCAATGAGTGCATGTCAGCTGACGATGCACCTTGTTTAATTGTCTGCAGCTGCATGATGAGGGTTGTGTGCGTGATTGCTTGACTCCACACTTCATGCTCTATCCCATGTTTTTCCATACCATGCCCATCGGTGTGCCACTAATGACCGTCACTTTTGGGTCATGTCACATGTCTTGTTGGCACTGATGTTGAGGTGAGACAGAGTGCATTGGACATGTTGCAACACATCATGTAGCTGGTGGGTGCACATTGCTACGTCAATCCATGTTGTTGTGACAATCAGAGGTGTCACACATATGCAAATTGTACACTGCCTATTACATGTTGGATAGAGTGCGGTGACATGTGAGTGAGTTGCACAGACATGCGTTGTATGTGAATTGACTACCATTCCATTTACTCCCACACAGGAGGGCTCAAAATGTCCATCGCCCATACACTGTGCTGGAGGATATGGTGGACGAGGAGGTAATCCGGAAATTCAGGCTTGATCGACGTCTATTGCTGGAGCTTGTGAACAAGTTGTCTCCTCACCTGCAGCCGCGGAGAACTTATCCAGGCTCAATTTCACCCACCCAAAAGGTGATGGCGGCACTCCATTTCTTTGCAACAGGCACATTCCAGTACACTATAGGACATGCCGGGGGAATGTCACAGGCCATGTTCAGCACGGTACTTGGGGATGTACTGACAGCCATGATGCTGTACAAGAATGACTACATACATTTTCCACAGGCGGCAGAGTTGGCAGCGGTCAAAGCAGACTTTTATGCACTGGGTCGCATACCACACGTTGTGGGTTCAATTGATGGCACGCATATTGCGATCATTCCGCCACGGGCACGTGAGCAGGTGTTTCGGAATCGGAAGCACTTCCACTCCCTTAACGTGCAGGTGGTGTGCCAGGCCGACAACATTATCTCACATGTGTGTGCAAGATTTCCTGGCTCTGCACATGACTCCCACATCATGCGGAGCAGCATTGTCCCCCAACTGATGGCAAATCTGCGTCCGCCACAAGCCTGGCTTGTTGGTGAGTATGCTGTGGTGACTGGAGTGATATCTGGGTGGCTTGGTGTGGCCACATGTTCAGGTAGTGATGTTTCTCTCTCTCTCTAATTTCCACATACACAGGCGACTCGGCTTACCCAAACAGGCCTTGGCTTCTAAGTCCAATTCGCAATCCCACCACTGCAGGAGAAATGCGATACAACGATGCCCATGGTAGGACACGTCGAGTGGTGGAACGAACATTTGGCCTGCTTAAGTCTAGGTTTCGGTGCCTGGTTAAGACTGGAGGGGCCCTGCCTTACGCACCAGGCAAAGTATGCAAGATTGTGATAGCCTGCTGCATGCTCCACAACCTGGCTGTGCGAAATAACATTGAACTGATCTTGGACTCAGATGAACAGCAAGTTCCTCGCCCTCCCGACCCACCCATGTCGACTGATGAGGATAGTGGTGAGGAGGAAGGTGTGGACCAGAGGCGCCAGCTCATTCAACGCTACTTCCCTTGATTGTGAGTGTGCCCCTCTTGTGCTGCTTGTGTATGCCCTGTGTAGGTTTGCTGCCCTTGTGTCATTGTGTTGTGCATCATCTATGTGTTTTGTTATGTGATGTATGCATGTGTGTGTGTGTCTTCATTTATGAGTACATGCACTTCTCCATGATGTGTGTAGTGTCATCCATTCGTCTAGTGATGTGTGTGGTTTGTTGTAAGTTGCACTGCAGTGAGTTGGGATGAGTGTGATGCGGTTTCCTAACGTCTGTTTGCGATTTCTATGTTTCCCTAGGTCACTCCCTTGCGGCATGATTCTGTACCTGTTGGATCCCTGAACCTGGTTACGTCTGTTTCTGATGCAATCATGTGAATAAACATGGAGGCAACACATCATTGAGTGAGTAAGTGGTATTTATTTACAGATTGTGCATAGGTGTAGGTGCATATTTACAAAGGAGTGAAGGGGTGGGGGAGTGACAGTCCAAGGTAATGGAAGATGAGATGTCCGTGCAGACACCACATAGGGTGGTGTGTGCCTAGTGCAGCAGGCCTGTGCCAGGTGGGACCGGATAGTTGCCAGGATGGATCGGAGGCTCAGGTACTCCAATGAGTCAATGTCGGCTCCTCTTGGAGCGTGTGGCATGAGCTCCGACACTGCTCTCGCCCACTTCCTGCCTCGGACGGCCCCTCCGTCTTTGTGTCGGGACGGAGTCAGCTGGGGGCGCAGGCTGATCCGGTACCACATCCGCCGCCAGGGGCGCAGGTGGCGGTGGCGGAGTTGTGGCCGGTGTCGTTGTTTGAGGGGGGGGTGGTGGGTGGTGTTGGCGGGTGCCCTGGTGCTGAAAATGTCCACGAGTTGGCCAAGCCGCCTCTCGATGGCCCCCAACATCGCTGTGTTGTCCACAAAGTCCTGGTGGGCCCGGTCTGCATGTGCCTGGCTACGTGCATAGCCCGCCTCCACCCGGACTAGTGCTTCAAGACACTGTTGCACAGCATTGAGTGTAGTGTCATCAGGCCTTCTTTCCGCGGTGCTCCTGCCTGCAGGATCTGCCCTTGCATTGGTGGTTTGCCTCACTGTCTCCCTGCGTGGCTGGGATGGCGCTGCCCCAGCGTTGGCCGGTGGGTTGGGCAGGGTGGCAGGGGCAGAAGTGGTGGTAGTAGTGGTGGTGGAGGTGGTGCTGGAGGCAGCTGTGCAGGTCACAGTAGCCGGTGTTGTCGTGATGTCAGAGCCCGTTGTTGTTGTAGGTGCAGGTGTGACCTGCGTGCCAGAGGTCCCTGGCTGGCTGCTTGATCCGGCACCATCCTCTGCCCCGGAGGTGGCTGGACAATCGTCCCCTGAAAGTTCAGAGTGTGGGGATGCTGGAGGCCTGGTGTCAATTGCAGCACTCAGATTAGGATCCCCTGCAAAACAATAATGTGAGGATGAGTCATGTTGCATAAACGTGTACATTTATTTATGTTTGACATTCAGTCGGCATTGGCACACACCCCACCCAGCCACCACCACCCTCTCTATGGACATGGGGGCCTGTTGGAAGTAGGACTAGTGACCCCTCACACACCCCACCCACCCACCACCACCCTCTCTATGGACATGGGGGCCTGTTGGAAGTAGGACTAGTGACCCCTCACACACCCCACCCACACACCACCACCCTCTCTATGGACATGGGGGCCTGTTGGAAGTAGGACTAGTGACCCCTCACACACCCCACACACCCACCACCACCCTCTCTATGGACATGGGGGCCTGTTGGAAGTAGGACTAGTGACCCCTCACACACCCCACCCACACACCACCACCCTCTCTATGGACATGGGGACCTGTTGGAAGTTGTAGTTCCGTCCACTCACACACCCCACCCACCACCACCACCCTCTCTATGGACATGGGGGCCTGTTGGGAGTTGTAGTTCCGTCCCCTCACACACCCCACCCACCACCACCACCACCCTCTCTATGGACAAGGGGGCCTGTTGGGAGTTGTAGTTCCGTCCACTCACACACCCCACCCACCACCACCCTCTTTATGGACATGGGGGCCTGTTGGGAGTTGTAGTTCCGTCCACTCACACACCCCACCCACCACCACCACCACCCTCTCTATCGACATGGGGGCCTGTTGGGAGTTGTAGTTCCGTCCCCTCACACACCCCACCCACCACCACCACCCTCTCTATGGACATGGGGGCCTGTCGGGAGTTGTAGTTCCGTCCCCTCACACACCCCACCCACCACCACCACCCTCTCTATGGACATGGGGGCCTGTTGGGAGTTGTAGTTCCGTCCCCTCACACACCCCACCCACCACCACCACCACCCTCTCTATGGACATGGGGGCCTGTAGGAGTGCTTTAGAGGTTGGTGAGTATGTGGACTGCATGCAAGGCTGGGGTATGTGGGATGTGTCTTCAGAGTTGTGTGAGGCACACTGTGTTGTTGTGTTTGTGGTGGTTGGTTGGTACTTACCAGCCTCTTCTCCATCAGGAAGTCCATCGAGGGTCTCAGGATGCAGGATGGCCAGCACCTTCTCCTCCCACTCGGTGTATGGTAGGGGCTCCGGGGGGGTTCCACCGCCTGTGTGGTTGGCCCGGAGGAAGTTCCTGGCTCTAATGGACTTCACCCGGGTCTTAAGGTCGTGCCACCGCCTCTGGATGTCAGGCTTGGTCCTCGGGACGGTCCCGGAGGCATTGACCCTGGTGACGATCCGGTCCCACAGGCTGTTCTTCCGAGCTATGCTCGTCTGCTGCACGAGGAATCCAAAGATGTGGGGTTCCACACGAATGATCTCATCCACCATTACCCTGAGCTCAGTGTCGGTGAATTTTGGATTCTTCTTGGGTGCCATGGTGCTCGGGGTTTGTGTTTGGGTGGATTTCGGAGGTGCTGGTGTGTGGTGTTTGGGTATGGTGTGGTGGGTGTTTGTGTGCAGGGTGTGTTTGGGTGTGGGTTATGTGTATGAATTAAATTGTTTGCTGTTGACCAAGTGTTGTCTCCTGCTGGCAGCTATGCTGTGATGCAGAGGATTTCGGGAGTGGGTGGGAGTTAATTTATAGTCTGTGTGTTGGCCCTGTGTGAATGTTGATTGGCAGTCAGGTGATAGGTGGGTGTGTTGTCAGGTGTGGTCTATGCAGTTCTTGGGGGTGGGTAATTGTGTCTTGTGTTTGGTTTAGATGTGTCAGGTGGGTGGTCGTCCATTTTGCTGTGTTTGGTGATGGATTCTGTCGGTATGTATGCCATTGGTTTGACTGTAGGGATGTTGGACTTCCGCTGTGGTGCACCGTTTCTCATAGCATTGCTACCGCCGCGGACGTGGATCGCGGTGGCTACCGGGGTACTTGCGGAGTTATCCTAATTGCGGACACGGAAAGTACGCAGGTATCGCGGGGGAGGTTGTTGTTCTCCTGGTCATGTGCGTACGCGGAGGTCGGTGTTTTGTAGGTTCCGTCCGCATGCCGCGGACTCAGGTGTACTTCGACCGCCGCGGACGGGGATTGTTGTGCTCCGTCCGCCGCGGTCGGCGTTTCGGTCACATTTGATCCTAATCGCGAATGCGGTTTTTCCGCGGGCAGGTCCGGAGTATCTTGCCACCTTCCTCGGCGGACGGAACACGTTTCCGTCCGCGATCCTAATCGACCCCTTAGTGTCGGATTTATCCAGAACATCATCTCTCTCCTTAGGGGCCCATCATTTGTGGGAGAGTAAAATCTGTTGGGGGTAAAAACTCAACAATGCAATAGTTGGGCCCTTTTGTGATTCATACACCCACTCGCAAAAGGTCCGGGGAGGTCTCCCAGAACATATACATCTAATCCTCTGAATCAATGGATTCCTTAGGATCATCAACACTGATTGCTGACATCTGCACATGATCTGATGCATGGTCAATCTTTTTGACTCCTGCCAACAGCTGTGGTTTACATACAGTTAGTGTGGATTGCAAAGGAGTCTCAGAATGGAATTTTCAGACAGTCCTAATTATGCAACTTTCAGCACACCGCCTGTACGGTCAAGACATCGGAATTGCGATTTCAACAGACCAAAAGTACGCTCTATGATGGCTCGAGTTTGTATGTAAGCCCTATTATACCTACACTGAGGTACAGTAGTTGAATGCCTGTAAGGTGAGAGGAGTTGAGGGGAAGTGCATACCCAGCATTGCCTGAGGGAAGATAGGACAATAGGTTACATTTCCCTCTTAAATTTAAAATGAGCATGATCTATACTTTGGTATATGCAGTGTCTGAGACTCTGTATGTGGCTTGATGATTCTTATAGTACAATGGCGGTTAATGTAAGGTTCCCATCGAGCCATTGTGCGCTCATCCGATGTCCACGACCTCCTCTGGACCCCCTGCCTCCCGGCACGATTCAACCGATCCAATCGACGGCATTGTTCCGTCCCCATTTTCAACCGAGCCCCGCATTTAATACTTAAACCAGGGCCAGGACTTCAACACAATTGGCACGGCCCGCTTACCTTGCATAAAGACTAAGCGCCCTTGCTACTAAGACCCTCCATGGTCTTTGCATCCTATTGACCCCCGTATTCCACCATCAACAGGCTAATTAAGCTGTTTATACGCAAAATGGTTCAGGCCTACAGTATTTCTGTCCTGATGATGATCCCACTGATTTTGTAAATGGGGTCAAAATGTCTTATACCTCTAAAACACTGTGCACACAAACAATTGTGTTACTATGTGTAACGGCTGTTGCTATTTATCATGCTTGTATTATTTTCACATTTTAGAACAAGCAATCTTTTCTGTTTTGCCGGATTGTTTTGTTTTCTGTAAACTGTAACTTTGTCACTCTTTGTTTATTTCTGTGATATTTAGATACAGGACTGTATCCCACTGTTACCTTCGTATTTTGACAGTACTTAATAAGTCATACTAAATTTAACTATCCTGCTGGATAGCAAACATATAGAATAGATTCAGTTCTATATTTATTTCTTGTCCCTAATTTTCTTTTAACAAGGACCACTGTCTTCCTCAAAAATTGATACCCTGGGTCCATGTTTACCTTATAGGGTTCCCTTGTCTTTAATTAAAACTTGATAATGTAAGGTGGCATTCGTACATTTAATCTACACATTCCTCATTTCTAGTGCTGGCTACTTACCCAGTAGCCACATGTTAAATTCTCCCACAGCCATCTGCCGGGCAAGAGGTCACATGCTCAATACAAAGCTGTCATGGGTACTACCTGGAAACACTCCATGCACATCAATGAATCTCTCACTGGCATCCCAACCACCCTGCACATTGATGGAATGATATTGGTGTCTGTTGCAGAATGTGTGCAATGTGGCAGGGTGGCTGAAGGGCCACATGGGTACAATCAATTGCACCCAGCACACGTGGGAAGCGAGAAATTATAGAAATCCCTAGCTGTCCTTTGTTTCCTGTCCAGTGTATGGGGCATTCGTATATGGAGTTGGGCTCTTAAATTGATGCAACTCATTACCTGTAGCAAGCACTGTAAATGGCTTGCCTGAGATATGCCCACAAGGTCACTGGAGACGCTTTGGAATGACCCAGTTATAAAGATATGGAGAGCAGAAGGGATCTTGAGATATGCTGGAATTGCACTGGTGATAGAGTAAGTGTGCCGTCAAGTGATTTATTTAGAGGTTTTACTGATTTATATGGAGATTTCAAGGCCAAACAAATGGTTGCCTTGATAGTTAATTTTTTTCAGCAACTTAATTTAGTGTTCAAAGTATATTATCTCTTGAGTCAGTCACAAGTCATACAGAATATAAATCATAAGTGCGAAAAACGTGCAAAGAACTGGAACAAAGGCGGGTGTATGTAGAAAAATATTCACTTTTTATCTTTATATTAGGGTACTTAAAAATAAGAACAATGTAACAAGAATGAAACAATTTAAAATTCAATGCCTTCACTGTGACAATTGCCAACACTTCTTCCTGACACAAATTAAACAGATTACAGAAGACAAAGCATAAATTGACGTTTCGGTCTCTATTTTTCATTTAACAAGACCATCTTCAGGACTGACCTGTAATTGATGACCCCTATGGTAATGTAGAACAGAAGCAATTACCATTTGTTCTTACATGAAATCATACATATTAGAAATGTTGTATTATGACACTCACATTCTTTTGCACAAAAACAAACCTATTTAACTTAAAATAAACTTTCTGCTAATAATTCAGATTGTTATACTTAGTACATCAAAAGATGAAATTATTGTCTCCTTACAAAGTCAATACATGATCTGTATCTCGTCATATATTAGACAATCTAGGCAAACCATTCCAACAATTCAATTTGCTCATACCAATTTCACCTCTATCATTTTTTAATGTGCAATTCTTTTTTGAGAGAGCTCTGAGATGTCTTTGACTGTATAGTTTAGGAGATGGAGTTCAGGGTTGAGCCATTTACAATAAGCAATCTGTTTCTATCAAAATAGGTCAATATGAGCATACCTGATTTCAAAAAGTCGTAAGAATCTGCTTAACTTCTCAAGTTGATGAGCTCACGTCTACTAATCTGAATTCGATAGTATAGAAGAGAAAAATCTATTTATTACCTTCCCACAATCGCAGTCAAATAATGCTTTAAAGTTGTGTAAAGCATTGCTACCTTATATTTAGAAAAAGACATGAATGGTTTTGTGTCTATTATCTTCTGGTATAGTTGACCCGAGGTTGAAGAGACTTAAAACCGATCGGGTCAATTGCTGAAAGGCTTATTAAAGGGCACCATTAGTCTATAATCGGAAATCACAAGTTGTTTACATCTGCTTATATATTGCAGTGTTGATATTGAGTTGAAATCGCGCTCATGTTAAATAACAAAAGATAGCGCCATCGATGTCAACAGAGTTGTATTCACCTTTATTGAGCCGATCTTATTGTGAATACCTCTGAACGGGTATGTGCTATATTTACAAAAGATGTGAATTGGCCAAATTAATAAATATAAAATTGACTTAATGCAAGTATAACAAAGAATTCAATGGCCTTGTTACATACACGCTGGAATAACTCATAAAAATGTGATTTACCTTTCCTAGTGCCCAGCATAAAATTCATTTAGTAGGGTGGACTAATGCAATTTCTGTGTGTTTACAGCGCTTGTATCAACCAATGCAACAATGTGTTTAAAGCAGAAATCAATTGTGGTTTGTGCCTAGCAGTTCGTGTAAGTTACAATGTAGCATCTCTAAAGCTGACAACATTTATTTCAGCGCGCATTTGAAAAGGATGTTGCTGAACCTTTGTTTAGATCGAAAATGCAATGCAGCAGCAGCAGGGAGCAATTTACCTAAGTTAATACCGAACAACGTGTCCCACAGTGGGGTCTGGAATAATTCAATTTCTGTACATTGTTTAGTAACTTCTAATGGCCAGTATCGATCTATTAAAATAAACATCAAGCGCGATGTTAGAACAGATATCTAGTGCGATGTGTTAAAAGTAAATAGTGCTTGCACAATACATTGTAGCACTTCTACCTATATGACAGGAAACATTTGGTGAAAAAATGTTACAAGATCTAGTGCAATGCACTGAAATTAGATAGTGCTTTGCTAAAAATATTGTCGCACTTCTTCCCATATTGTGGAATCCCGTACCTCTGGTAACTACACAAGCGGGAACTCCATGACGTTCTGTTTGCACGAAGCAAAGTGACCCTGCCGATTGGGTTTTTAACTGTTTGGAGCGCGAGAGAGGACTGTAATTTCTCTCTTCATGTTGGTGGTGGCCATTTCTTCGTGTGCAATAGCGGCGGCCATCAATGTGTGTGAACTATGAGGTCCTTTACCTCTTGTTGTGCTATCCTCATTGGCAATATTATATTGACAGTGTTAGATATTTTCAGTAGGTGAGTATTAGCGTAGTTTGAAATTAAGGCTGATTTGTATGTTTATTTCAGCTCTTAAACCACCAATGTGGCACACTATTTAGGAAGTATGTACTCTAGTTTGTACTGTTCTATATGCTCTGTTAGAAATTGCCTTTCCTTTAAAAAAAATTAGTTGCCACATCACTAGTTGCATCTTATCTGTTGCCACTTATATCGCTAGAGGAAAATCGTTGACTGTGAAACTTTCACTAAGCCTATTTCTATACTTCCATTCATTGCAGTGTTCTATAAAAAGACTTTTCTAGTAACTAAACCCAAACTGGCTATAGTGACATGAAGTACATATTGCTCGTAATTCAAAGACCATTCCATATTACATCAGAACATTTAAAACATTGGTATAGGGTTCAGTTATAGATGTGACAATATATAACTATATTGAGCCTAAATGTTTAGGGCATACTTAATCAGCTGAGACATAGATAGAAAATTAAGGCCTAGTTAGAGAGCTCGTTTATCAATGTTGAAATTGTCTAAACAGTACATTGATGCAAAAGAAACTGTTACTGTTTATCATGAAAATAGACTAGTTCAGTGGTTAATGCATCAGGACAGATAGGCTAAAGCCAGCCATTCAGTGGCAGAGTTGAGCCCTCATTCTAGTGTTTAAGGCATACTCATTCAACATAGACGGTCTAAACAATACATACATTATTAAGACACAGGTATACAGCTCATTTATAGATCTAACAATATACACCTATACTTAACCTAAATGCCTAAAGGATCCTCATTCAACTTAGACATGGTCTAAACTGTACATTGATGCACAAAGAACCTAAAAAAGGGCTACAAATTCTGACATGCTGTTTATCATGGAAATCAACTAATGCAATAATTAATGAATCGGGACAGACCTGCTAGAGCATGCCATTCTGTGACAGAATTAAGCCCTCGTTCTACGGTGTCCGCAAGACATATCAATTTACCTTCCCTAATCGTGAGGGTTTTATCAACATTGTCTTGTCTTTTTGCCGGCTTGATGACATCAATCACCACCACACCACCACATATAATTTTCAGCGTGGCCTAGGCGTTGGTAGTGATCCACCGAGGGGCATTTTCTTTATGGCATCTAATACGAGATTGATGTTGAACGATGCGTTGCTTTTACCGGTTGGATCGTCTTCACTATGTAGTGTAGTTGACATGGACATTGTATGCAATACACTACATTTGAGGTATTGCAATTTGAGAATGATTTCATAGTTAAGGTGACGTCATTGATTTTACACATTTTCATAGTTAATGTTGAATTGCATGCCCAACACATGCTGCATTTGTGATGTCCGATTATGGGCATCAACTGTCTCATATTGTCTACTGTGTTCTTCGAGGTATTATCCTCATATGCATGTACTAATCTGTCTTGGAGATTAGAACCTCTTTCATAAGAGAACTTTGGTCTCTGAGCAAATTCTGGGAGTGCCTTTAACAGGTTCCATTGTTTGGAAATGATCTTTTTAATAGCATTAGTATGTGTTTCAAATGTGGAAACACACACTAGATTAGAATTCTTTGAACGATCTTTGACAGATAGTAATGCATCGCAATCGTTATACCAGGCACGCTTCATACATCTTTTTAACAATTTGGAAGGGTATACCTGGGCCTTGAGCTTATCTTTGAGTTGTCTCGCTTCTACAAAGTAATCATCTTTGTAGGTGCAGTTCCTGCGCAAGCGCAGGAACTGTCCGAATGGTAAACCATCTTTTAGAGCTTGTGGTTGGTGGCTCTCATAATTAAAGAGTTTCTTGATGTAGGTTTAGTGTAGAGCGTCTTATATAAATTATTCTTTGCATCATTTTTGATCGTGATATCAAGGAAATTCATTTCCTGGGCATCAGATTCCATGGTGAATTGGAGGTGGGGACTTTTAGCATTAAGCCAGGTGTGAAAGGCTTGAAGTTGTTCTGTCATTCCGCGCCATACCAAGAAAACTTCATCTATATATCTAAGCCACCTTTTGATGTTGATAAAAAATGGCTTAGAAACATGGAGATCGTACTGGTTTTCAAATGTGGAGACATAGATGTTTGCAATGCCAAGTGCATTAACAGCCCCCATCGCCACTCCCTTTAGTTGTTGATAAAAAGTGTTTTCAAATAAAGACATTCTCACACACTGAGATTTGTACACATTCTGAAATTAAACTAGTTTGTACCTCGTGTGTCTAGGTCTTGTTTCTAGGAGATCATTTAAGATAGTAAGCACCTCTTGTTGTGAGATGTTAATGTATAGACTTTCTATGTAATTGCACTGGGGCAGCAGGTCACAGACCAGTTCTTGTTCCCACTTGCATACCATCTCCAAGATGACTTCTGGAGGGGAATAGTATCTGGCACTGACCTCTTGGCTGGACATCCCAAATAGATTTATCCTTTGTCTGAATATCCTCTCTACTCTCCTCCTCCTCAAGTCTTCTTGCCGCATGGCAAGGAGCAGAGCATCTAACACATTCAGCGACATGTTGGAAGATTTGTGCGTTTGCTCTCCTTTCATATTTGCTGCAGGGCTGGGATTCATTGTTGGGCTGCAGTGTGTCAGCTGGAGCTTGGTAGGGACTTGGACAGGTATTTAGCATTGAGAAAAATGATCCTCCGGCCCGGAGGCTGGATTTACGGCCCAGGTGCGGACCTAAAGATAGGATTCGTAATTGATTTCTGTGAATACCAAAATTCGTAAACTTAGACTTTTGTTTTTGATTACTTTTGAGAATCTGGACCTTTGATTTTAGCTATTTATCCCAAGTCTTTCAGTCTCTAGACTAAAGCTCAAGGCATTTCTCCTAGTACCCATTTTTCTTTTCTAAATCTTAGGCAATAAGTCTATGCATCAGTACCCAGTCTCTCAAAATAGCTTGCTTAATTCCTGGGCAAGGATGGGCCCTCCCTGACTCCTAAAGGAGGGAACCCCCTCTAATAATTAAATTTTAGGTCTGGGAGAAAATGGGGACAATCAAACCAAACAACCTTTTAGAACCTCCCACCTATTTATTTATTTATTTATTTATGCAATTTATTTAGCGCACAAATACCCTAAGGTGTCTCGGCGCTGTACAGATCAAGTGTAACATAGGGATTGAGTTCTTACTGAATAAAAAGCCATGTTTTTAGTTGTCTCCGGAAACTCATCAAGGAAGGACAGGATTTTATGTGGAGGGGGAGAGTTCCACAGCCTGGAGGCCGCAACTGTGAAGCGTCTGTCCCCCCCCCCAATACACTTTTTTAGTGCGCGGAATTTGTAGCAGATTGGCTACAGAGGAACGCAGTGCTCTTTTGGGCGTATTAACTGACAAGGCATTTTTTAAGAATTCTGGCCCTATGCTGTTCCTAGCCTTGTAGGTGATTCATAACGCCTTGAATTTAATGCGGCTCCTAATCGGGAGCCAGTGCAGTTGTCGGATAATAGGGGAAATGGAGGAGAATTTTGGAGTATGAGTCAAGATTCTGGCAGCGGCATTTTGGACAAGTTGTAGCTTGTTCAGTACTTGTTCTTGGGCATTTAGTAGTAATCCATTACAATAGTCAACCTTAGAAAGACCCAAGGTTGACATCAGGGTTTTGCCTGCGCTGGCTGGCAGAAACGGAAGTAATTTCTTAAACATCTTTAAGGTGTAAAAAGATGCTGAGACTACTGCATTGGCATGGCTTACAAATGACAACTTGTTGTCAAATAGAACTCCTAAATTCCTGACTTTATTGACGGAGTTGGAGGAAGGCCTAAGTCAGAAGGCCACCATACTGGAGACCAAGACGGGGTCAGACTGCCAAATATCATGACCTCCGTCTTGTCTGAGTTTAATTTTAAACAATTGCGATCCATCCAGGAACTTATTGCCATCATACCATCCTGATATTTATTAAGTTGGCCGCAACTGTTCTTCCGTTATTATGAACAGCCAGCACCAACTGGGTGTCATCAGCATAGGATGTTAACCCAATACCGCATGATTTAATGACCCTCGCCAAGTCCGACACATAGATGTTAAATAGCGTCGGACTTAGCGAAGATCCCTGGGGAACACCACACGGTAAAGTGAAAACAGGGGAGAAGAACTCACCCAGTTTAACTGACTGCTCACGGCCAGAGAAAAAAAACGTCAGCAGTGATTTGTCTTTGTTCTGAATGCCAATCTTTCCGACACGGTCGATCAGAATGTTGTGATCGACCGTGTCGAAGGCTGCAGACAAGTCTAATAATATTAGGACTGCTGCGCCTCCTTGATCCATGATCACTCTGATCTCCTCTGCCGCCTTTATTAGGGCAGTTTCAGTTCCATGACCCTTCCTGAATCCGAATTGGGTCTCATCTAGAAGATTATTCTGGTCGATATAATTGGCCAGCTGATGATTCATAATTTTTTCAAAAATATTTGACGGAAAAGGAAGGGATGCGATTGGTCGGTAACTTTTGGATTCTGAAGGGTCCAGACTTGTTTTTTTTAATAAAGGTTTAATGATTGCTTTCTTCCAAACCGAGGGGTAGGAACCTGACCTAAACATAGCATTGTAAATGTTTGTCAGGATGGGAGCTATCAAATCAGTCATTGGTTTTATTATCATAGGTGGGCATGGATCCAGTGGTGAACCTGACTTGATAGTAGCCATAATTTCCTTTATCTGAGAACTTGACCTCCACTTCTTTACTTTTAGGGCTAGATCTGCTCCAATTGGGTTTTAATGTACACTCTGAGACATGAGAAATACAACAGTCACTTTATAAAAACATTTGTATTTATTTTTCAATTAAATTTATTTCATTGCTGATATCAAAAAAGTTAAAAGCCATACGTATTCATAATTTTTTCCATTTTTCCTTTTTTGACATATGTTTTATATAGTTTATAAATGGGCAAATGTCATGAACATTTTTGCACTCTAAGTACAATATCTCAATAAACCCCCGATCAAGTCATCACATACTATCCTCTTACATCTACACTTACTCTTCCATATCATCCACACTATCAGCCCACCCAAGAACACATGCATATACTCGTCAAACAAGGGAAGAAGATGTTTAAGTCTTTGTGACGGTGTTGTGGGTCAGATGCATACACAAACAGGTCGTCAAACGTTTCGGTGGCATTAGCCACGTTATAACCACCTTCTTCTGGACCATCAGAATTTACAAACTTTAGACAGGTGGTTAGGGTATCTGTAATATTTAAAATTGCATATATCAGAGAACCCATCTATTAAATATAATTTACATTGAATTGATTAGACCAAGACAAGCTAAAAAACAGTGATTCAAACTTAAGAAAAGTTGAAAAGACCTCATTCCAAAGTTGCAGTAAAGTATGTCTGGAAAGGTTTATATGATCGTTCTGAATCAGGAAAAAATTCCAGTAGACTGATTTTAAGGCGAAAATTCTTTATATGAAGGTGATTTAGGAATTTTGTATAGGTTTTGTAACGGGTGAAAAACATTCCAAAGATGCCATTGATGTGTAGAAACCTTAGAGAAACAGAAAAATGAGAAAAAATTAGAAGAAAGGACATAAATGTGTCCAGAAATTCCCCCATGACTTTAATCAAACGGAAAACTGTTATAACATTTCAGGCATGCAGATTCAGCTCCTTGGTGACCTGTTAGTATGTTGTTTTACATATATACAATAAAAGGAGCATATATGGCATATGCCACAATCATAAATCAATAATTAAACATTTCAACTGATTCAATCCACAAGCCAATTTCCAGGTTTCTTCTGATGATGAAAATTTGTATTCATAAAAGTGGAGTCATTTCCACATTCAATCCTACAATTCTTTAGTCATAAATTATTAACAGCTACGCGTTTCGTCCTCAAAGAGGACTTAATCAGGGCCGTAAAAAAACTAAATAAATGCACTCAACAATGCACTCAACCATGTACTATTCATTTACATAATAGGAATTATGTATACAATACTGTCCACTGCATATAACTTGATCTGGTCTGCCTATCTCCATTCTGAATCATATTTACAACATAAACTGGATTGAAACCATATTTCAGTGAAGTGTAACACCATATTATATCTACATTTATTATGCAAAACCTTCTCGTGGTTAACCACATCATAGTATTGTATATAAACCAATACCCTCTATTTCAAAGAAAGTATGTTTTACATTTGTCCCCTCGGGGGAACAAGAGATATGCATATGAAATGTAACTAAGTGATTATCCTAAAGGCACCACTGCTCGATGATTCACTAATCTAGATGTAACATCAGCATGGCGTTTTGACCTCTCCTCTAAACCAAACGGATGAGCCTCTATTTTGCACTGTGAGTAATAAAAGAATATATTTGGGATGACACTTATCTAAAAGTCAAATCTTACTGCTACATACATACCGATTGCTATTTACATCCCCCTGATGTCAGTGAAATTCCACTGCACTGTCTCAATCCAAATAAATATTATTAGCCAGTTTGTTATAAATATCCCTCTTTACTTGATATGGGGTATCGTCAATACCTGTAGAGGTGTATAAAATGCAAATGTGTTTTGATTAGATACAGGAGGTACGTTGTCACATCAATAAATCGTAACCCTCCGTAACCTCCCATTGTGTAGTAATGTGCGAGTTGGTTACATTCGGTAACGATGTATCTGGTAGAAACTATTCTAGCCACAGATTCCTCAACATAGAATTATCCCTGGGCGTGAGACTGGATCTGGAAATCTTTTTTGCCACAGCAAACACGCGCGCTGGCATCATGCGACTCCACCCAGGCATAGTCCATGTACGTGACGTCAGTGAGGTCAAATAAGTCCCACCCTGGCGCGCCTATGTCAGTTTTCCTCGGAGAAATTTTCCACTCACAACACAGAGCCATCAGACAAAACTGTGGGAGTATGGGAACAGTGTGCGAAAGAGCAGAAAAATTGGAAAAGTGCATGGTGAGGAACAGCACCATAAGGAGTAGTGCCAGACACTGCAGTATCCAAAGACAAGGAAAACAATAAAGAACAGAGCACCGCCCTTAGCAGCAACCCTGTCAATATGGAGATAGCCCCCCACTGAGACTAGGAATATATGTAAAATGGCAGAACATGTAGCAGGACTACAACCCCAACCAATAACCATGAAGGGGAACCAGTCCAGGACAAACCTCCAAGATAGCCCCACCACAGAGAGTGACAACCCCCCACCACAGAGAGTGACAACCCCCTTAAGGAACAAAGGCAGAGGCACAGCCAAAATAGCCCAACGTAGAGGAAAGCAGAGGGGCCAGGACCCTCCGTAAGAAAGGGAAGAGGGAGGGGAGAGGTCGAAGGTAGACTCAAACCTGGAGCAACCAGAGCAGAAGGGCACAGAAGTACCTATAAACCCATCCTCCAATGTGCCAAAAGTGGAGGAAAGGAACAAATAAACAGGATGAACATCCTGCCAGAAAAGAGCAAAAGAATGGACTCACTGAAGACATAGCCACCCACAGGGAGGCAAATGCAGAAGACCAAGTCAAAGGTCCTCGCAGAACTGGGAGGAAAGGCGTGCCGTTAAGGAATCTGCAGCTAGAATCGTCTCTACCAGATACATAATTACCGAAGGTAAGTAACTCGTACATCTGATAGATTACTAGCCACAGATTCCCTAACGTAGAATAGATACCCTAGCCATACCTTGGAGGTAGGGTCTGCGAGAGGACCCCAACAGTCTGGACATAACAGAGGGTCCCACAGGGGACGAATCCAACGGACAGGGCGAGGAGCCCTGTCCGCCCCAGGCAAGGAGAACCACTACAGGCAAAAGACCAGCAACCCAAATGGGGATGTAGGAAGAACAAAAGAAGAGGCAGCCTGTTCACACTCAGCAGAGGACACTAAGGCAAGGCGAAAGGAGGCTGCAGTACCCCACACCCATAGAAGGCAACAGAACCTCTAGCCAAGGCAAGGAAGAGGAGCACAGAGGAAGATCAACCTAGAGAATCTAAGCAGAAGAGGTAGAGCAAGGGCAAGCCCCACCCCCCAACTTGGAACACATCCAGTGAAGAGGGGACAGCCGAACCTATCATAGCCAGAAGTCAATAGAGCAGACCGAATGACCGTCCGCCATAAAGCAGGCGGAAGCAGAAAAGGTAGCCCGAGGTCAACCAGGAAGAATCGGGCAGGCTGCGCCTGAAAGACGGAGAAACACAAAATCCATCTCAGCCCTCAGGGAGAAGAGGCAGAACTGAGTGCAGGGCCAATAGGAAGACCAGGCCAGAATTGCTGATCCACTAAAGTGCCCAGAAGGCACAATGGAGCAGAAAAACAATACATGGGCAAGCACAGCCAGAGGCAGAGAACACCACGGGCCAATGGACTCAGGCAAGCCAGACTCCAGCCGAAGACCGAGAGCAGGAAGGCGAAGAAGGGCCCAGACAATCTCCAGGGAGGAGTCTGCACACACAACTCAAAGAAGCCAAACCAGAGTGATGATGTCAGGCCGCAGACAGCAAGCTAGGCCAGGTGAACAGCGCAGCGACCCCGGAGAAGGACACCCCGGGGCACAACCCAAGGCATTCCAAGCAATCAACAAAAGGATTGCACCTACAAAGTACCTTAACGTCATGGAGAGCAGAGGCCCGAAAGCGACCACATCTCTCGTGCATAACAAGCTATATAACCGCTACCACGCTACACCTGGGCGGAGTCACGTGATGACTTCCCAACCTCCACCCTCCCCCTCCCCCCCACCCCTCCCCCCGGCACACAAGGTTGCTGCGGCAAAAAAGTTTTCAGGATCCAGTCTCACACCTGGGGATAATTCTCTATTAAGGAATCTGCGGCTAGTAGTCTCTATCAGATATACAAGACTGTGACCATGTGAGCACGCATACACACCTGTTTGTATGTTTCGGTCTCTGACCTGAAATATTAGATCATATTGACTTTTACATGTTCTTGATGTGCGTGAACACGATCACAAGATTTTCATAACTCTAGTCCGCATTTACTATATCCTCACTAGTGCAAAAAAGATATTCAAACAGTATGTGTCAGCAATAGCACATTGCAATCACAAGACTGGAATGAGTATTCATGTTGGTCTATAAGGCCCCAGGCTTCCAATCACCAATATGCTTATTTATCATAAAGCCACACAGTTGATATGTTCTGTTTGCTGTGGTTATTTTAGCAGACAGTATGCCTACGGCGGCAAGGACTAAGAGGACCAGCATGCCCCAACTTTATATCAAAATCCCATCTGGTTGCGGATTGGTGTTAAAAGAAATACTCTGGATCACTACATGGACTATTAATAAACATTGCTCGCGTATTCCAGTATCAAACGACATGGTAATGCCACCTATCCCATATCTATACTCAGACTAGGCCTATATGTTTATGGTATCTCTACAGTTTATATAGTTTGAAACAAGACTAGGTGTTCACCACTGTTATGCCACTAAGGACGCTACTTGCCGTTGCCCAGTCTGTCGACTTATGGAAGCATGCCGCCCTCATGTATCTGTATGTCGATTGCTGGGACATGAAAAACGTTACCCAAAACTGGAAGGTCCGAACATGAGCCCATGATGGGTACATAACTTTGCTACGCCTACATGCTGCCCTTATGTGACCCTATGATGGTAGCTGGGACAAGTAAAGTGCTTCCCAGAGCTGGAAGGTCCAAATGTGAACCACCATAGATCCATAACTTTTACTACACTTAATTCCTGTGCAATGATCGGGTCTCTGGGTCTGGTCAACACACCGCGCAACAGGTACACCTGCCAGTGCTCCGCGTTCTATTCCCTGAGAATTGGAACGTAGTCTGCGTAGTGCCGATGACGTGTCTTGGTAATACTGACCTCAATGCTTAGTGTAACGACAGACGCCATATTTAAACCAGTGTTTTAACCTTATGGGCATAATCAAAACAGTTTGAGGCCACAATCTTGCATTTATTGTCACTGCCTACTTCTTGAAGTATAGCTCATGATCTAATAGATTTTAAATATTATGTTATACCTATTCATGTGTAGAACCCGGTGTGTTGATACCCCTCCTCTATTGACACTTCAGACTGCAGCACTGGTACCCGATACTAGCTCATGTCATTTAGTAAACGTGAGATGCTATGATTTAAACCTCAAAGGGAGCCATGTAAAGATGAATCGCTAGACTCCATTAGTGCAGCTCGGTTAATAAGGGCATTAGGACAATGTTCCATGGGTGCCATCTTGGAATGGATGATTCACTGCTATGGTATACACGCTGAGTTGAAGGTGCACTATTCTGTCATAGGTGTGTGACTTATAGGAATAATGGCATTGATGCTAGATACTTTGCTTATATATGATATGGCTATGTTAAAATATATAAGATCGTTAAGACAGGCTAGCTGATGACATTCCTAGTGGGCTAATCTTCTCCACATTCATAAGATGTTCTGAATGTGGCATGAGTGTCATTACTTAATTTCTAGAAGAGCCTATATCTAGGATGATCGTCGTTATAATGCCAGAGTATCAGGGTCATAGCATCTGGTCTCAATCAGTGATATTATAGTTGGTATCTAATATCTAATTGCGCATCCTCCTCTGCCAGGTACCCACACTGGATCCAGACTCTTTCCCAGTGACTGCCCTCCATTTGGCGCTTCATCTCCTGGACAAGGGCTAGAGTCAGGCCGGTCTCGTCGGTGAAAAAGGCTGCCAGCTTCTCATCGCGCAGGACGACCCTCTGCATGGTGTGCATCACCTGTTGGTAGTCCCCATTACACCAGCCTCTATCATGCTCAAAGTGCCTGATAAGCCTTTGGGCCAGGGCCCCCAGCATGCCGAGGGGCAGTAGGTGGCAGCCGCAGGTCTCCGAGAGCTGGCGGGCCACTTCCTGGGGGTCTCGGGGGGCCTCCAACCTGCTGACGCTGTTAGTCATTTCAATAATCGTTAGACATTTCGCCAGTTGGTGCCGACGTCCAGTGCGACTTTGAATCGGCTGGGATCGCAAGCCGCTATCTGGGGAAAGAGGTATTGGCAGGCAAGAGAGGCCCCATTAGAAAGATGAATAGTTCCTTTGGTGTTTAGCAAATGGTTCTCCAGTGATAATCTGTTAGCATTTTCAGATTGTCTATTAATGGGTATTAAAGGACAGAAGGGGTTTTTATAAATCAACTGAATATAGAACTGCTGTTTTACAGTCTAAAAGCACCATTCGATCAGATTGGCCAACCAACCTTGTGGAAAACTAGTTTGGGTATAATCTGAGGCTTAATGCAGATTGAACTTGTATTCAAATTTATTTATTATGTTTTGGCTCTCGGCAGAGGGCCACATACAATATACAGAAATAAAATACAAAACAGTACAACTGCAAAAAGTGTCCACCAACAAGTACATAAATTACATATAGACTAATTCACACACCAGAGCAGTAGAGAATTTGGCACATCAAGAAGGCGTCTCCATTGGTTATTAATAAATAGCTAAAAAACCTTTGAAAAAATTAAAAATGTAGGAGCAGAACATTTCGTTAGGGGGACAATAAAGTGCATGAAGAAAATCATTCAGAGTTAGAATGCCCAGACGGAGACAAATAACTTATATCCATCTAGAACGCAATTCACATAACGCCGGGCAAATCAGTAGAACATGCATACAGTCCTGAGTATTTAGATGACATAGATTACACAAAGAGGTGGAGCCGTACCATTTGGATAACAAAAGGTTTAAAGGAATTAAATCGTATCGCAGCAGGAACCAAAATCTACGTATACCATGTGGAAGGGACCATCGCACATAGAATTGTGGCTGCTTCATCAGATAAGTATCGAGAAGGATATGTACATTCCTTTTCCCATGGATTGATTTTTTATCCGATTGAAAGCATAGGTCCCAGGAGGCTGCTTTTAGCACAAGTTTTAACTGAGTAGGGGAATATACAAAAAGGGACTTTTCGTCTAATTTTAAAAGAGTTACGGCTTTTCTGAAATTACAAACAAGTTGGGAAAACTCCTTGAAATTACCTAGTAATTCACTTTTAATGAGTGCTCTCAGTGTCCCAGCTTCCGCTCTTGCAAGACAGGCCACCCATCTAACTAGGGCACAAAGGCCCTGTACCCAACTGCTCCTTAGACCAAATTCAAGCCTACAGGCGGCCAGAGAGAAGGCAGAATTTAATGAGGAGAGAGATCTTAAGAGTTTCCCCTCAATCCTATGGCAGAAGTCCCACTTTTTCAACTCTATTAACTCTATACCATACAAAATTGTCGCGGGGATTTTAGATCTATACACCTCCAATAAAATCTGGAAGTGCCGTTTCCCCGTTGCATGGTAAAGTGAGTTTAAACCTTTGCCATGGGCAAGAGCTTTGCGAGAACAATGCTCTATATGGAGCTTCTCACTCAGATTAGCCGTAACAATTTTCCCCAGAAAAATATATGACTTTACTTTACTTTTGTAACTATGTATGGGGCCAGGTAATTATGTATGGGGCCAGGTAATGATATAATAAGACCCTGTCTTTTTTATTTGGAGTGGTTGAAGACCGGGGTCTGTTTAAGGACCCTGTTTATTCTTTTTCAGGCTTTCCACAAATTTTAGTGGATGGTAACGTTATCATATAAATTAAATGATAATACTGAACCATTTTTTGTTTAAAACTAGACTCTTGTTTCAGCATTTCCCATTGGGGCTTCGCGGAATCTTGTTTTAGCGTGATCGAAATGAAAAACAGTTTAGGCTTTTTTCTTTTAGAGTCAGTAAAAGTATCTTATTATCATGTCTGTAGCCAGTCTGTGTCTTCATGTTTAGGACCAAATCAACAAACCTGTAAAACACTTTGATTTGATTTAGAATGTTTGCAAACTTGCTATAGGCACTGTACTCTGGCTTATCTTGAGAAAATGGAGCCCATTTTAAAACTGTCTCTATTATTAAATTAATGATGGAAGTGAAAAGAAATGGGAAAAGTAGATTTGAGTAAAAGTTATTGGGTATTAATGTATGTAAGGACAAAAATAATCTGGTGTTAAAGACTGTTCCATTTCTTAACTTAATGAACAAAGCTGTTTGTCAGGCCACTTCTTAATAGACGCATACACACCTGTTTGTATGTTTCTGTCCTCATTTATTATAACCTCACTAGTGCAAAAAGAATATATTCAATCAGTATGTTTCAGCAATAGCACATTGCAATTATAAGAAATATTGCTAATAGCTGGAATGAGTACTTACGTTAGTCTTCAAGGCCCCGGTTTTCCAATCACTAATATGCTTATTTATCACAAAGCCACACAGTTGGTACATGTTCTGTCTACTGTGGCTATTCTAGCGGACAGTATGCCTATGGCGGCAAGGACTATAAGGACCAGCATGGCCCAACTTTATATAAAAATCCCATCTGGGTTGCAGATTAGTGTTAAAAGAAATACTCAGGCTTGCTACACGGACAATTAATAAACAGTACTCCCGTATTCCAGTATCAAACATGGTAATGTTATTAAAATTTTTAAAGCACAACTGTTGAACTGTTGCCTCAAGGTGTCCTGGCACTGAGCACTGCCTAATTGGGTGCTCTGATGAAAATGACTATACCTTAAACAGCCAGGTTTTCAGCCCTTTCCTAAAGGTAAGAAGCTCGGTTGCATTTTTGAGGAAAAATTTAAATTGTTAGTCTTTTGCGGTGCTTGTAATGAAGCTCCTGCTACCCCAGCTAGCTTTTTTGACAGAGTGAATACTCACTTGTCTAGCTTCCATAGAACAGAGTTCTTCCAGGAACATATCATTTGAACCATTGGTTCAAATAGTCTGGGCCAGCGCCATTTAGGGCCTTAAAAACCATGCACAGGGCTTTAAACTGTCCCTGTTTTACTGGCAGCCAGTGGAGATGTCGGAGTCCCATTTTTAGTGCAACAAACCTAGGAGTACCCTTCCACAGCCTAGCTGTCGCATTTTGCACGATTTGAAGCCTGTTGAGATGTCTTTTGGATGTTCAAGTAGAGACCATTACAGTTGTCCAATCGGGACAAAATCAGCCCAATGACTACTGTTCTAAGGCTGTCTTTCGAAAGAAGGAACTTTAATTTCCTCAGAATTCTGAGGAGAAAAAAACTTGCAGAGACAACCTCACTTATCTGGTTTCCGAATGGTGAGTCTGTGGTCAACAGTGACCCTCAGGTTCTTGACTTTCTTGGCAGGAACTGGGAGAATTCCCAGTTCTTCCGACCAATCGGGCATCCAGCAGTTAGGTTCAAGTTGTTACTAAATATAATAACATCTCTTTCCTGAATTTAGTTTCAGGCTGTTAGATGACATCCACCCGAGATAGCTTTCATGGTATCTTATTCCCTTTTTGGCTTCTTGGTCATGTTGGAGGGATAGCACTATTTGCATGTTATCGGCATAGGACGTCAGTTAAAACCAAATTATCTTATTAGGGCTGCCAGAGGGGACACATATAAATTCAAAAAGTGTGGGGCTAAAGGACGACCCCCGCGGAACCCCACATGGAAGTGTGAAAGCTTTAGATCTATTTTTATCCAAATCCACCGTTTGGATTCTGTCCGTAAAAAAGGATTTCAGACGGTTCCAAGCATTGACTTGTACCCCTGCTTCTGATATACAGTCCATTAAAACTTCATGATGAACCGTATCAAAGGCTGCTGAGAGATCTAACGTGATCAGTATTACTGCACCTCTCTGGTCCACATCTGTGGGCTTAATCAAGTCCAACTCTATGCTATGATCAGCACGAAAGCCATATTGAGTTGGATCCAGTATTCTGTGTGTCTGGAGAAACTGGCTGAGTTGGATATTCATAGCTTTTTCTGTCATCTTTGACGGAAGAGGAAGGCGTGAGCTAGGCCTGTAGCTACTTGGGTCCTTCGGATCAAGGTTTCGTGTTTTAAGCAGTGGAAGAATGGATTCGTTTTTCCGTATTTTGGGGAACTGGCCGAATTTGAGGATGGTAATAAATGGGGTTGGGGTGAGGGCAGTCCCGATAATCCCCAGGACTTGTTTACTCACGAATGTGGGGCAGGGATCCAGCGCGGATCGACAATGGATTTTTTTCTCCAGTGGTGTAAAGCTATCCAATATCGAAGTTATTTCGGATCTAATGGACTTGACCCTAGCTTATACGTTGTCCTCTTTTTGTTAATCTGTAAAGGATGAAAAGATGGCTCCCACCTTTTGTTGAGAAAACCTAGCTAACGTTTCACACAATTGAGGGGTGCTGTGTTTTTTTTGCATTCATGCAAAAGGGTAAACCCAGAAGCACTGGGACCTGGGTGCTGGACAGTATATAATAGGGTGGTCCCAGTATTATAACCTCAAAAGTGTCAGACATAGAAAAAATCACAATAGAATTCAATTGCAAAAAGCAAAATGCAAACACCACTTTTTGGTTGTTTCAGTGTTATTTAATCACACTGAAAATGATAGTTTTTTTCTTCAGGCAAAAACTTTAGGGCATACATTTTTAACAGTTTCAACATGACGGTGCCCAAAGTATGAAGAAGAGTAGGGGGAGGCTGTGATTCAGGTGGGGTAGTGAGGTAAGGTTAAAATGGTGACAAAAAATCAGTCTGTTCCGGCATATATTCCTTATATGCCTGTAAAACAGGTAATCAAATCCACATTCATCACAGTACAAAATATCTGTACAACTTTGCCATGTAGCACGGGGTTTCAAAGTAAGGTAAGTACTGTTTAAAGGGCTGGCAGTTAACAAGTGTCGACGTTTCGACCCCAAATGTCTGTTTGTTCTGACCTTACTCGAGTGTTCTTCCTCAGGACAGTGGTGTATGGTGAAGGGGGACCGTGAATGAAAAAGGAGATTCTCACTAATCAATGGTGGAGAATCAAGGGGCTTCGTAGCTCTCAATGGAATGGTGGCAAATCGCCACAGCATCTTCCATGATTAATTCTCCATTTCTCCCTTGATTTATTCGGGAACCTTTACTTGTATGTGATTAAAGGCATGGGATGTTGCCTCCTCTTTATTGATGGATCCTTGATTTACTTGAATTGCTTTTCGTTGGCACCTTGAGTGTCTTCTCACTCTTGCCACCATTCCATTGAGAGCTACGAAGCCCCTTGATTCTCCACCATTGATTAGTGAGAATCTCCTTTTTCATTCACGGTCCCCCTTCACCATACACCACTGTTCTGAGGAAGAACCCTCGAGTAAGGCCAGAACAAGTCTACACAACATTTGGGGTCGAAACTTCGACACTTGTTAACTGCCAGTCCTTTCAACAGTACAAACCTTACTGTGAAACCCTGTGCTACATGGCAAAGTTGTACAGATATTTTGTACTGTGATGAATGTGTATTTGATTATCTGTTTTACAGGCATATGAGGAATATATGCCAGAACTGACTGTGATTTTTTGTCACCATTTTAACCTTACCTCACTACCCTACCTGATTCACAGCCTCCCCCGATCCTTCTTCACACTTTAAGCACCATCATGCTGAAACTGTTAAAAATGTATGCCCTTAAGTTTTTGCCTGAAGAATAAACGATCAGTTTCATTGTGATTAAATAACACTGAAACAACCAAAAAGTGGTGTTTGCATTTTGCTTTTTGCAATTGAATTATATTGTGAATTTTTCTCTCTGACACTTGATGTTATAATACTGGGACCACCCTATTATATAGTGTTTTTAGGGAGGTATGGGGAAGTGAGTTTAGCTATGGTTTTAAACAGTTGTTTGGAAGATCTAGCCCTACTAATCTGCTCAGTGAAAAATAACCTTTTAGTGACCAGAAGTAATTTTTTACAGTGTGAGACTTAATTTATACGCCTCTTTTTCGGTCTTGCTGTAGCCTTTTCTCCAAGCTCGCTCTAATAGTTTGCAAATCAAGTTTTAACTTTATCAAGTCATCTGTGCCACCGATCCCATGTCTATAATCAGACGAGGCATATAAGTATATGATATATCTACAGTTTAGATCATTTGAAACAAGACTTAAGTGTTCACCACTGTTATGGCACTAAGAAGGACGCTACTTGCCGTTGCCCAGTCTGTTGACTTATGGTAGCATGCTACCCTCATGTATTCATATGCCGATTGCTGGGACATGAAAAACGTTACCCAAAACTGGAAGGTCCTTATGTGAGCCCATGATAGGTACATACCTTTGCTACGCTTACATGCTGCCCCTATGTGACCCTATGATGGTAGCTGGAACATGAAAAGTGCTTCCCAGAGCTGGAAGGTCCGAATGTGAACCAACCATAGATCCATAACTTTTACTACACTTCCCTCCTATTCAATGATCGAGTGCTCTGGGTCTGGTCAACACGCCGTGCAACAGGCACACCTGCCAACGCTCACCATTGTATTACCTGAGAATTGGAACATAGTCTGCGTAGTGCCGATGACTTATCATGACTTTGAGGGATGTGTCTTTGTAATACTGAGCTCAAGGCTTAGTGTAATGACAGGCACCATATTTAAACCAGTGTTTTAACCATATGGACATAATCAAAATTGTTTGAGGCCACAATCTTGCGTTTATGGTCACTGCCTAGTTCTTCTTGAAGCATAGCTCATGATGGAATGGATTTTAAATATTATGTTATGCCTTTTCATTCGTAGGACCCGGTGTGTTGGTAACCCTCCTGTATTGACACTTCAGGCTGCAGCACTGGTACCCGATACTAGCTCATGTCATTTAGTGAATGTGAGACGCTATGTTTTAAGTCTCAACCGGAGCCATGTAAAGCTGAATCGCTAGACCCCATTAGTGCAACTTGGTTACTAAGGATATTAGGAATGTTCCATGGGTGCCATCTTGGAATGGATGATTGACTGCTATGGTACAAACACAAAGCGATGACCAGGTAATAATCAGGCGCTCAACAAAAATTATGGCTACTGTAAAATATTCTACGTACAAAGGTTCTGCTACACAGCTAAGATAAGGAAGGTCACCTCACTTCCTTACAAACACCAAGGATCCCCTTGGTTGAACAGTTTGAAGAGTACTCAGCTGAGCAGAATATAGTCAATATTCAAGTCCAATAATAGTCTCCAAAGAATATATGTATCACTGATGAGCTATGGAGTATCCTGCTGTGTGTCCAAAGCGATGTATTCTTCAGAATAACAACACCAGGGTTTGCTGTCCAAGCATCAGTGTCATTTATTTCGATTCGTATTCCATCAAACAAAAATACAGCCACAGCCAACACGTGTTTCGTCGGGCATTATGGTCATGCCTTACGACTTCTTCAGGGCTGCAAGCCAAGAAGATGAAAGTTCTTAATAACTATGACGTATAAGACATGAGTTATCGTGAAATTATAGTAACGGGAGAGGATAAGTCATGTGTAGGATCACCATAAAAATTGCCATGTGACTGTTATACTAGAAAAATCACCTAAATATAGTGGTGCTACCCTGGTTTATAGATAGAAACACAAGAAGAGACCCACAAGTCCCAAGGTTGAAAGAAATGGCAAAGTAAAATTCGCTTTACCAAAGAAAAGTTATATCCTTCCTGTAGTTCAGACTTCCAATGGTATAGCCGTGAGTCACACCCTAGAACAAGAGAGGACACTCCTCATTTCCTACTGATACTCCTCATTTAATCCACATAAATCATTATAGGTCAATATTATCCTAATATTCCTATAGGATCTCCAGATAGTTACACTCTGCAATGATGTTCCTCTTTAACCAAGGTCAATCTTATTATACATTGACACCGCTAGTTACAAGACAAAAGAACAAGGTCCTGTTCTACAGTAAAATCTAATTTAGCAAAAGCCAAAAGAACAGTAAGCAGTATGTAGGCCCCGGCTAGATAGTATGATACCGTAATCAATATTATGGCTCACCTCAATGTACAAGGAAAGAATTCCAAAAGTAACGTTAGGATTATAATTAGATATAAAAATCTCCAATTTCGTCAAGAAGATGGGTTTGGTAAATGTATATTTTCTGTAGCAAGAAATAATAAAATATTGTTCCTGTTTAAGTTAAGTCAATAATATCCAAACCGGTAAAGTAAAATTATCCAAACTTAGCCATGTCGATTACACTCACCCGTATTATAGCTGACAGTTTCCAAGGTTTCTACATAACCCGTTCTTGACACGAGTACGTGACGGGTAGTCTTCTATCTAAAAAGTTTAAAGAAGCGTATGTAAGCTTCTATTATATCAACCAGTTTATAAGTACAATGGACAAATACATATCCAGACCGGGCAGCTAACCTGCATCCAACCGCGTGTACGCCGTCAGGAGAAACACAATCATGCGTGCGCCATTTTATTTACCAATACCAAGTATAAAAGAAATGCGACTTTAGTCGTCATCTTGTAATGGCCAAAATTCACCTAATTATATAGTACATTAGTTCTCTTAGTCGGAAATAAATATTCTTTTATTTTATGGTTTTGTAAATAGTGATGATATAAATAGAAATTTCTATTTTCTACAGTCTTATAATTACTGTGGCCAGCAGTTATCACAGTGTTAATGATAAGATATAGTACACCATATAGAATATATCCACATGATAAATAATAAATGTAGTGCGCTATATGAAAATATATTGGCATATATTCAATCCGAACAAAGAATATATAATTTAACAAAAACTAGAATTGTGCCTAAATCTATCCGAATGGATATTCGAACCCTTCAAGTTAAAAGAGAAAGTAATCTTTACACGGCTCCAATCCCTCACGCCATCGCCGCCTTAGGGAAAACCTGACTTAAAATTGTCTAGTAGAAAGTTAAACTAAAATAAATAAACCAAAATTAATATATATTCCTAGAAGTGTCAGCCCACGCTCCAGAATCGTAACCCCAAGTAAACCCAGAAGTCTGAAACAGTCTTAACCCTATCATATGTTAGTATGGGGAAGAAAAAAGTAAATGACAGGTCTGGAAAGCAGGGTTGGGGCAAAGTCAGCAAGAGCAGTTACCATCCAGTATACTGGTAATTCATAAATATACAATATATTCATTATTCAAGTCAGTGATATACATAATACTGATTCTTCACATTTCATTAAAACAGAGGTTAGGACAAGATGACCACGTAGCTTATATTAATCTCCTAAAAAGAATTGCAGTTCTGAATCCAAGTTTAAACCCTCCTCAACAGCTCTCAAAATCATAATCCATCTAGCTTCTTTACGTCTAAGTTTTAATGTTCTGTTTCCGCCTCTTCTGTCTACACCTACGTGTTCAATCCCATGGTAGGTAAATATATGGTTTCTAGAATCATCTCGATTTTGAATCGCATGGGAAGCAATAGGATAACGTGTGTCTCCATTCTTAAGAGCACGAAAGTGCTCCATCATTCTTTCCTTCAAACGTCGCACTGTGCTTCCAACATAAATTTTTCCACAACTGCAGGCTATTATATAGAAAACTTATGTAGTTCCACAATTAATAAATGTTTTAATCATGAAAGTACCAGTGTTATTATACTCAAAAGACAAGATCTTCTTTTTTGCCCATCTACAGCAGCTACAGAAACCACAGTTGTGGAAACCAATAGGTTTACATCGTAACCACTGTTCTGGTTGTACAGTCTTTATTGCAGGGTAACTTGGACTCACCATATTGGCAATAGTAGTACCCTTTCGAAAAGTTAAACTCTGTTTCTCATATAAGAATGGCACTATATCTACATCAGTCCTTAGTAAATGCCAATGTCTATTTAAAATAGCATACAGTTTATGGCTTCCTATTCCAAAGTTAGTAATCATCCTTATTTTCTGTTGATTCTGAGTCAATTCATTTTTATTACTGGATGTTAGGGTATCGTCTCTCTTAAGTTTCAAGGCTCTCTGGCAAGCTTTGTCAATAACCTTCTCCTTGTAACCTCTGTTCCTGAATCTCAGAGTCATATCATTCAGATTATTTTTAAAGTCATCATCATTTGAACAATTCCGTCTCGCTCTCAACATCTCCCCAAACGGAATTGCCTCAATTTGGCTTTTCGGGTGGCAGCTATCTGCACGTAGAAGGGCATTGCAACTTGTCTCTTTGTGAAACATTCTACTGCACAATTTATCTCCTTGTACAAATAATTCAATATCCAGAAATGTAATACGGTATTGATCATAATGTGTGGTGAATCTCATATTTAGATCATTAGAGTTTAAGTAGACAAAAAATTCATTCAATTCATTTGAAGTGCCCCTCCAAATTAAGAGACAATCGTCTATAAATCTACCCCAAAAGTAAATATGATCAATCCAGTTTTGGCCCTTTGGGCCCCAGATCCACTCCGCCTCCAAGCGACCCATGAAAAGGTTCGCGAAGGACAGAGCAAATCTGGAACCCATGGCAGTTCCAAGTTTCTGTCTATACGATATGTCATCAAGAAAAAAGTTATTTTCCAATACAATCTTTGTCATATCTATGAGCTTTGCCGTGTGATCTAGGTATTCTGCTGGTCTACGATTCAGAAAGTATTCAAGAGCGTTAATACCCAACACATGATCTATGTTAGAATACAAAGAAACCACGTCAAGCGTTGCTAAAATCATATCAGGTTCCCAGTTTACATAGTTCATAATATTAAGAACATGTTTTGTGTCCTCTATATGAGAGGGGAGATTCTGAACAAAAGGTCTCAAATATAGGTCAACAAATTGTGATAACCTTTCTGTCGGCCCTCCTATCCCAGATATAATGGGCCTGCCTGGTGGTTTCTGTCAGTTTTTATGTATTTTAGGCAGGGTATATAGACAGGGGGCCCTTGGACTTTCCACTTTCAAATACATAAATTCATCATGATCAAGTAAAGTACAGTCGTACCAATATTTAAGTTTACCATTGAACAATGTCATAGTCTTGGGTAAAGGATTAAAATTAATTTGTTCATAATACCTAGAGTCACCAAGTTGTAATAAAATCTCTGAATCATAATCTTTTTTGTCCATAATCACGATGTTGCCACCCTTGTCGGCCATACGTATAATGATATCAGATCGTGATGTAAGTTCCTTGAGCGCTAGCCTTTCATAATGATTGAGATTACCAACCTTATATTTCTTTTTGTTGTTACGTTGTCTTTTGATTAAGTCATCAATATCTGCAGTTACAGATTTGTAAAAGGCATCAACCACATTACCTGCAGACAGTTGTGGTGTCCATTTAGATCTTACTTTAAGTCCACTGGACAAAGCATATCCTGAATTAATTTCTAAATCTCCCAGCAATGAACTCACAGTAACAGGATCTTCTTCATTCTCAGTTAATGATAACAGTAGTTTAGTATCATACAGTTCTTGAATAGAGATATTGAAGAATACTGGTTTAGCCTTTGCAATCTCCCTGCTGTCCTGCTTAGCAAAATGTTTTTTCAATTTTAAAGGTCTAGAAAACTTGTACAAATCAATCTTAGTCGTACACCAATCAATGCATGTGGTTGGGCAATATCCCAAACCTTTCTTTAATACTGACAACATACTTTGTGACAATACAAGTGATGAAAGGTTCACAATCTCAATTTCTTTCGTACCTACATTCCCTTCCTCCAGGACCGTAGTCTCATGCCTGGTCTTGCCTCTTCTGCCTTTGCCTCTGCTCCCTCTCCTTGTCTTTCTCCCTGATTGTTGCCATATCTGCCCCCTGGATCTCGGTTCCCCATTCTGATATGCCGGACCTCCTCTAAAAAAGGAGTTTGGCTTGTACCTGATTCAGTGTTTTCCTCATTGTCACTAGAAGATATATTGCTAGAAGATGTGTTGAGTTCAGAACTAGTGGGTGTAGTACCCCTCTTTGCAGTCTGACCCTTTGCAATTAGGTGGTCAAATTTGCGTGCAAACGTGAATACACGTCCCATTTTATAATCCTGCTCATCCTCTAGAGTTTGCGAGCCTTTCTACGTTTAATGTCATTTTGTAAATTCAAATGAATTTCATCAAGTAAATTGTAATTCTTCATAGTAGCATCTGGCAAATTTAGTTGTTTTATTTCATCCTCACAAGTCTGAATTTCTATCAATAGTTTGGCAATTTTCCTCTCTGCATTATCTATCAAAATTCTAATGAGATTACTGGAGCTGTTAGTAAGTTCTTGTTCCCATTTGTCAAGGAGGTCCAGTTCGAAGTCCTCATATGTCGGGATAATCTGAGACCTAAGGCCACGCGGGATGCGCTTAAGTGTCAAGTATTGTTTTAATGTAACTGCGTCAAACCATTTATTAAGTTCTGACCGTTTCAGCCTCTCTAGTCTAACAAATTTAGCTCTGAGTCCCTCTTGTTTAGGTTGCACATTCGAGGATACTGCTACATTCACTGAAGAACCTGAACTAAGGTTCTTAAATAGATCTAAGGCTTCCTGTTCTCGATTCATCATTCAAAATTATGTAGAAGAGCCACTTGTGGCAGCCTAATACCTGTAAATGAAACAAAGACAAAGCGATGACCAGGTAATAATCAGGCGCTCTCCCGTTACTATAATTTCACAATAACTCATGTCTTATACGTCATAGTTATTAAGAACTTTCATCTTCTTGGCTTCCAGCCCTGAAGAAGTCGTAAGGCATGACCATAATGCCCGACGAAACACGTGTTGGCTGTATTTTTGTTTGATGGAATACGAATCGAAATAAATGACACTGATGCTTGGACAGCAAACCCTGGTGTTGTTATTCTGAAGAATACATCGCTTTGGACACAAAGCAGGATACTCCATAGCTCATCAGTGATACATATATTCTTTGGAGACTATTTTTGACTGCTATGGTGTACATGCGGAGTTGGGGGTGCACTATTCAGTCATATCAGGTGTGTATGACATACAGGAATAACGGTATTGATGTTAGCTATTTGTCATAAATACTTTGTTTATATATGATATGGACTTCTAAGTTGTTAAAATGTATAAGCTTGTTAAAGACAGCCTAGCCGATGACATATTCTTAGTGGGCTAAACTCCTCCGCACACATAAGATGTTCTGAATGTGGCATAAGTGTTCCTACCTAATTTTTAGAAGATCCTATATCTAGGATGATCATAGTTACTACATTATTTAATGCTAGCAGATCTCAACCAGTGATGTAGCTGTTATCCAATACCTAATTGCACAGCATGCCATCTCATCTCTGGGTAGTATTCCAGATTTCTTCATTGAGCCCTTCCTTATTTATTTATTTTTGCGATTTATAGAGCGCACAAATAGCCGGGGGTGTCTCGGCGCTACGGACTGCAGTAGGTGGATCCTGATAGAGAGCTCATTGATTAAACAACCAGGTTTTTAACATTCTTCTGAATGTGAGAAGAGATTGACAGGATCTGATCGCAAGCGGAACCGTATTCCAGAGTTTAGCCGTGGTGACCACGAACCTTCTGTCGCCCCAGGAGGCTGTTTTTGTGCGTGGCACCATTAGCAGAAGGGCAGTGGATGCGCAGAGCGCCCGGATGGGTGCGTGAATTTTTAGGTGGTCAATTAGGAATTCGGGACTGTTGTTGCGAGAAGCTTTAAAAGCAATGCAGAGTCTTGGACTTTATTCGGTTTTTTACTGACAGCCAGTGATAGTTCTTGATAACATGAGATATGGATTTAAACTTAGGTGTATCTGCTAGAATTCTAGCTGCTGCATTCTGAACTGTTTGCAGCTTTTGGATAACCTGCTTTTGGGCATTTGCGAATAGTCCATTGCAGTAGTCTTTTGAGGACATGACCAAGGTGCTAACTAAAGTCTTTACAGCGTTCAGAGAGAGAAAAGGGGGAAGTTTTTTAATTGTGTGTAATTTGTGGAATGAGGCAGATGCCACTGAGTTGGCATGGGAGACAAAGTTAAGCTTAACGTCAAATGTGACGCCTAGATTCCTGACCTTGGTTACTGGAGTAGGTGGGGTGCCCATTGAGGACGGGCACCAGGTTTGTGACCAGAAAGGAAGTAATTTACCAAAGATCATGACCTCTGTTTTTTCTGAATTCAATTTGAGGCAGTTACTGGCCATCCAGCTGCTGATGGCGAGCATGCCCTTCTGAAAATCAGCTGCAACCCTTTCTCCATTGTTGTTCACTGCCAGCACCAGTTGAGTGTCATCGGCGTAAGATGCAAGGCCCATCCCATGAGCCTTGATGACTTTGGCTAGGTCCGACACATAGATATTGAAAAGTGTCAGACTCTGGAATGAACCTTTTGGTCCCCACATGGTAGGGCTAGTTGGGCAGAGTGGAAATTGCCGAAATTAACTGAGTGCGGTTGGTGAGAAAAGATTTCAACAGTTCTCGGGCCTTGTGTAGGATCCCCATTTAAGTGACAGTCGATCAAGATGGTATGGTCGACCGTGTCAAAGGCCGCTGAGAGGTCCAGAAAGATGAGTATTGCTGTTCCTCCCTGGTCCAGAATTATTCTGATGTCCTCTGAAGCCTTAATTAAGGCGGTCTTGGTTCCATGGCCTTTGCAGAATCCACATGGAGTGCATCTAAGAGATGGTGGACTTCTATATACTTAGTTGAATATTCAGAAGTGTTTCCACAACTTTGTCTGGAAAAGGTAGACTGGCTATTGGCCTGTAATTTTTGGTGACAACTGGGTCCAGGTTGTTTTTTTTAAGAGAGGCTTTAATAATAGTCTTTTCCCAGATAGTGGGATAGGTACCAGAGGTGAACATTACATTGAAGATTTTGGCTAAAGCACTGCCACCTGCTCAGCAACAGGGGTAAGTGCGTCTGGTGGGCAGGGGTCATTAGGCGGTCCTGACTGCCTAGCGGACATTATGGTGAGAATTTCATCGGAGTTGGTGATTTCAAATTGCTTCAGACAGTAAGCAGGGTGATTGTTGTTCAAAAATTGGTCGGCCAGCTTGGCATGTGACGCAAATTCAGCATAGATGCCATTCACTTTATTGAAGAAGTGGTCAGCCAAGGAGTTAGTGATTGGGAAGGGGTTATGGGAACGGTGGGTGTGACCTGATAGTGTGGACACTACCTGGTAGAGCTTTTTATTAGTTTTTTGCTAATTCAATTTGAGTGACATAGTATTTGCTTTTTTCCTGAGTGATCGATTCAGGCGTTTATATTTGGCGAGTTCGTCTTTATAAAGCAATTTTTCTTCACTAGTGTAGGATTTGCGCCAGGGCTTTTTTTTGGTTTCTGCAGATTTTCTTTTGTTCCCTAAGGGATTCTGTGAACTAAGGGGCTGACGGGGAGGTTCGATTTTTAGAGAAGGTCTTACTCGGGGTTAGCAGATTGAAGGCGTTCCGCAGCCAATCAGTGTAGTTGGCCATGGCCATATTAGAGTCTGATGAGAAAACTGGTTGGGTAATGGACAGCTGGGATTTAAGGAGAAAATAATCTGTCTGTTTCCACACTTTAACTTAATCTGGCATGTTGGGGGAGATATAGGGAGGGGGTTTGCTGTGAATGGAAATGCTGAAGATAACTGTGTGGTGGTCAGACCATACCTGGGGAAGTATTTGATTAACAGAGAGATTACAAAGGTTAGTTAAAAGGCCATCTAGCATCTGTCCCGCTATATGGGTGGCTTTAAGAACACGCTGCGTTAAGCCAGCTGCTTCTAAGTCGGCCACTAAAGATATAGTGTCCTTGTCTAGGTGATTTTCCAAGTGAAAATTAAAGTCGCCTATGATGGTGAAAGTATCCTCTGCTACTGTGGATTCCAAAAGGTTGCCTAGGCCTGACAGAAACTCTGTCCTGGAGCCTGGGGCGCGGTATAGCAGGATCCCCTTAAGTTTAAGATGGTGTGAGCAAGATCAAGAAATGCAATGCTTCACAGATGGGAGAGGGGATAGGATCTATTTTCGTTAAGTGGCTACGAAAAATTATTGCCAACCCGCGTCCTTTTTTTTTTCCTGGTCTATCTTGCTTTAAAACAGAGTATCCCTCGGGGGTGGCGACTATAATGTCTGGACCAGACGCAGGGTCTGTCCAGGTTTCTGTTACAAACAGGACGTCGATTTTGTGGTGAGTGAGTAGCTCTGCTATCTCCTCTTTGTGCTTGCCTAAGGAGCGAGCATTGATAAGGGCTACTGTAATATTTTCATTTCCTTTTTTGTGCTGTAGGGTGGTAGCCTCAGGAGTTGATAGGATGGATGGCCTGAATGTGCAGTTTAGACAAGGTTTAGTTGGCGTATCAGCCAGTGCCTCTAGAATGAGGTGTGAACAGGCTTTATTGGGAGGTGGTCTGAAGTTAAGAAGTTCTCTGCCTGAGTAGTAGATTTTCACCAGTTTTTGGGGCACCTGTCCAGGGGAAGTGGCCATGGGCCCGGTCCAGGTGCGGACCGGCGCAGACGGGCTTGCCTTTGGTGCACCTTCGGTGCAACCCCGGCGCTCTCGCTGTGCGTGTCCGCGTTGGGTTCATCCTAAATACTGGTGGGAGCGAGAATCTAGAGTGCTAACCACCCGGAAGTCTAGTATTGCCACTCCAAGGGGCCCTCCGAACGAACGGCACAAGCCGCGTCGGACCGGGGCTGAGGAGTCTGTCCGCGCTAAGCAGCAAGATGGTGCCCAAGTAAGTTTTAATTTAAAAAGATGAAGAGGTACAAACAATGAGCATAGAGTGCGTTAAAATATGATGCTAACTCGCACTTGCAGCGAACAGCAAGCCTGCTGTGTCCATGTTCAAAGAAAAAACCCAAAATGTTTCCCTCTGTTTGCCGATCTGTTCTGTGGATACACCTCCCTTAATCTTACTTTCTCCAAGATGTACCATTTTAGATCTGTATCGGAGTGTTTTTTGTCATGGAAGCGTTGTACAATGAGAGCAGTCATTTACCTGTGCGAATTGCAGACTTGTGTTCACTATACCTCACAAGGAATTCCCTACCTGTGCCCCAATATACCCCAAATTACATGGTCACAAGATGTAGATGATATTCTGACTTCTACAGACAGTCATATATTTGAGTTTGCCTCTCTTGCCTTTTATAGTTCCAACAGCCAGTCACAATGGATATATTGCATGCATGACTAGATCCACACTTATTGTTTCACATGATTGGTTGTAGGCCAGTGATGGTCTTTTGGGTGCTTTTAGTATTTAGTCTATCCTTAGTGTGCACTAGCAAATCTTTGAGGTTGCAGTTTCTCCTGTATGCTACTCTAGGAAGCTGTCTTTGTTCCACTTCATCATAGCCATTCAGTATTTTCCAATTTCTGTTTAGTATGTTTTTCTTTTTAAAATTCTATTGTGAATGGTTAATCACACACACTATTTGGTCATTGCGTTCTCGAGTTGTCCCTTGTAACTGATCCCAGTTGTAATATTTTTCCAGTTTGAAAGAAATTATAACTAAACGGTGGGGATACCCTCGATCCGAATCAAATCTTTTTGGCTTGGAGGATGAAAACTCTGATGAATAATCGTGTATTTTGCTGTCTGTTTCCTAAAGAAACCAACTTGCAAATTATCTGTTTGCCCAGAGATGGGTATGTCTAGAAATTCCACCTCTGAGCTTTTGAATTTAGCTGTGAATTTGAGGTTGACCTCACTGGCATTAAGACATGCGATGTATTATTGTAGCATGATCATTTCACAACTCCATAAAAAAAAAGATATCATCTATAAAACGTGTTCACGTTTTACATTTTCGTAGAATGGTGCTGCCTCACTAAAGATATGATTAACTCGTATTCACCCATTTAAATATTTGCTATACTGGGGACACAAGAAGCCCCCATGCTCGTACCATTGATCGGTTGGCACGTTTGTCAGTTTAATAAAAAAAAAATGAGGATTACTTCTAGCATTCCAGGATAAAGGAGTCTGGTGTATTACCTGATGATCTTTCAAGAAGTGATGCTACAGATTGTAATGTTTGACATTGAGTAATGTTATAAAGTGCCTTCATGTCAAGCGTTACTAGTACTTCCCATTCAGGGTCCAAGGGCATGTTCTCAATTTTGTCAATCGTATCACCAGTGTCCCTGATGTATGATTGGTAGTTCTTGGTCAGCGGGCAGAGAAACGTGTCTACATATTTAGACAAAGGCTTAGTGCTAGCTTCTATGGTAGAAATTATCTGTCAGTGTGAATCATCAATACTTCTGTGAGTTTTTGGAACCCCATAGAGAGCTGCTACCACCTTGTGTGTCCTATTTAGGAAAGAGTGTTCTTTTTGGTAAATATATCCTTCCTCAGGTGCCCTAGTTATTCTTTGGATATTGGTTTCTAATTTGCCAAGTGCAGAGGGATTTGCTTTCTTGTAGTGTTCTTGGACCGCTTACATGTTGTGTACCTTACTGTTGTAACTTAGTTTGTCCATCACTACTATTCATCCCCCCTTATCACAGGGCTTGATGACTATCTCCCGGTTTGTTTTAAGTTTAGGTGCCAAGTTTTCACTCTGTGACCTATTGTATTGATTGTTAAGGGGATGTTTTTTGATGCGTTGCACTTCATTCAAGACTGTCTTCTTAAAGGTGCTGACTTCCCAGTCTCTCATCTCTAGTGTATATGTAAACGTTGATTTGAGCCTGCCTTTAGATAAATTATATTCATTGGCTTCAACAGGGTGGTGCATAAAAAAACAGTTTTAGCTTCACCTTTAAAAAAAAAAAAAGCAAAAATGTTGTGGTGGAGTTCATAAGTGTCACATCTGGTATTCGGTACAAAATATAGCCCCCCTCTCCAAAACTGAGATCTCCTCTTTAGTCCGTGCCACGATTACAAATTAAAGACTGGTAAAGAGTCCTCTGTGGTTGTGTGGTGCCCTACTCTGTCTAGGATATAGAGTATTGTTTTCTCGTGTTAAGGTGGGGTTGCTGATGTTGGTTCATCTGCTGATAGTTGCTTCTGTCCTGTGTCTACTGTCTGCTCCTCTCCCTGTGTTATCCCCTCTGTAAAAAAGGTTGACCCTGGTGAAACTGCTAGTTTCCTGGTATCCCTCTATTGGCCACATAATTATACTGAGTTCCCTCAGATGTATTTGAACTATCTTCATCGGAATCTGTGGAGTAAGTATCAGAAGGTAAAAACCTTCCTCCTACAGTTTATACTCTGATTTTGATAGTTGGTACTTTGGTTCCAATCCTGGTAGTAAGTAATATCAAGATAAGGTTATGCTCTTTCCTGGGTATACCACCATATGTCTTTTCTAAGTTTTCTGTACTTTTTCCTACTAGACATTCTTCAAAGTCTTTAACTTAATTGCTCATGTTCTCTAATCTCGCCTTTGCTTCATCTAGTGCAGTCATTGTCTTAAGTTTTTTTTCCATGGCAGCTATCTCTTGGCTGAGTACAGCCATCACTTCTTTAGCCGTCTCTATAATTAAGATCATCCAGTCCCAGGACATTGTGCACTCTGAGTCCTGATGGAATCACACCAGCTCTCCGATATTCTAACATGAAATGTGCATGGGATTCCATCCTTAAGTTTTTTTCCTGAAATTTAAGAGCTTGTTCCATTCACTGTTGTCAGAGTTTGACATCATTATTGTTCTATATTTAAGTGGTACTTGTACTATCAGGGCTGAGAAATCCTCATCTGAGAATCCCAATGACTTGAGACCCTCATGTTTGAAATTTGATAGGAATTGTTTCTGCAATTCTGACTAAGACCGGTGTCAATAGAGATTAGCTGCCACGTGGGGTACCTGTAAACCTCTAGATAATCCTTTTTCAAGTTGCCAAGCTGCTTTCAGAGCAATCCTTTCAAAAGTACCTAAATATTCCGGATCCTAACCCAGTTGTATTTTTTCAGAACCGCAGATTCAACATTTGGGTGAACCCTGGCATGATCTTCAGTCTGCTAACTTCACTATTGCACTATCCTGGGCATCACATTCTGTATCAATTCATCATTTTAATATTGCCGAGCTTGTTGTAAATGAAACATCTCTTGTTGGGAGGATCTCAGTCTGTTTTAAAGCTATTTGTAAATTTCTGGGTTTATCAGCAAACAGCTGAATAAAGGCTTCCAATGTGAAGGAATCAATACCCCTCTTCTAACACCATATTGTGTAGGTGAGACTTGTGAGTGAAAAGTGCCTGCGCCGGAATCACATTTTTCTACAAAATTGGACTTAGTTTTCTTCTACTTCCTTTTTTGACACATCTGGAGTTAAACAGAAGTCTCTCAAAAGGCATTGCTTATTAACTATCTTGTTTCTGGTGTGGTTTTAGCAGACAAGGGTCTTTCTTGCCAAGTCTTCTCTGGAATCCGTCTCTGGGGTTATGTCCTCTCTGGTTACCTCTCGGTGCAGCTTCAGGTCTTATCTGTGCATCTAGAACTCTTGAAAGTTGGCCAGACAACCCCTTTCTCCTCCTGGATGTGTGGTGTCCACATCTCAATTTCTGGATAAGCCAAAGTTCTCCTTACTGTCCGCTTTTATTAAAGATCTCTCTTCCTGTCCATTGCTTTTGTCATTTAATTTTTACTATGGTTTCCTCCGATCCTCTTTCTAAAAGCTGCACCATGGCTGAATCCTACCTGGTGATATTTGTATAGATCAAAACATTGGACAGTGGATAAATATACATTTTGAAGAGCAGATTTCATGTTTTGCTTTCAGAAATAGACCTTTTTGTAAGTGAAGCTACATGGTGCAGCCTTCATGTTACGTTCTCAAGAAGACTTTATTTATGAAACCAACCCTATTGGAAGAGGACTCCATGGGGAACTCTGCATGGTTAGCGATATATTTTTCTTGATATAAAGATTCTTTAGTGTGAAAGTTTAAAGAAAATTACATGCTTATCAAGTAGCAGTGTTATGAACATAGTGTGAAGGCACTATTTTGTAAGCTAGTTTCATTGGTGAAAGATGAATAGTTCCTTTGGTATGAGGCAAATTTAGCAAATGGTTCTCCAGTGATGATCTATTGCCATTTTCAGATTCTCTATTAATGGGTATAGAAAGAAAGAATAAGGGGTTTTATAAATCTACTAAATACAGAACTGCTGTTTTACACTCTAAAGGCAACAATTGATCAGATTGGCCAACCAATCTTGTGGAAAACTAGTTTGGATATTATCTGAGGCCTAATGCAGATTGAATTTGTAACCATAAGTATGGTGCCAGGATATGATATATATTAAGGTTTTTTTTTATTTGAAGTTGTTTATGACAAGGGTCTGTTTAAGGACCCTGCTTATTCTTTTTCTGGCATTCCACAAATTTTAGTGGATGGTAATGTTTTCTCCCAAATTAAATGATAATAAACCATTAAGTTTAAACTAGACTCTTGGTTAAACATTTCCCAGGGGGGGCTTCGGAGATTCTTGTTTTAGCATAATCAATTTTATAAACAGTTTAGGTTTTTTGTTTATAGTCAATAAAAGTATCTTACTATCATGTCTGTATCCAGTCTGTCTTCATGTTTAGAACCAAATCAACAAACCTGTAAAATACTTTGAATCGATTTAGAATGTTTGCAGGGTTGCTATTGGTACTGTACTCTGGCTTATTTTAGGAAAATAAAGCCCATTTTAAAAGGGTCTCTATTATTGAATTTTTAATGATGGAGTGAAAAGAAATGGCAAAAGTAGATTTTGATTGAAGTTATTAGGTATTAACAACGTATGTAAAGATAAAAATATTCTGGAGTTGGAGAGGACTGTTCCATTTCAGAACTTAATGAACAAAGCTGTTCCCATCCGTCCACTTCTTAATTAATATTTTGCCTTGCATGTTTTAAAGTTGATTGCATATCACTTTAAAAAAAGAAATACTATGAGCAGGAGTATTAAATATTTAGTAAATGTTGGTGTTGACTAAGAGAACAGCCAAGGGATATGAGTTACATTTTTTTTTAATGGTCAAGCTAAGAATGGCAATCTCACTGAAGATGAGGAGAAAATGAGTCTACTGCTTTCATAGGTGGCAGTGGTAAGAACTATGATTGAATCTGACAATAAATACCCATGAGAAACAAAGCCCTGGGCACACGTTATGAGGATATCGCTCTGTTAGAAATGTCTAGTATTGTACCAACTCTAGTGGTCGTCACCAGATTGTTCGTTTAAAAGTATTAGAGCAACGACCAAGAAACAACCAAGCGACCTGTGTTTCATCACATGTGGGAGTTAACCCATGACTCTTCAGGGCTTTGTGGCTATGCCAAAAGACCGGTGCGGTCACTAGGCGGATTTAAGGATCACAAATGGCCTCCGTATCTTGATGAAGAATGCAGTCCATATGGGCATTCTTTCAGTAGGGGAGCCTCTGGTATGCGAGGCAATAGATCGAGTCGTGTCTTGAGGGAGCTCTCTTGACGTCAGGCTGTGATTTAGGAGAGAGGCAGGTGTGAAACTCAGAAGGGGGGGTACGACACACCAAGGAACAGCTCCTCCATCAGGTGAAATATTAATTGATCAATGCTGGTCTGCTGTGGAATGTGGTATGAGCATGGAGGGATGGTAAGGAGGATGCCCAGTGTCTGGGGTAGGCTGGGGTGGGTACGCCGGTCAACTTGAGGTTAGGAGTAGCAGGACTCTAAGACACTGGGTCCTCCCGATATCCAGAAATTGGTTGGACCCAGTGCCTTACAGTCCTGCTACTCCTAACCTCAAGTTGGCCAGCATACCCGCCCGCAGCCCACCCCAGATACTGGACATCCTCCATACCATCCCACCATGCTCATACGGCACACCCACATTGATCAATATTTCACCTGTTGGAGGAGCTGTTTCTTCTCCTTGGCGTGTCGCAACCCCTCCCCCAAGGTGCACACCTGCCTCTCCTAAATTGCAGTCGGGCATAGCCACACAGCCCTGAAGAGTCACGGGTTAACTCCCATATGTGTCTAAACAGCTGGTTGTTGCTTTGTTGTTCTAATAAATACTTTTGAATGAATGCTGCTGTTGACCACTAGAATTGGTACAATACGAGACATTTCTAACAGTGCGATATCCTCAAAACGTGTGCCCAGGACTATGTTTATTATTTCTGGGGTGGGTTTCACGACTCACATTCACGGGGGTTACAGGGCATTTCCCCCGACCTGGCAGCACCGTATTCACTCTCAGCATCACATACACAATGCATATCCGCCAGAGCGCCAAGCTTCCTGTCTTACTATAAACCCCATGTCGCGATATCAATAAATACCCATCACAGTGTGATATATTTTTACAGGCTGGACATTGATGGAAAGAGTGAGTTATAATTTTTAGTGGGCGTTTCTGAATCTGTACCACTCTTAGAATGTAGAATCCTCCTTAGAATTTTTTTTGCCGTACCACCAATCTTTCCAATCGTAGACACACTTTCCTTCTGGGTCCCCCCACTAATCTGAAAATTAATTGTGGGTTCAAGTCCACAGGTACACACTCAAGACCCCCTTTTTCTGGTGACTACCTCTCGGTTTTCGCATTCAGACCTAGCAATGCCATGAGATACTTTCCTCTGCTATTCTCCATCAATGACTTGCAGGTGATATTCTCGCAGGCCTCCGAACCAAACTCAAAGCTTGTTTGGCATGGGTGTGACATGGGAATTTATGTCTGGAGTAAGAGCATCATATACTTGCAGAGCAGGGACCTGTCCCTTTGTCCTGATTGGCTGCTTGAATGATGTGTGCTACTTTGTAAGGGATATGCACTGGACTGCTGGCTACAAACTCTGGATGGTGTTACTGGACTTGGAAGGTGAAGGTTGAGTAGGCATAGGTTCATGACCTGCTGAGCTTGTGGAGCACCCCCTAGTGTTTACAGGTTATACCTTCCTTTAACAATTGTAGTGTTCTCAATATGCGGCCTGGAGTAGTGATCCTGTTATTTGATGGATTTATTTACTAATATGACTGGCAGCATACACAGATGGGTGGAGTTTAACTCGGTGTTTCCTTAGATCTCTTCCCCGGTCATCTGATCCATCTCCTCTTCCCCTAAGCAACCCCCTTTCCAAAGAAGTGCCTTTGTTCATTCAAATTCTGGCATAGGGTGGCTAGGAGGACATTTTTGACCCATCTTTACATCTTCAAGTGGGATGTATGTTGATACTATGCAGAGGATTGCTAACAAACCCATCTGTCTTTGAATGAGCTGCAGCTGGTTGTGCCAATGGGAGGGGTAAATCTGCAGAGAGAAGTACAATCTTGCACCGGTCAGGTAGACTTTTTTTTTTAATAAAGTAACTTGGACACATATTCTATGTGGTGAGATGGTGCCAATGGGGTGGGGACCCTGAAGCAGTAAAGTGAACTGTGTAAAGTCTTGACTGCAGGAAGTGTCCTTTTGCAGATTTTGGCACCTCCTTAGGGAATTTGTTTGACACCCATTTTCTCCAACATCTGCGGTGACAAACACAGATTTCTGGCAATCGTTCAAGGTTTTTCATGTGGATGGAGGATTTAGGGGCAGAAGACATGAACATGGCTGTAATTTGAGTGGCAGGGTTGGTTGTGGTTTCAACAGCTCTTACAGAAGGCAGCAATGCATTGTCCAGCCTCTACTTCTCCGAAGTACAGCATTAGGAGGGCAAAAACGTCCAATATTTAGCACTCTGTAGAAGGATTGGGAAGCAGCTTCTAAAACCTATGTTTCTGAGACGACAGGAGTTTGAGTGGATTGCAATAAAAACCAGGCCTATTTAAGCTGCTCGGCAAGGTCAAGACCAAGCCCTCTGGATGTGAAAAGATTACCCTTAAAGGAAGCCCTTATATGAAACCTGAATCTGAGGTAAGGTTTTAAATTGTTTAGTCTTTAATATGGTGTGGTGTTTACTTCTATAAATGTGCATTTAGGTTTCCATAGTCCTATGACTGTGCTAACTTACATATTGCTTCTTTGACTGACAACTGTGAAGCTGCAACTCTCGTGGGGTTGAAATATGTATCCGCTTACAACAATAGTTGGGTAATAATTATTAAGCCCTTTATAGAAGAAAAGGAATGAGTAAAATTATGTTGACGTTTGATTGGAGATACCTTTTGGCAACTGTGCATGAGCCTCCTACACCACAGGATATCTCCATTGGCCTCTTTGTGCCAGGTGGTTAGCAATATTTCACAGGTTCAAGTCAAAGCAATGTTTGCCCAGTAATAGTGTTGACCTTAACAGGGCTTGAGGCTAATCCTTATCGAGTCAGTATCTTTCTTGTCTGATTGTTTATGTAAAATCGTTGCCACATCTAACTTCAATATTTTATCCTTATTACAAAGTTGAACTCTAGAGGAGAAACTTTCTTTAATTGAACCTAGATTAAGTTTACCTTAATGTCACTGGTATTCTATTTTCAGTGGCCTCAAAGGCTCAATTTCGAAGTGACTGTCAATAACACAATAGATTACTTACCATCTGTAATGTTTAATGTTTCCCTTTGATTCGTTGGCAGTGAGGTAAATAGCAGCAGCACCTCCTGCTAATAAGCCAATCCGTCATGGGCTTGGTAGAACCTCTAATGTTACATGTGAGCCAGAGCCAGATCTGGGAAGGGTATAGTTGTGCTCCATAGGAATGGTGCCTCCGTCTCCTTTATCTGTCCCCAGCATGCACAGTACCTAAAAATGGGGGTGCTAGACTGACTTAAGACCTGTCCCAGCGTCCTTCATCTGCCCTCTCCTGAATTCCAAGTCTTATCACCGCAATCAAAGGTCCTCGTCTTGGGACCTCTAAGCACTGTACCAGTGACTGGGCAGAGCTTAAAGGGCTAGGCAGTAGTCTACCCTTCTGTGAGGATCCAGAGGGTATTTTCATCACCATTAGTACAGTTGTCCGTAAACCTACTGTTTGTTCTAATGAGACCAATAGCTCTTGGCTTGACATTTAAAAAAATTGCATATCTGATTGGAGTTCTCAAACCCTTAAATGATTCTCTAGTTAATACCTGAAGATAAGCACACAATCTTTTAGGATTGTCTGTCATGATGAAATGGCTTCTTGAGACAAGCACTTTCTTTTGTGAGTCCCTATTGATTAGAACAGTTATCTTGCACCCCCAATGTAAAACAAAAATGTATTTTAGGTTGAGAAAGGAACTACAGGGATCTTAAATCGACCTTAAACCTCAAGTACTTCTATGCCTCATGTGGAAGATTACTTGTGTTACATTTAGCTCTCTTGGCCATGTGCAAGTTCAGGCACTAACATTATTGGGCCCCTAAGTATGATTGATCTCTCAGTTCCTTAATCTGAATGAATATACTAATCTTAATTTAACTTTTTGAAAATATATAAAATTAGTGATGTCTATAGCTCTAGAGTATGGTTTCGTCTTTTTGTGTTCCTGTATCATTTCTGCACTATCAAATGGACGTGCCCTTAGATTTGAGTGACCTCCCTCCCCGAGGAGTCCGTGTAGGGAGGACATTATCTTTTTAAATGTGTGATCCTGTGCAATGTTGGCAGGTAGGAACTGGGGCGAACTCACTCCCTGGAGAACTTCCACTGCAATATCTCACTCAGTCCCTTGGTTTAATAATAAAATGGTCCTTCAATCTGTGAATTCTGACTTGTACCTTTCATTTTGTAACTATTCAGGCAGTTCCACTCTACTCACGTGTACGTGCTCTTCAAGGATGGACCGGTACCAGCCCCCGGTGCTAAAGTAAGTTACTTCATGAAAGTACCAGTGTGTTTACATCTTTCTAAATATTCACCTAAACACGCGTTTCAAAAGGCAATACGAGTCTTTGGTAGAAGATTTGTTAAGTGAATGTATGAATGCAGTAGACATTGTGGTTTTTTTTAACAGGTACTTTACAATCCTGTCTGCATGCATTTGAAATGAGCAATACAACACATTTTATGAATACTCACTTTTTATCTGTTCTTGTACAATGCTGTTGTGTGTGCTTGAAGCATCATGTCTTGGGTTGTGCAAACACTTGAAATGAATGTGAAAGCTAGTAAGGACTTACCTGTAAATTCTTATAAATGTCTCCAAGCACTCACCTTTGACTAATGTTGCTGTGTATTCCTTGGCTTCCACACCTCAACATGCATGCCTAAGTGTAATCTGAGTGAAACTGTAGGGAAAGGGGTTATGAGGAACAGAGGATACTAAGCTCCTGAGCTAGATTCTTCACTGAAGAAACAACTTCTGTTGGCCCTAGATCACGTTCACCTTACTCCCAATTCGACTCAGTAAATGCCGCCTAAATAAAAGCCATATGTTAAAACATGTTCCACATGATTCCACATTTTCTAATTGGAGTTACCAGTTTCTGTCAACTTTCTATCAATTTTGCCTTACCAAATAATAATCTTAGAGAATTTTGTTAGTTTACTAAAGTTTAATTTGATTTCTCAATATTCAACAGTTTACAGATTAGATAAATCAGAATTCAGTTTTCAAGACTGTTTCTCTGACCAATTATGCATTATTTTGCCGCTATATCTTACGGATTGAAAAGTTAAAGATTTGCAAGACTATTACTGCATCCAAAATGAAATGTTAACACACACATGAAATGAAGTCTTGTACTCCTACTGTAATGTGAATTTCCAAATTAGGTGAAAATCGAATTGTTCTTGTAGTCTTTCTTTGCTTTTCTCAATCTTGAATTGGTGCCCCTACCTTGTAGCATAACTTGCTTTATTCTGTTTTATAGGTCCCAAGGTGGAATACATGGTTACTGCCAAGGAACACTCTTTCGACTGGATATTGGATTTCTGCAGGTAAGCTTCTCTGATACCTTCTCAGAGCTCTTCTTGTGTCAAGAGAACAAAACCAAGCAACTGGTGGTAGTTGTGTGTAGTTTAAATAGTACACAACCCATAGATGGCCGCTGGTTTACAAAATTACTAAATATTGCTTGTGATTTCACCATATTTCAATGTTCCAATGTTTTTTTTCAAGGGGTAATGGGCAAGTTGATGGTGTTGTGGGTGGAGACAGTGAATGGTACACGGGTGATGAGTAAGTGACATGGGGATTCTAACCAGGGAACATCCGGGATTCATTAGAAGAGAGAATGAGGGTATTTTCAATATGGGGCATTAAAATCCGCACAATAAGGAGGGGCATAAAGTACAGTGACAAATGTCTTATTATATTTCTCCTTGGCATACGGCACATGACTAAATGGAACCCCTCCAAAATGTCCCTATTGGTCGTGGTTTAGAAATTCTGTTATGTGGAACAATTCGCAGCTGCGGCCCCTCCTTAAGGCGGAGAAGCGCCTCCCTGCCTGCCTGCCGCGAGCACAGCACGTACCCTAGAATAATAAGTCATTACCATTTTATTATTCTATGTGCTGCCTGCTGCAGCGAGTGGATGGTGGGGGCGGGGCACATTTCTCCAGATTGCAGGATGACTTCATAGGTGCTCCGTGGGCATGTCTGATTGGCTGTCTTAGTCCTATGTAGAACAATGAGGCGCTCCAATCAGGATAGTTTCTTTCTTTCCATAATCAATCTACTAAAACTAGAGATAAAGTTGTCATGAATACCCTCTTTTAGATAATGAACGCCATTGTCAACTGCCTTCATGTTTTTGTCAGGCAAAGTGTTTTTCTTCCAGCTTTAATATTGTGGGAATGCTCCCCCCATCTAATGTAATAGATCACAAAGCGGCATTACTGTCCAATTAAAGCACATATGAATGCTACCTTTGAGGCTTACAAGAAACTGTAGTGGTCATTGATTCACACACAGCATTTTGTGCTACCACCAGTACTTTATTTGTTACTGTGTATGCAGGAGCTCAGCACCAGCACTTGTTTCTAAACTCATGCTCTTGGTTTGAAGAGTGCACCAAAAGGGGATTCTCTCAGCCTATTTCTTTCACATGTGTTCAGCAATTCAGTGTATCAAATTATGCTGAAACTTCCAGGCCATTCCTAATGCTGGGGTGACCTGCAGTAGTTCAGAATGTTAGTCTTTAATTGTGGTGTTTTAGAAGGTAATGCTGGCAGTGGCATTCAGCAGCAGAGGCAGGAGCTGTAGGTGGGGCCACTGGCAGTGGAATACCATTGGCCCTGGCACTTACTTGTTTTTAAAAATTAAGCACTGGCTGTCACTGGTAAAACAAACTGGTAGGGTTTAAGTTAAAGGCTGAGGAGTAGTTATTTTAACATTCAGGGGTTTTCATGAAGGTAAATTAGAGGAAAATGCAGTAGTATTTGGACTAAACAGTCTTTCCTGTTTACCCAAAGAGGGCTGTAACACAGGCCTCAGACTCAACCTTGGCATGGATCTCTTCTTTCTTGTAATTGGTGGGTCACACACATTTGCACTGGGCCAATATCTTTGTAACAACTTTTAGAGCTTGATTCGCATGATGCAGAATCACTATTTCAGCTTGAATAGTAGCTGAAATTTCCGCCTCATAGGATATGGTATGTGGGCCTCTCACAAGACCTCAAACACTATGGCAGTGTATTTGGTTATCTGCATCTTGATCCAGGAAGCATGGCATCAAGGGGTTCTACATTACAAGAATACTGGGTTGCTTTTTCTTTGCTTTTCACGAAACCTGAATTAATGCACTAACCTTGTAACAGATCCTAATTTGCTTGTTTTCCAGGTCACAATGTGAAAGGCTACGTCTACTGCCAGGGAAGACTCCTCTTGGACTGGGTACTGGATTTCTCCAGGTAAGCTCCCTTAGTCCCTTCCCTAACCACCTCCCTGGTTAGGAGAATATTGCAATCGGGTATCAGAGTGCTTTACATGAGCACCAGTTTCGTTACAGATGGACACATTCCTTTTTGTTAGGCATGGGGAGATGAAGTCATTTGCCGAGAATCACAGTATGTTGAGCGTTGAGGCAGAGACTCAAACCTGGTTCCCCAGCTTTGAGGTAGACCACTCTAGCCATAGGGCTACATTATCTCCCCAAGTATTTGATCTAGAGAAGCACAAACTGCGGATTTAAAATGAATAGCAATGGTTGGGTTGGCTTTACTAATGGATCTCTACCCAAATTATCCTTCTTTAGCAAGATTAGGATAATGAAAGACTGGGAATAAACATAGTTCCAACCTATAAAAAGTATGTCTGTGACAAAAGTAGTAACCCACTGAGCTATCCAAATAAAATACAGCTATTTGAACTGCATGATACGTTTGCAGCAGGCGTATTATCCCTCTGGGCTACTGTAAGACAAGTTAAAAAGCCCCTAGACAAGAGATCCCTCTCGAGCAGGTACATTAATCACCAGACTTATCTTGATATTATTGTTGCCTGAAAACTACTGGACGGCAAAGAACACTGTAGAAGATGGTGTTATATCTACAAGTTTTATCAAAACCGTGCCCTCCTGAGCGCATTGCCAGGTGTGGCAGCACCTATGGGACTCTCCTAAAGTTGACGATGTGCCGACCCCTACAGAGTAGTGTGCTTGTCCTCCAGCCAAGTCCAGCATGCTCTGGGTGTAGGGAGTGCCTTTCAGTTTGCCCCTTTGCCTCACATCCAATAAAGTTATGCAGAGTGTTGTGCAAATATAAATAATTGATAAATCCCAAGCCCTTTCCCAGACTAGCTTTAGTGGTATAATTGATGGCACAAGACAGTTACAGCTCCACTTTTCAAACTTAACAAACATGTTGGAGTAAGTATTTCAGCTAGGATTCGACTACAGGGTGCTCTTTGCCTAAAGGTTGACAAGCAGCTTAACACAAAATGATATTGAAAAGTCACTCTTTCATGAACCTTCAATCCTCAAGATTGTCTTGGTCTCACAGACTGGGCAGAATATTGAGTTTACCGATTTCACCAGATGAATGCCTCCTGCTGGCCATTTATCCAGTGTGCAGGTTGGCGAAGACCCAAAGTTCTCAGCACCAAACACCAAGAGGGTCTTGTCGTCTTGACCACCCTGGAGAGGCAAGCAGTGACCCTGGTCTTGTTAAGTGGTGGATCAACATTTATCTGCCTCTTTCTTAGACCCAGTGGGTAATGCCGATAATCTCCAGAAGTTTGTTTGACTATCGAGAAATTCCTTGTCTAGGTGGCCATGGCTTTGGTGACTATGAAGAAATGCAGCTCCTATTCTAGGTTGCATGTTATGGACAAGAGAAACAAAGGGCTGTGTAAAATTATGAACGTGTACCTTGTAAATAAGCATCTTGTGAAGAGAAGTTTAAGACCATTTCCTTGGAACAAACCCAGATATTCTACTCAGACTATTACTTTGCACAGCGGGTATGCAAACCCACTAAAATTCTAATTTACTCCTAAGTTATGCCTCTTCTCTTTGATCTGGCATTCTGTGACTGTCTGAGGTTAACATTTATACGGATCTGGACCAATGAAATGTTATGGAGGCTTGTCTAGGGTTGAGGTCAGTACGTTGGGACCCAATGGCCCACACAAGAACTACACCACCAGTGGCACTGGGGCAGCTGGGTATAGGATGCAATCTTGGCTGATACTGCAGATTCAGTCATGGTTTCCTCTGAGTCGGTCATCTGCTGTTGGTGTAAATGTGGTCTTTGAGAGTTGTCGTTCTGTGACCGCAAGCGTTCGATGACTGAGTCGGTCAGACAGTGAATGGTGCTCCTTCCGAACTGTTTTGGTTAGAGGGTCTGTCTGGGTTTCGCCTTTGGTCACAGTTGAGGGGACCTTCTATGTGGTTGGCTATAGGTTTGGTTTAGGAGCTTGTTGGGGTTCAGGGGTCACTGGGACCAAGGCAAGGATTGCAGGAAGTTAGTTCACAAGGGGTTGGGAGTGGAGTGATTGATTCACGGAGTCGGCAGGAGTCAGTCTGTTACTTTTGTGCAAGTCCAGTGCCTCACGGGAGACCGCGTCTTTTTTAGGTGCAAAGGCATGGTAGGTTCTCCGTGTTTTTGAGGACTGCTGGCTGCAGGGCACAGATGTTCTGTTAGAGGAGTCTGAGGTCTGGACAGGCTGCTAGAACTAAGGCCAGGTCAGTTTGTGTCTTCTCTCTGCACGGCTGTTTGGTCCTTCATTTACTTGCTTCTTTCTGGCTTGTGTTTGAGGCAAGGTATGGGATTGCCCCCAAATACTAAATTTAGGGGTTTTACAGGTAGTTGTAGGTCGGGACCATCGGTCACCTTCTTGGGGTGGGTACACCGTCATTATGCCACCCTCCAGTGTGAGGGGGGCATAAGCCTCACTATGGTTGGCTGGATGCCCTGATCTGCAAGATGGTGGGGACTGAGTTGTGCTTCACCCAGTCTCCCTCGCCTGAGGGGTGGAGTTCACACAGGTGGGCACACCCTTTCTCCTACCTTGGTTTTCCAGCTGATTCAACTGCCCAAAGTGGGGATCAGAGCTAGTGGAGGCTAGTTGCTGGGAGTAGCAAATTGCTTGGGTAGCTTACATAGGCGGCAAGCCTTTGAAGCTTCCTCTTCCTGGAACTGCCCATCCTGGAGCCTTGGCACCTCCTCCCAGGATGCGCTTTGTTTCGGGACCCCGAATGTGGCAGGCTCTCGACTCTGGGATCCAGAAACCTTTCTGGTAGTGGCAGCTGCAGCAAAACACAGCCTGCAAGGTATGTGTGTACGTGTGTACACACAGGGCCTGTAAGGGTGGCACAATAAGTGCTGCAGCCCTTAGGGGCCTTCTCTGGCTAGAATGCCTATGGTACCTTTTTCAAGGGACTTGTATGTGGCCAGAGTTGTCAACTGGGTTTCGCATTAGTAGAGTTTTGGGAAAGAACCTAGGCACTGGATTGCAGGAACCTAGGGCACACTCAGTCAAACTACATAAACATGGGAAGCAACCATGCTTTCAAAATCTCTTCAACTATTGTTTGCAGGAATATCCAGAAGATTTCATGTTGAGATGGAATTGTGAAACTTTCAGACTGTTATGGGGATTTGAATGGGGCCATCAGACATGCAAAGTAAGAATTCATGTACTAGAGCATGGCCTACCCCCAGGGATCATATGCTGCTTTTATTAACTCGGATGGCAAGTCACTTCCTTTTAATGTCTCAAATCTTGAATGGTATTGCATCGCCAAGATCACAGGTGAAAACACTGTATAATGCACGTATGCTGGGTGAGGAAAGGGCTCATTCAAGCTTATCAGAGTAGTATTTGGTATAGCCAGTGTTAATAAATCCTCATCCACTGAAAATTTTGTACATGGTCTTTAATGTCGCAACCCTTTCAATGTGTCTTCTGAAATGAACTGTTTGTGTGCACTTTAATGGATCCACATACTGAGGTCTGTGATACAGGTCCCACAGATGCCTCCGCATCAGCTCGGCCTAGTGAGCTGAAGCACAAGTTCCTTCTAGGTAGACTTTCAGAAACCATTGCATGTAAAAAGTACCAACATTTGTGTATGATCTGTAAAGCTTCCCCAATGAATCCAGGGGAAAAGGACAATTTACTACAGCTGGGTAGCACAGGTTAGCTCTCTGGACACCCGCTTAGTTGAAGACTAGTTGGGATACTAATTGCACTCTAGCTGTCTCACTAATGCTTCACAGGCCTGTTCAATATGTACACTAAAAGTGAAAGTCCACCAAAGCTAATGAAACCCCACAACTTCTCTACTAATATAAGAGGCTGAAGAAGAGAGGCTCAGGTGCAGCAGTCGCACCCGCATAGCAGCTCCCAGTGAACAAATTCAGATAATCGAAGCATTCAAGGTGGTTTACATCCACAGTATTTATATTCATGAGACTATTTCCAACAGGGAATGGAAAAAACCCTCATTCTATATTCTTCCACACAAACCTCCAACAATTAAAATGTGGTGTATTGGTGGGGAGTGGCAGAACAGGCTTTCCTGCTAATCAAACCAAAAGTGATAGAATAAGTTTTTGTAGCCTTCTAAAACTTTCAAGTGTGTGTAGAACTTTATGACAAGGTTCCATCCCTACCCCAAGGATTGCAATAGACCTCAGCTCCTTCAGAAACCGACGAGGAGTACGGTTAAGTTTCGAGAATTAGGTGAAGCTACAGAGAAGATAAATGCAGCAAGTTGCGTAAAACAAAACTACTCATTCCTGCCCATGGACACTTTAGCAATGTCTAGCATTGGCACTCCCAATATGGCGCGCCATGTGACTCACTGTTGTGCCACCCCCACCATTAAATTCAAAGCATTCCACATGGTTGCCTTTTTTCCATACATGGCTTGCCCTTATAATGTGAACATCATGACTTGGAATATGCAGTAATGGGGAGGTTCACCTTGGTTATGCTCTGGGCTACTGGATATAATGCGGCAGGAGAGGGCTAAATTATCCATCGGAGTTGACTAAATTATGCAGCCAGAAAAGGCTAATTATGTGGTATAATGCGCCACATTTTGTGAAAGTATTACATTATTTTGTCATTTCTACACTTGCTAACACCCTGGGCATGTTTCACTTCATTAGTACCAGTTTAACACCTAAATATAGCAACAACCAACAGAAAGGTGACCGTTGACCTTTGCAAAGGCCTTCCACTGCACGCCAACACATGTTGCTGCATTTTTAGGAACTTTTTAACTGTTTGATTCGGAAACAAACTTTTCTTGTTAAACTCTGAAGATTATGCAGCAGATGATGGATAATGTTGCAAACACAGATCAATAATTATGCAAAAAACGCAGCAGCTGCACAAGTCCAGTACCCATGGTCCTGCTCATGCGATTGATACTGCCCCCCTCCTTTTTGCACCAGGTGCCACATGCTTTCCACATCAATCTGAAGATCCCATTCCTATCTTTTTTTCTGAATACGAAAGATCAGAATAGCTCTATATGTTCTTATTATGGGATGTCGACTGGCAGGTTGTTCAATACTTATTGAAGGAGGCTTAATTCCACAAAAGAGCCGAGTAAGATCCCAGTTGACCAACAGGTTGTTTCAGGTATCTTACGGTTTTACCTGCGACTGGCCATCTTCCTGAGAAGCCCAATGTTTGTCACGTCAATGTGTCATCATAATGATACATGGTCATTGGTGCAACTGTCCCTCTTCCCCTCCCATTCGCTTTCTCTGCAGCACCCATCCTTGGTGGCAGACTGTACAGCTGTTACTAAATGTGATTGGTTAATACTGATATGTTGCTTCTGATTAGGCACATTTTAAACCTGGCTGTTTTCCCTTCCCTGCACCACTAACCCATTCCCATAGTTCTTAATTTAGCATATTGCTTCCATCTTCAAGACTATTTCTAAAGTTATTATGAACTTTTTTGCCTAGGGCTTTTGAGTTCTAATCGACCCTTAAGCATTCAGTGTTCTAATTTAGATCCTATATCGCTCAAGCATGAGTATGAAATGTGTATATCCGGCTACGTTTTATTTCATAGCTTGCATCTGTCAATGGGTGTTTTATGAGAGTTCTCTTCTAAACTCTATTTGTGGTCATGGAGCGTAGCTGTCTGCTGTGCAAAATGTGGCCTGACAGTCTAGCACTGTGAGGAGCTATGACCCCCCTTGTTGGTGATATCTTTCACTCCATACCATAGAGGCCATTTTTGTAGTTTGCATTGAGGTTGTTTGCACTTTCCACCCTTGAAGTGCCACTATCAGTTGTGAAAGGTACAGGATGCCTACAAGGGGTTTTGTTTCAAAGAACGTAAATAGATAACTATTTTAGATTTACTCTGGGGGTGAGTCCTATGGGAACATTCACCAAAGTGCCATTAGACAACAATAAATGCAATTCAGGAGCCCAAAAACACTGGAATATCTTATTTGTTTGAAAATATCAGTATATTTATATAGCAGAAATTAAAAAGTACAAATATGAACGATTCAGGAATGAGTCATGAAAAGAAGTAAAATCAAATTCATCCAACAGTTCATGACCTACATCTATTCCAATCAAATCAAGGTGACATATCTCCTAATGAGAATAATAATCACTGGAGAACAACAAGTATCTCAGAAATAGATGGTGTAGTCGATGTTTCGTTCTTAGTGGCATAAGCCCGTCAGACCATCTTCAGGACAGTAGATATTGCTTAAAAAAGGACCCTTCTAAAGTCAGTATTGCCACAATTAATCCTTCACGTAGATCTATGGTCAGATCCGCATAAGTTGATGGCGGGAATTTCACTGAACCACAACACAAAATCAAGTTGATGACGATGGTTAAAGGTATCCAACAGTGGCATCCATGTCAAAGGAAAGGGAACACTCTTCCAATCACCACTTGTCGATAATATTTCTTGAGAAGACGTTGCGTTGAGTCCAGCGTCCGTCAGTGAGTGCAACGTAATGAACTGTCAGTTGTGGGCCTAAATATTGATCAATATTGTGCTACCATAACAAAATAGGAGAATCCTGGGAAGGCATGATCAACTTCTTCTAAATAGCTAAGAAAGATTGTGTGGTTGTAGATTTTCACAATTGCATGTTTATTAATACATCTGTTACCTTTCATTTCAGATGCAGATCTGCACACCAAGGAAAGGGTTTCCCAGCATTCATCTTACTTTGACTTTTGGGATGAGAAAGTGTGGAATAACAGAAAGGGCAAACTATCAGTCTTGCTTCCATTGTCTGCTGGCACCCTGCTCTTCTACAAAGACTGGTAAATGCAAACAAAGGATGCCCTCTTTGTACAACAGATGCTGAGTTTTTACACACGCAGGAAGCAAAGTGCTACCCAAGGAGGACTACTTCCTGTGTCTGTAGGTACCCTGGTGCTCTCCAGAAGTTTCTTCACGTGTCTGCAATCACCCAGTTCTTCTACAGACTGCTTTATCGAACTATAGATTCCCGATTCTCAACATGGACTGATGCATGTCTACAAACATTCCTCACAGTTTCCTATGTTTCATGCACCCTTCTTCATTGACTAGTGGTCTTGTATCTGCAGGAATTAGTTGTTCTATAAACAACTGCCTTTTGTGAAGCACCCAGCTACTCTAAAAGAATGGTTCCAGCATCTCAGCCATCCATCAATTCTAAGGAGGCTGCATTCAGAGTCTACAATCACTAGACTACCTTTGAAAGACTTTCTTGTGGTTGGAATTGTGTGCAGATTTCCAGTTGTTCAGGTGCCTGCCCACCTATAAGATGAATGCAGCCTCCTATCTAACAAGTCTACAAAATTGTCATGAGCTACTGGAAATGTATCATGGGCTGAGGATGTATAATGGACCACTGGATGTTTTACCTTGGTGTCTTGTAAATTGAGCTACGCCACACTCTTTAGTATGGACTGAATTATGCCTGGTCACCTGCACTGCAGGCCTCCTAATGCTTTAGTCTTGTTTGGGTAATTGTAAAATTCTGAAACATTTCCCATGGCTACCAAGTAGGCCTATTTCAGATGTGGCACCTAAAGCCAGCACTAGGTTTTTAGCAGCAGTATTAAGACTTGCTTTTTCCTTCATTAGTACAGGTCTTAATGCCTCAACATGCAGAGAGGTTGAGGTTCACACATGCTTGGAGGCCACATGACATCACTCTTTGCTCTGTTTTGGTTGTAAAATAGTGATTGCTCAACTATCCAGTTTCCTCTGCCTCAACGTGGACGTAATCCATAAGTAGCCCTTGCTAATACCACATTTCCTGTTGTAAAAAAATCATGTTTGAGCTGTCTGGGCAGGATATCCAAGCCAAAGCGGTATTGTAATAGATCTATTATGGCGAAGGTTGAGCTAGTGTACACAGGAAAAGTGAGTACAGTCATGCAAGGAAGAGAAATCTGTGACCTAGAGTGGCGGATGAAAGATTCGAGGCACAGGCTGTTGGATTATGTACCGGGATGGTGGTGAGAAGAAATAATCGGGTTCTTAGGAAGAGTGGTTATATAGGGTGATAGTAGAATGGGTAGTCTCTTGGCTATGGTGGGAGGAAGTGGTTACTCAGAGGAGTGGGGGGAGCAGTTTCACAGGGTCTGGGGAGGAGGTGGTTGCATGGGGTGGCTGGAGGAATAGTGGTCACATTGGGTGGTGGAAGAAAGTGAATACACAATGTAACTGAGTGGTGGTTAGATTGGTGGGAAGGAGAGTGGTTGTATGGGGCTGGTGGAAGGATAAATTGTTACAGAGGGTGGTAGGAAAAAGTGGAGCCAAAGGATGATGGGATAAAAAGTAATTATTTACGGTAGTAGAAGATTGTGTGATCTCACTGCTGAGGTGGTTAGAATAGTAGTCACATGGGGTGTTGACAAGAAATACAAAGTTTGCTTTCTCTGGGTTCATCAGTATCCGCATAAGCTATTGTCAGGCTTTTCCTTGTGCTGTTTACTGGCTAATTCTCATGTCTGTAACTCTGATGTCCCAGGTTCTTGACTAAGAACCTGTTTATAGGTTACAAGTATGACCTAGTCTAACACTCAACAATCCAGGTCCCATCAGAGCCAACTTAAGAAAACATATAGGTCTTACTTTTACTACATATGTTAAGACTGAAACTAATGTCTATAGAGGCAATGATTCAGTTCAATAGATCAAAGTGTCTCTCTTTGGTTATGGGGGTGGGATGTGGGTTTTCATCTCAAACCCTCAAATTTCGGTGGAAGAAAGCAAATTCTTCAGGCAACGTTGGTCTCCGTCAACCCCCACGTTTAATATCCAGGAAGAGTTGGACCTTGGTTACATCTCTGACATTCTCCAGTTGTCCTTTGTTGTGGCTAGCTGTGTGGTTCAAATCAGAGGCCAATGTGAATCATGTAATATTGAAATATTGTCTGTCTTTAGAACATGCTCTTGACATACAATGGTTGTGATACATTAAAGACTGTTTCGGGTCACTAGGGAGCCCAGGGCTGAGTACCTCCCTCGGTACGATCATGAAGGCTGATCATGTCTGGGCAAAGAAGGCTTTCCTCTCTCAGCAATTATATGGGGAGGGAGGAATATGCTTTGCTTAAGCCTGCAGTGAGATAAGACATCATATTCACAAAGACTGTTGCAATGGAGTCATATCTGCGCTATGATATGCCCAATAATCACTCTTATGGAATTTGTTTCAGAATAAATATGGTGCAATATATAGTAGGTACCCTTAGGGGTGGTTTAAGGATTTCAATATGCCCCCTTGTATCTGTGATAATCCGTTCAAAAGACTTTGCACGTTGATGGTGTGCCCTCAAACCAGCTATCTGCTCCATAAGTAAAGCCTCCCTTTGAAAGAGAGTTTGTACAGTTTGATTTGTACTTCAGTATTTAGCTGTGTGGGTATTCTGCGTGGGTATTGGTGCAGGTTCTAACAGGTTTTATGAATTTAGCTTTTATGATGTATACTTTAATGGTTATTAACACCCATAGTAAAGTATACATTGATGATTGACAAAATAGTGAACACAGCAAATCAGAAAGAACCCCTTTTTTGCTAAGCTGCACTCTCACATTTAAGTGTTTCTTCCTCTATGCATTACTAAAACTGTAACATTGCTTCCTGGGGCCCCCCTTAGCTAACGAGAAATAGTCCTGTCTTTTGTCCTTCATTGTCCCATGGACCAGACTACACTCTGGTTCAGTGCCATGAACACTAGTAGGTTGCAAGCGGACATGTGGTGGTGACTCTTGAAATAAATACACACTTTGAATCTGAAGTGCAACAAATGTGGCAAGTTAGCTACAGAGAGAGGTTGAATATCAGGCTATGTCATCTGACAAATTAATGCTTATGTTTTTAATATGAGAATTGATCTTTATAAAATCCTCTCACTTTGCAGTCACAGAAAGAAAAAAAAATCAAATGATTGTGACAGTCTTGCTGGGGTATGGAGTGTGAACAGCCAGGCTGTAGGATGCCATTTGTTTTGTAACACAACAAAATATAAATACCAGTAAATCAACTGTAAAAATTCAAAAAAAATTCTATTTTAAGGTGTGATCAAAGCAACAATTTTAATAGGATCAGAACAAACCAGGACACTTTACTTGGTGTTCCGCAAATGATAAATATTCACTAAAACCAGATTTCCACACTATCATTTGTGTTCATTTATAGTTTTTTAAATAAAACTGGAGGTCTATGCAAATTTAGTGGCCATTGCAATAAAAAATGAGCTGTGTAATTGTGTGCTACCACACATTACATCAAAAAAGACTGCATGAAAATCAAAGCTAGGTGGGTTGCATTATATTTTTCCCTAAAATGTTGGTTGTGGTTCGAAAAAGTATGGTTAGTACTGCTCTAGTTAATGGAAATCTCTAAATTATAGCATTTAACGCGAGGATGAGCGTAAGCCTCTGAGATCCAAGCAGGTCACTTAGAATACACATTGCAGAAACTTTACCTTTGTGGGAGAAATGCTACATCAGGGTTTGTGTTGGTTCTTGTAGACAGATTGTAGCTGGGCGGCTCAGCTTTGAGCTTTGATGCTAGTTTAGTATTTGAAGCACTACAAAATTACAATCAGATGTCTTTACTTGTCCTCATTGCTCATTTTTTTGCTTTACAACTCTTGTGATTGTTCACACTATTCTTTCTACCCATTTTGAATTACCACCTGTGCTACAATTATGCAGTTTGGCCATCTTGTAAAATACATGTGAGATGGTGTGCAGAGCCATCTGTATGCCAACAATTTTGTGTCTTTCTATCTGTCCTACAGTCTGTTTCAGTCCTTGACATCTTATATGGCTCTGATAGTGGGCTGGTAGGAGGAGCATGGTCTAAAGCATCACATGAGAAACACATTATTGGTGGGTCTGAAGATAGTTTTTCTTCCAGTAGCACCTAGAGGCATGTGTCTTTGTTAATGTCCTCAGACCTGGACGTACTAATGTATATTAGGATATTAAAACCATTTGTTTGTAGCAATGCCCTTTAAGCAAAGAATTCTGTTGTCTGGTACATTTAAGTTGTGTAGATTGCTGAAGCTGAGCCGTGGCGACCAGTATCTGGATCTCATCACACAAGCACATTGCTGCCTACCTGCACCAGTGATCATCAATTTGTTTTTCATGGTTGAGGTGATGGTCTTAACAGCTCTGCATGATATGTCTATGCTATTAGCAGCGCTGGTATGTTGGAGGGCTAGGAACAACTAGCTGTAGGATTTTGGAGGGTGTTCGATAACTATTTTTCCGTACAACGATGGCTGGGTACACTTACCTTGAAGAGCTCTATATAATGCCAGGTTCACCCCTTTTGGGCCCTTTGGGTCTCAGATGCCTTCTTTTTGATACATTAATTTGGCTCAAACGGAAGAACAACTAATTTCCACCGGAGTTTTGCTACTTAATAGCTATTAAATCATTTTAACTAGAAAAAATGCAATACAAAAATTCATGGCAAATTACATACATTGAGTCAAAAGTAAATTAAACACAACACAATAGAGAGATAATAATATAAACACATTTACACTAATCAGACATATCAGTCATTCAATTTACATGCATCCCCTCATACAAGGCGTGACACACCCTAAAGTCACGGATGTGCCAGTGCGAAAGAAAGATAAAAACAACAGTAGGATTGCTCTATGAATCAAACAATTATTATACACCAATATTTTTCAAGGAGAAAGTATACTCAGAAATTATAGTATCAGTAATAGTTTTCAACAGTTTTAGTAGTATATACAATATAACTCGAGTGAGGTGTCACTCAACACTTGAGTTCATATTAGAGCAATTCCTGAGACAAAGGCCTTATATTATTATCTCTCTATTGTGTTGTGTTCAATTTACTTTTGACTCAATGTAAGTAATTTGCCATGAATTTTTGTATTGCATTTTTTCTATTTAAAATGATTAAATAGCTATTAAGTAGCAAAACTCCGGTGGAAATGAGTTGTTCTTCCGTTTGAGCCAAATTAATGTTTTGACAAGTGTATCAGTTTAGGCATTTCTTCTTGTTTTATTGGTATTAGTGCTCAGCCTTACTGATTAGAGCCAGCTCTTTTTTTGATATTAGTTCTTTTTGATACAGCTGTTTTGATCAAACACTGGGCATGCAGTCATTCTCCGTAGAGATCGTTCCAAACCACCCATCCCCCAACCATAGAATGGAACAATCTAGATGGACCTTTGATGTTCAAAAGTCTGACATAGTTTTGGTAACACTGCATGACAGAGTGCCATATGTATAAAACTTTGGTTTTGTGATTCTCAAATTGTGATTTTTAGAGAATTGGTATTTGAGAAACTTAAAACGCTATGTATGTAGGATTTGCAAATAATTTGGCAAATCCTACATATTCCTTAATTGCGAATCGCAAATTGCAATTCGCAATTAAGGAATATCTCCCTATTCATTCCTATGGGCCCTAGAGGCACATAGTAATGAATAGGAAGACCTTCTCAATTTGCGATTCTCAATTCGAGACTCTCAAATTGAGAATGCAATTTCAAGGGTGCCATGGTGTCAAAATGACACCTTGTTGCACCCCTGAAATGTACATGAGTGCACATGTGACACACATACATGCCCTAGGTGCATGTATGTGCACCACATGACACTTTGAAAAATGCAAAAAAGTGCATTTTGCAAAGTAATCGCAAATGACCACCAACTTGAAGTTGGTGGTAATTTGCCATTCCTTAAGGCCAAATTGCACTTTTTCTGTGCTTCTTACATTGCATTTAAGGTATAGCAATTTGCGATTCCTTGAATGCAAACGCAAAATAAGGAATCGCAAATTTTACGATTACTTATTTTGCGAGGCAGTTTCGCTTTCATACGTACCACTGGGCCAAATTGCGATCCCAAACGCCCCAATTCTGAGAATATCAGTGTTTGCAATCGCAATTTGGAATAATACATATGGCCCATAATGTTTTGTCTGGTGTTCTCTTGAACTTTTTATATAGTACACTTTAATGCAATTGCCAATTTCATTCATTTTCTTTTGTTTTTCACAAATGCTGAATTATGAATTTGGAAAGCATTCCCATGTTGACAGGAGTATGCTGTGAACTTTGACTTATTGTATTTTTGTTCAATACTCTAGTTTACCTTGTAAGCAAGCTAGGGGGACTTCTGAACATTTCTGTACAACAGCCTTTTGAATACAATCGCAATAGGTGAATCCAATGAGATGGAGACCTTGTAATGTAATTTAAGATCATAACTACATTTTGTTAATACATCTTATTGTCACTGTATTTTCTTGGATGCAAATAGTTTTTTCAATGGATTTATGTTTGGAAAGGTTTGGATCTATTATACACAAATAAATGATAATGTGCTTTCATGGACAGTGGTTCTGCGTAAAGTTTGTTGGTTGCTACATATCACACTTTATATTTTCTCAAAAAACCTTATTAATTATTAGTACCTCTGTGTTCATGCTCTAAAACTTGTGTTTTGTGACATTCTTGCTTGTACTCTGTGGTTCACTGCTATTTTACAGGCCTCTCTACCAGCTTTGATTGCATGTAGTATCTGTTAAAATAAATACCTTAATATTTAGGACAGTTTGTTGCATTTCTGGGTGTCTTTATCAGTACCAGTGCAATAATGGTCTTCTGTTTTCTTGTCTGCCCCCTAATCATGAGTTATTTAGTCAAGATACAGAGGAAGATTTTCCAGTTGCTACCAATCTGCGCCCAGAAAGGGGTCACACATGCACTGGTCACAAGCAAGCTGTACTATGGGAACACTTTCTATGCTGGGATCAAAAACTCCCCAGAGGGCTGTAGCAATGAACTCTTTGGCCAGAATGGCTCTCAGCCTCCCATGCTACTCGCACCATATCTAAAAGATCCACTAGCTCCCCATACACAAACTAGAAAACTCCTCACTGCACTATACAACACTGGCCCAGCATCTCAAAACATTCTCATCTTCTTTCACAAACCACCTAGACACCTCTGCTTGTCTGGGCTTCTAATTTCACACATCCCACACACATGGAAAAGATGGGGTGGTGAAGTTTTCTCCTACATTTTTCATAAGACCTTGAATGACCTGCTGCTACACACAAGAGCCTCCTCCTCACTTCTTGAATTTCCTCAGAAAGTGGGAACCCTGGTGTTGGAAGTGCATGCTTCATTCTACATGACCATGTTTTCTGAAATGGATGAGGAAGATGTTTGACACTTATCCAGTGTGTCCTCCTTTACAAAAAAAAACATTTTTTGGAGGAGTTTCCTGCAAACACATGATGCATAACATACCAAAAACACAATTACATGGGAGTGGATGCACAGGCAGTTTAAAGTCTACAACAGCATGGTGTAGGATCAATAGATTTCCCAGTGACCATTCAACACGCAGGTAATGCATTACACCATTAATCCTCATTTTTATCACTTATCAAGGAGGCTCTGTGGTGTGGGGCAGTTCCTCACTGTTACCCATATCCATAACCTAGAGGTTTAGAATACCTTGTGAAACTTCTTGGCACAAGATCTGGCCCTGTAAGTTACTTTTTCTGCTCCATGTAGAGATTCATCCCTGTTCTTCATTCCCAGAGGGTTGGGAGTTATGGGGCACCGCAGTATTTAGCCACCTCCTGTTTTGGCACTATGAGGCCCAAATTACTAAACGGGTTTTAAGATTGGGCAACAGCCACCTCCATGGACATACCCAACAGGGTATACTTTGGGTCAAGTGTCAATGTTTCTCCTAGTATTTTATTAAGGTCGGTCAGTCTGCATTCCAGTATAGATAAATTCTAGGGCATCCCCACAGTGTGTGTATGAAGGATCCCCTCTCTGCCCCTACATTGCCGAAACCGTGAGTCCACCCTACTAAATCTGCGCAGGCAGGTCCTGTTACATCATATGAAAGTTCTTAAATTGGAGCAGCCGGAGTCTGGAATTGATTGACTCCCCTCTGGTACATCAAGGCTGCCTATTGAGTCAAAGGAAAATCCCTGGACTTTGTGCTAATTGCTCTGCAGTCACTGTCTTCATACACATCAATCATTCACATATCACAGTTGTTATTCAATGTCAAGCCAACACAAAAATATGACGTTTACTGTCTTGATATTTTATTAAAATCTTTGTATCCAAGGTTAAAAATCAGACCTTTGTCTGCAGTAAATAAAAAACAAAATGGTTATACACTTTTGTCAACTCTAATGCACAAAAACATGTAAATATACAATTTTACTAATAAAAAGTACAATGATAAAAAAGAGAGCAAAAGACGATCATAAAGGTTACACAAATTATAATCGGTTAAATTCCACAATTTTTAAAAAGAACCTAATAGCACACAAAAAACACAACCCCTATCCACCATAGGTAAGATGTATTCCCTATTCTTGTTTTCACCTGACCCAGTATCCTCTTACAAATTTGAGACACAAAAGTATGCCAATGGTTATCAAGATCACAGTATCCGAAATCCAGGTATATCTGTTCTCTTTTTGGGATCTGGCTGGGTTCTATCATATTATGCGTCGACGCGTTTCGGTGTTCTCGCTGATATGTATACACCTTCTTCAGGACCGCAATATTCGTGGGGTTCATCAATATTACATATCCTTTTATTGCCAGGAAGGGTAAGAGTGTTAACTTCCTTCCAGAGGAATATATGTCCTTTTCTTTATTGATCTCTCCCGTAATAAGACAGGTAGAGCTTCCTTTTATTGTTCAGGGCGTTAAATAATTCCCTCTTCAGAACAGGAGTGAGAATCCTATTTTGCTCCTCTCAAAAATATAGTACACTTCTTATCCTTAGTTGCTTTTCTTATATTCGGAGAGTGCCTTGTGGTCTTCTTATTTGAATTTCGTATATGCGCTATCTTAGTCTTGGTATCGGTTAGAAATGTTTCTTGTTTAAGTTAAAAATCATAACATTGAGGTATAGCGTTTTTCATTCTGTCGCAGCGAACCGGATATGTTCGGAGTATCGGATGATCCGCGCGTCTACCTCGTCTTTCCACTGTGGAAAGACTAGGTAGACGCGCGGATCATCCGATACTCCGAACACTCTCCGAATATAAGAAAAGCAACTAAGGATAAGAAGTTTACTATATTTTTGTTCTGAAGAGGGAATTATTTAACGCCCTGAACAATAAAAGGAAGCTCTACCTGTCTTATTACGGGAGAGATCAATAAAGAATCGGACATATATTCCTCTGGAAGGAAGTTAACACTCTTACCCTTCCTGGCAATAAAAGGATATGTAATATTATTGAACCCCACGAATATTGCGGTCCTGAAGAAGGTGTATACATATCAGCGAGAACACCGAAACGCATCGATACATAATATAATAGAACCCAGCCAGATCCCAAACAGAGGACAGATATACCCGGATTTCGGATACTGTGATCTTGATTACCATTGGCATACTTTTGTGTGTCAAATTTGTAAGAGGATACTGGGTCAGGTGAAAACAAGAATAGGGAATACATCTTATCTATGGTGGATAGGGGTTGTGTTTTTTGTGTGCTATTTGGTTCTTTTTAAAAATTGTGGAATTTAACCGATCATAATTTGTGTAACCTTTATGATCGTCTTTTGCTCTTTCTTTTTTATCATTGTACTTTTTATTAGTAAAATGGTATATTTACATGTTTTTGTGCATTAGAGTTGACAAAAGTGTATAACAATTTTGTTTTTTTATGTACTGCAGACAAAGGTCTGATTTTTAACCTTGGATACAAAGATTTTAATAAAATATCAAGACTGTAAATGTCATATTTTTGTGTTGGCTTGACATTGAATAACAACTGTGATATGTGAATGATTGATGTGTATGAAGACAGTGACTGCAGAGCAATTAGCACACAGTCCAGGGATTTTCCTTTGACTCAATTTGTCGATAGTACCCTGTTCCCTGGAACTCAGTAGGGTCTTCTCTTTTTTGTGAAAACATCAAGGCTGCCTCCTGGTCTGTGTTGTCCAGGTCTGCACCTCCTTTTCTAATATTGCCCTTTGGTTAGTCAATGTCAGGTCTGTTATTTTTAATTGTCTTATACTTTCATCACCCCCCTTTCACTTTTATTTTTCCCAAGAGCAGTTTCCCCTCGAACGCCGCATATTCAGGGATTTTCTCTGTGTGAAGACTCTTCTTGCCAGGCGTGTTTGAGTTGCAAGTATTTGAAGTGTTGATTTGTGTTGAGTTGATACTCTTTGGAGGGAGCTAAAGGGAATCCATGTTCCTTCTTTTATGAGGCCTCTTGCAGTTCGGAAATCCCGATGGTATCCCATGTCCTGGAACCCTTAAATTACCCAATTTCCTTCAGAAGTCTCCATATACATAGGGGATTTTCTCTGGTAACTGGTGTACCCCATTTCATCCACCTTCCCATCCCCTTCAAGGGTTTCAAAGTCACCTGGGTTGACCACAATGGCTCTTTGCCCCCCTTCCCACCATAGAGGTAGTGCAGATATGAGCTGGTTTGGAAATGTTCGATAGCATGTAGGTCAGGTGGTCCCCAGGTGAGTGACCCCATTTATTGACTATTGCGTGAGCAGCCCAATAAAAGGCCCTTGTGTCTGAAAGAGCAATATCCCAATTATATTGACTGCACTGTAGTATTAACAGCACCATCCTTGGGTGTCTCTCACTCCAAAGCAAGGTTCTTACTACCCCCCCCCCCAATCTTAACAATTATTTCCTTTGCTTAGTTGTAAAGTCTTGTGCATGTGTACTTGTACTGTGAATTGTTTTTAAAAACTTTATCCTCTAAGACGCTTGACACGCATAATGCTCTGTAGCAAGGCTATGCTAGTATTCCTTTTTAAACTCACTGGTTTTAATACTGTTCTAAATTTGCTACCTGAAAACTTATTTCAAACTCTTGCATGCTTCCTGCTTCCTCCGTACTGGGACACAGTGGCATTCTGCTTTCCAGCTAGTGCTGGTTGAGCGGAGAAACTTGCCTACACTTCAGGCAGAAGCTCTGGTAGCAGCATACACACCCATAAAAGCTGATGCCGGGATGGATGCGCAGCTAACATGCCACCAGCGTGCCAAAGGAGCACCAAAGGCTACCCCGTCCACATCTGGTCGTCGCCAGGAATCAAGGCTCTTCAGAAGGTAAAAATTCTATATTTTCAACGTCTTTATCACTCAGTGGACTCCTTATATCAGCTAAGAGTACAGATCGGAAAGAGACACGTTAGTGATAGATTCCTTACCTTAGAATATACCCAGGTGTCAGACTGGATCTGGAAAGATTTGCTAGCAGTACCCCCTGCACGTCAGTAGGTGGCCTCCTGCGGGTCCGAGTCAGTCACTGGCGTCGTATGCACCAAGATGACGTCAGAGACTACCTGGGTGCCAACCATACACGCTGACGTCCGTCCAGATCCAGTTAGAGCACGTACCCAATTAATTTTTTTGACTATCTTTTCGAGACTTGTGTCTCTTGTTGGTCTTCTCTGGTGCTAGTAGGGATGCCTGGTTTTAAGTCCTGCTGGGCCTGCCGTCGCAATATGTTGGTGGCAGACCCTCACAACGTCGGTCTCTTCTCCCTGGAGCACGACCACAAATCCAATTCATGTCTGGACTGTAGGGCAATGGCCCTGAAGGCCTTGAGGGAGTGGTGCCGGAAGTTACTTGAAGTTTGTCACTCATCCCAGCGCCACTCGAGGTTTATGGGCAGTTCCAGTGAACGCTCGCCGAGCCACCATCATCGCTCCTCGAGATCCAAGTCTTCACCCTCGGATTTGGGTAAGAGACGACACAAAAAGGAGAGCGACAACGCTACTTCGACACTTCCCCCCCCCCCCCCCCCCCCCCCCCCATCAGTCCCTGGATGCGGACGAGGGGGACAGGGGGTTCAGCCCCTGCAGCTCCTTCGGAGCCTGGGAGTCCTTACCCGGGTCCGTATGCGACTCCCGCACAGATGCAAGAGTTTCTTGCTGCCATGGACCGCCTGTTTAGGCAGGCCTCGGGCTCCCATTGGTGTGCCTTCCCGTGTCCGAATCCTGCTGGTCCGTCGACTCCTCCGGTGGATCCAGCCATGGCACCGCCAGCGGCTCCAACCCTGGCGCCACAGGATCTTGCAACGCTGGCTCCGGCCACAGGGTTAAGAGGTCCCATGCTGCCAGCTCCGACCCCAGCGCCACCCTCGGCTCCTCCTGCAGTGCCGCAGTGGATGCTTTTGGTTCTGCATCTGCCCCGGTTCCCAGATGGTTTTGTCTCCTCCTGGGATCCGAATTGGGACACGGCACTGGTTCGGCCCCGGCCGGCGCCTTTTACGGTGCCGTTCCTGGCGCCGTTTGTTCCTTCCCTGATCCCTGCCCTGCCGCTGAGGTTTGTGCCTCATACGGTGGAGGTGGAGGATGACTGGGAGATGTCCGAGGACCCTCCTGCTCGTCAGTGTGACTCTGAGCAGGACTAGGTGGATGACATGGAGGCCAGCGACCTTGACGTCTCCTCTGATCCATGGTTTGCCTCTCCCCCGCCCACTATGGAGTAAGGTGCCTCATACACGGTGGTGCTCCGGAGGCCAGCTGAGGTCCTTAACCTTGATCTCCCCATGGTGAACATCAAGACTAATCTCACTGAGGTGCTCCAGTCAGCACCCACTTCATCAGAGCCACGGCTGCCCTTTAATGACATCCTCACTGACGTCTTGTTGGGCACTTGGTTGCGGCCAGCCACAGGGGCCCCTGTGGATAAGCACGTCGCCAGGCATCATCACCCTGCGCCAGGTGACCCTGCCTTTCTCACCACTCATCCCACACCCCAGAGTCTGGTCATTCAAGCTTCAACGTCCCAGAGTGCCTTTCCCACGCCTTCACTGGATAAGGGCTCTAATAAGTTGGAGCAGTTCGGTATTCTCTTTGGCCAGCTTAGGGCTGCGGTTGGTGAACACTGCATGCCTACTGGGTTGCTATTCCCATGTGCTGTGGGATACCATTGCAGGGGTGTTGGCTCAGTGCCCGGAGGAGGCCCAGGCTGTGCTGTCTCAGGGTAAGGACGCGGCTAGGTTCGCAATTTGTTGTGGCGGACACTGCGGACTCTATCAGTAGGGCAATTTCCACGACTGTGGTGCTTCGTCGCCAAGCCTAGTTGAGGTCCACTGGGTTTTCCCTGGATGTCCAGAGCTCGCTCATGGACATGCCCTTGACGGCACTCACCTGTTTGGTGATGAGGCCGACAGTGCGCTGGAGCGTTTTAGGGACTCTCTGGATATGGCCAAGTCCTTGGGCGTTTCTGCCACGTGCAGGGCCACGTTTACTTTTCAGTCCTTTCGTGGCCATGGAAGAGGCACCCCTGCCCGCTAGTTAAATGAAAAGCCTGCACAGAAGCAAACTCAGCGTGGTTATGGAGGCTGCCAAGGTGGCTCCGGGGGACGGCGTGAGGGTCAGTCAACCTCCGCCCCTGCAACATCTACCTCGAAGCCTTCCTAGTCTGAGCTTCAGGTCGCACCCCATGCCAGTGGGTGGCAGGATTCTTCATCACCTTCCCCATTGGCGTTCTGTCACTTCTGACAAGTGGGGTGCTGCAACTCTTCCTGAGGGGCTACTCCCTCCCCTTCGAGTCTACCCCTCCTTCAAGTCCACTCCCTCCCTCCCTCCCCCAGCCATGCCACCTCAATTCCACTGCATGTCGGGGGATCACTTCACACTTCTCCAGCAGGAAGTTATGGCCCTCCTGGCCAAGGGGGCCATCGAGTGCGCTCCTGGTCCAGAAGTAAGATGTAATTGTTGTTCCCTCTACTTTCCGGAAGGAGACGTTTAAAATGCTGACTCTGGCTAAGGTCTTGGCTGCCCTCGACCCTGGAGACTGGATGGTAGCATTGGACTTGCAGGACTAATATTTTCACATCCCCGTCCTGCAGGCCCACCGGCGCTACCTGCGGTTCACGGTAGGCCAGGAGCATTTTCAGTTTGTCGTGCTTCCCTTCAGCCTTACCAGTGACCCTCTGGTGTTCACGAAAGTGATTGCGGTGGTCGCAGCTTATCTGCGCAGGTCAGGGGTGTCCGTCTTCCCCTACCTTGAAGACTGGTTTTTGAAGGCTGGCTCGCCCCAAACGGTCGACAGCCATCTCCAGACTACAGCCGACCTTCTGCATCTGCTGGGGTTCTCCATCAATGTGCCGACGTTGCACTGGAGTCCCTCTCAGAAGCTCCCTTTCATCTGAGCGGTTCTGGATTCAACTCGGTTACGGGTTTATCCTCCAGAGCAGCCAGTCTGGGATATTCAGACTGATTCCGGTCTTTCAGCCTCTATCCCGGGTCTCAGTCAAGATGACTCTCCGGCTCGTGGCCCATTGGCCTCCTGCATCCTGCAGGTGCAACATGTCAGATGGCATGTGCGGGCTCTGCAGTGGGACCTGAAGTTCCAGTGGGTGCAGCATCATGGCAACCTGTCCGATCAAGTCCAGATTTTGAAGGGCACTGCACTACACTTGCAGTGGTGGCTCACGAATCGCGATTGGGTCAATGGCAGATCCCTCTCCCTTTCCCAACCTGAGCACACAGTGGTGACAGATGCGTCCCTCCTGGGATGGGGAGGCCACTTGGGAGAGGCTGAGATCAGAGGCCTCTAGTCTCTGGTGGAGTCTTGGCTCCACATCAATCTTTTGGAGCTTCGGGTGTTCAGACTTGCACTGAAGGCATTCCTTCCCTCTGTCCGGGGAAGTGTAGTGCAGGTGTTGAGGACAACACCACCGCCATGTGGTATTGCAAGAAGCCGGGCTGGGTCGGGGTCCTGGACCCTATGTCAGGAGGCGCTGCGCCTCTGCACATGACTGGAACATCAAGGCATTACCCTGGTGGTTCAATACCTGGCAGGTTCTCTGAACGCCAGGGCGGACAAACTCAATCTCCGATGCTTGATTGGTCACGAATGCCGTCTGAACTCTGACTTGATGCAAGGTCTCGATCTGCAGTGGGGTGAGCCTTGGTTAGATCTGTTCACCACCAAAGAAAACGCACAATGTCATAAATTCTGCGCATTGGAATTTCCGAAGGCGGCACCCGCTTGGAGAGTCTTTTAGTATCGAGTGGATTTGCAGTCTGTTGTATGTCTTTCCGCCTATACCACTTCTGCCCAGAGTGCTGAAGAAGATTCAGCGTGACCGGGCCCAAGTCATTCTTGTGGCTCCGGATTGGGCATGAAGATACTGGTATCCCGAGCTACTCAACATGGCAATCGATCCCGTGATCTGACGGCCTCTTCGGGAGAATCTCCTGTTGCAGCAGCAGGGGACAGTCCTCCACTCGAATCTGTCCAGCCCCACCTCCATGCGTGGAGATTGATCGGTGACAGTTGACTGCTTTCGATCATCCTCCTGAAGTCTGTGATATCACTCTGGCAGCCAGGCATCCCTCAACTAAAATGGTATATGCCTGCAGGTGGAACAAGTTTGTGGCATGGTGCGCAGCTAAAGCTGTAGATCCCCTTTCTGCCCCTTTTCTGAGGTCCTTCTGTTTCTTCTTTCCTTGGCCCAGCAGGGCTGTGCTTTAGGCATTAAGGGTTATCTTTCTGCCATCTCCACCTTTCTACATCTTTCTGATCAACCATCTCTTTTTAAGTTGTATAAGAGCAGAGAGGCGCACACAATGAAGTCAAAAATGTAAGAGAGTCCAAAAGGAGTTTCAGATCTTCAGTTCTTATTTAAAAAAGTATTCTTTATTTTCATGTACAGCGGCACAGCCAACGCGTTTCATTCCCATTCGTGCCTTGGGAATTTCATCAGGGCATGTATACACAGTTTATTGCGGTCGTGCTTCTTCGAGAACAGTATGTAAGCCGGTCACGGTAGGCCACAAAGTGTGCCTGCAAGCTGCTTTGTACTTCTTTCCAAGTGGAATACTGATCCAAGTCCCCCCGAAGTTTCTGATCACGGTCACTTGTATAAGTCAAACAAAGAAGAAAATTCCGGGCCCCTCGAGGGAAATCCAGGAGCCAAAAGGGGGGGGGTTCTGAGTGCTCGATGAAGTATCCGACTTCAGTAGAGTTTAAATTACCGAATTAACGCAAACGGAGCCTTTGATAAGGCCCCCGTTTTCCTCCGCTCCTCCTCGTGGAATACTTGCGTTAATTCGCTAATTTAAACTCTACTGAAGTCGGATACTTCATCGAGCACTCAGAACCCCCCCCTTTTGGCTCCTGGATTTCCCTCGAGGGGCCCGGAATTTTCTTCTTCGTTTGACTTATACAAGTGACAGTGATCAGAAACTTCGGGGGGACTTGGATCAGTATTCCACTTGGAAAGAAGTACAAAGCAGCTTGCAGGCACACTTTGTGGCTTACCGTGACCGGCTTACATACTGTTCTCGAAGAAGCACGACCGCAATAAACTGTGTATACATGCCCTGATGAAATTCCCAAGGCACGAATGGGAATGAAACGCGTTGGCTGTGCCGCTGTACATGAAAATAAAGAATACTTTTTTAAATAAGAACTGAAGATCTGAAACTCCTTTTGGACTCTCTTACATTTTTGACTTCATTGTGTGCGCCTCTCTGCTCTTATACAACCATTGGTCTGAAATACATCCTTGGCAGCGGATGGTGAGAGTAGCTGCACCGCCTAATAATTTTGAAACAGACGAAGTGGATGTGCGAAACCTTGGTCAGCTGCTGATTGCTTCTGTCTTTTGTTTAGATCTCTTTTTAAGTCCCCGTTTTTTAACTGTTTCCTGAAAGGCATTACGCACACATTTCCTCCCGTGCTGTTCATAATACCTCAATGGGACTTAAACTTTGTCTTGACATACCTGATGTGCGCTTCCTTTGGGCCCCTTCAGAACTGTCCTTTACGCCTTTTCACTATAAAGACTGCTTTTCTGGTAGCTATCACCTCTGCCAGAAGAGTGAGTTGGCTCCAGGCTCTCTTCTAAATCTCCTTTCCTTTCTGTTCATCCAGACACGGTGGTTTCTTGCCAAAGGTTGTTACGCCCTTCCACATCGGCAGACCATCAATTAGCCCCCCTTCTTTCCGCATCCCTCGAAAGAGTAAAAGAGGCTCCACCGCCTGGACCCAAAATGTGTGCTCTCATTCTATCTGATGTGCACCCAACAGTTCTGGGTGGATGACCAGCTCTTTGTTGGCTACATGGGTGCCAAAAAAGGTCGGACTGTGCACAAACTGACCATCTCTTGGTGGGTCGTTCTTTGCATCAAAGCCTGTTACTCGTTGGCTAAGAAGGAGCCTCTTGTGGGGTTACGTGCCAATTCAACCAGGACCATGGCAGCCACTACTGCCTTGGGACATGGCGTTCCCTTGCAGGAAATTTGTCAGGCAGCTAAGTGGGTCTCGCTGCACACGTTTACCACGCATTACTGACTTCACAGTCAAGCCCGTAAAGACTGCTTTTTTTGGCTGTTCTCTTCTCCAGGACTTTGTGGTGTAATCTTGTTCGCAGACCCACCCCCGGGGTTGGCATTGCTGGGGTATCTATTCTAAGGTAAGGAATCTATCAATAACATGTCTCTTTCAGATGCACAAGTTACTACTTGTGTAACTATGTATCTGTAAGAGACATTAGTTAGTGATAGATTCCTTACCGCCCCTCCCATCCTCCCCGTTCTGCGAACTGATTACTAGGGTTACGGTCATCCCTTTTAGGGCCCTAGTTTCACTGCACCAGTGGTCGGCATCTTGCTTGGCTCTGCGTTCCTGGCGCGGAAAGTCATGTACAGAACTGATGTCAGCGCACATGGTTGACGCTTAAGTAGTCTCCGTGATGTCCTCTCAGCGCATACGATGCCAGCGACGGACAAGAGCTGCAGGACGCCACCTACTGACACGCAGGGGTACTGCTAGCAAAACTTTCCGGATCCAGTGACACCTGGGGATATTCTAAGATAAGGAATCTATCACTAACTAATGTCTTACAGATATATTGTTGCACAAGTAGTAACTTGTGCAACAGTACTGACACCCCATCACAGCTCACCTGTACTAACCGGTACCCGCATACTTTAGAAGGCCTGGTGGCCTGCTAGAACTGCCAATTCAAAAGGAGCAGAAAACTAAAATATCACTTGGGACACCACCAGTTAAAGCACCCAGACCTCATTCATCTAAATATGGCCTGAATGGTCTTTTTTGTAATGTTATGTCACTGGCCAAGCACACGACTGAGATATGGGACATGATCTCCTCCAAAGCTCCAGATATCTGCTTTTTAACATAGACATGGCTAAACACTGTCAACCATCCAACTTTCTCATTAGCTATCCTCGACAAAAAACTATATCATCTTGATAGAAGCAAAAAAACTGGTGGAGGCATTGCCAAAGCTTATAAAAATAACATAAATGTGACATTAATATCGTCCAAAAGTACTGACTACATAAAGTTAGATATATTTAAGATCAGTGTATCGGCTACGGAGAGCAAGTCCACTGACTTATTGTCAGTGAAATTGCTCTCCCACCCTCGCAACTCCATCACGTGAGGCCCTCCTGAGCCATCGCACTTGAGTGTTGGTGTTCAAGGCCCTTCTCCACCCACAGGCTATACCTGCGCCTCATCCCTATTAGTCTAGTGGACCTCTCACACTTCCTCTCGCTCCATTTTTCTGCTTGCCTTTCCCTTTCACCTCTTTCACTTTCGTTTTTCACCCTTTAACTGTCACTCTCTATCACTTTCCATCCTCCTTTGAACTTTTACTGTTTTCATTCTACTCTTTATTCTGGGCACCACTCTCCCGTTTTTCCCCCCACTGCTATGCCCGCGGCCTCCCCCTTCCCCCCCCATTGCGACCAGCCCAAGCCAGTTCCCCGCCCAGCTGTCCAGCCCTCCCCAACCCCTACTTAATGAAGGCCACTGCGCGGGGGCGCGCCGCTGCAGTGCCAAAGGAAAGCCTGTTTGCGCCCATCCAAGACCTAAACTCGACCAGCGCCAGGAACCCTGGACCTCCAAACCGCCAATGATGCAACCCAGCGGCACTCTACACACTCAAGCCAAGTCGCAACAAAAACTGCAAGCTAGCATTACCAGCCAACATCCACAGACCTTTCAGCTGTCACCGCTGCCGTAACTCTGCAGCATGGCAAAGACCACGTATCCAGCACATCCCACCACAGACAACGCAACCACACCAAAGACCCTGCAATGCATCCTCCTCAACTTCCGATCCCTCCACAAACACGCCACCGAAGTCTGGGACCTCCTCGACAGCACCACCCCAGATGTCTCATACTTAACTGAAACCTGGACCAACACCACCTTGGAACCTGACATCACCATTACCATTCCCCAAGGACACAATCTCCCGGACTTCCCTTTGCGGCAAGAATCACTTTTAAGATCCTCACCTAAGCACACAAAGCCCTCCACAACACAGGACCAGCATACCTGAATTGCCAACTCACATTCCAGGCACCCCAAAGGATTCTAAGATCAGCCCAGCTCTCACACGCCGTGGTACCTCACACTAGGAAGTACAAATCTGGAGGCCGCTCCTTTTCAGTCTCCTTCCTTGCGGCCACAGGCTGAAACTCCCTCCCTCTCCACCTTAGACAGACTACATTACTCCCTAACTTCACGAGGGACCTCAAAACATGGCTCTTAGATAGACCTTCTTGATGGAAAGGACCCTATGCCTCCTCCCCCTTCCCCCAGCACTTTGAGACCCTTACAGATAAGTAGTCGCGCTCAACAAAGCCATGATTGATTGACTTTTAGCTGGAATGGAGCTCTGATTTATGGCCCCCCCAAGGCCAAAAGCCCACTTTAGCCAAATATTGACATAATAGTCATGCATGTCCTAGCCTCCAATACATTTCTCTTGCTAGGTGATTTTAACTTTCATGGGGTAGAGCATACCAACCCTGAAGTTAGGAAACTCCTAACAGACCTAGAATAGTTAAGCCTCGTGAAAAGAGTTAACGGCCTGACGCATACTGCAGGCCATACTTTGGACCTAATCTTCTGCAACATAAAACAGCTGGACTGTAAGAGATCTCTCCCCCTCCCTTGGACTGACCACTTTTTAATTACCCTTGAAGTCCAGCTCCCTCATTCCAAGGGTACTATCACAAGCATCAGACTGCGAGGTGACCCACATAGACCCTGGCATTAACTTACTCCTGAAGCTTTTATCGATGCCTTCCATCCCAAGTTAACAAATGATAATTTTGAGATTTCTGAATTACTGAGATTTCTGAATTACTGAACTCTTAACTCTGCCCTTACGGTGGCATTGAATGCAACCATCCCTCTTAAAAATGAGGGCTCCACTTATCGTCGACCATCAGCCACATGGTTTACACCAGAACTAAGGGTAGAAAAAACTAAATGCAAAACTCTAGAGATTCCGGCAAAGAAGGAAAGACCCTCAAGAGAAGGAACAGTACAAACAAGCTCTGTCCCAATACCATCAGAATACTAAATCGGCCAGGCTGACTTTTTTTATCATTAATCAAATGAGCTGACAACTCACAAAAAATGTTTTTTAGTATAGTTTGTGATTTTATTTCCCCACAAGCATGCAGTAAATCTCCCATGGAACCCAGGACCTCGGTGACCCTCATGCAAATTTTTTTCAGGAAAAGATAACTTACATCTTCTCAATTTCCTGTTGCTCCTTTGCAGGCCACAGGGATCACCATTCCCCAAAAAGAGTAGAAAAAGCAACCCTCTATACACAAGACAGTTTTCAGCCTTTTACTTTAGAGGAAATACACAGCTCTCTGGTAGGGGGCCGGTTTTGGGCCCCTGGGGACCGGTTTTGGTACAGGGCCATTTTTGCAGCATGTACCAAAATCGGACAAAAACCGGCCCGGCAAAGAGCTCGGCAGCACCTCAAACCCGCAGCCCCGGAGTGGGGAGGGGGGGGGGGGGGGGACAAGCACTTTGCCAGGGCTGGTTGTGGTTCCCAGTCCGGTCCTGCTGGCTGCAGCCAATTCTGGTTCCCCTGGGACTTTTGCCCACCTAAGATAATATCCCTTTTGGATACCTGTTGCGTCCCTATGATCCAAGAGATCTTCAACTGCTCAATAAAAACAGGCACTTTCCGATGGAGTGGAAGGAAGCTTACGTACGGCCCATATTAAAAAAAAAGCAATGCTGAACCAACAATCCATCAGCAATTACCGCCTGGTATCCGTGCTACCTCTTCTGGGTAAACAACTTGAAGGCCTAATAAATAAGAAGTTGGTCTCTTATCTCGAATTCAATCACATTCTGGATGCCTCACAATAAAGTTTCTGCCCAGGATACAGTACAGAGACCATAACTGAGTCACTGGGACAGGGGGTGGGTGCAGGAAGGCCTGTCATACTGTTATTATTCGATCTCTCTGCAGCCTTTGATACCATCTCTCATCCAAGGCGTTTGGAAAGGCTGCAGGAAATTTGTGTACAGGGGGTGGCACTGAAGTGGCTTCAGCATTTCCTGTCAGACAGCAAACTGTAATCCTGGGCTTGTATTCCTCTAGCAAAATGTTTTTGGACAAGGGTGTACCACAGGGGTCATATCGGAGTCCTACCTTGTTCAATATCCATATGGCCACGTTAACAAAAACTGCAGAGCATTTTAGCTTTGAGATCATAGCATATGCTGATGACACCCAGATGATATTTACCCTAGGCCAAGACCTGAAAATAGCAACAAAAAAACGCTTTGCATCAGGAATTTCGCCATCTCCAATTGGATGACAGAAAACTGCCTTCAGCTAACTCCTGAAAAGACCAAGATTATGCTGTTTGGTAAAGACCAGATTGCAGTAACTTCAAGTGCTTGCTACCACAATCTGTGCCTTCTACGCAGAATCTCCCCCTTCCTTCCCACAACAGTCTGTAGAACACTGGTCCAGGCCATGGTGATTAGTAGACCAAATTTTCCAGTATTAGGGGTGTCTTTCATAGATACACATGCTTGAATAATTCCCTGTCGAAGTGGGAGCCCCACGGTACATAACATAGTAGTAAGAAGCATATATACATAAATATATACATAATACATACATATATACACATAAAATAATCCATAATATGCATATTCTTTTCAAAAAATAAAGTCTTGAAGAACCATAGAACAAAATAGGCCCATAGAAAGCATTGAGGGAGAGCTCACTTTAGTAACATATCAATGTCATTATAATAGTCCACTTTCCAGCCAATCAGGCTGTAGCACCCTCTAGAACCTTCTCCTCAGAAGCTCAAGCCCTCAGATATTTTCTACTGCATGTCATGTGAAGGGAGTCTCCCTGAGCTCTGCTCAGTTTTCTTCAAACTTTCAGCTATGTCTACACCAAAGATGTCTTTATTCAGACCATGTTCCTCATGTGGAAAACTGTCTTTTCAAGGAGGACCCTCATAAAAAATGCATTTATTGCTTATACCTGGATCATGAGGTGAGGAGTTGTATAATTTGCAGGACCTTTTCAAATAAGACTTCGAAAGATATAGAGGCCCGTCTCCTTCTGTGGCTACAGATGTTGAAGACTTCAGACAACACTGTCTGATTTGGAGTGTTTCTTCTCGTCAAACTGCAATCTCTCTGAAGCGTGGGTCTAAGTGACATTCCTTTGCCCTTTTTGAAGAAAAAGAAGCTTGTGGACGCTTCTAAGTCAGTCTCCCCACGGGATCTGCCGGCCTCTATGCCTGCGGGACCTAGTTCTCTGGTGTTGCAGATCCCCCCCTGCGCCCTTGTCCTCTAAAATGAGAGCCAGCTTGTTGGCGAGCTCATCGACAAGACCGTCGTACACAACGAAATCCGTTGACAATATGACGACGACCACTTCCCTGTCGACGACGACCACGTTGTCGACGCTGTGTGTGTGTGGCATGTCCTAATAGTGAATTACAGCCATTTTCGTTTTTCACTATTGTAAGGCTACCTGTTCTCATAGGCCAGAATGGGCTACTGGAATTATTACACTCTATAATCCCAGCAAGCTCAGGGAGCCTGGTAGAAAGTCAAGTTTAGTATGCCTGAACTCAGAATAATAAATTACTTCTTTTAGTAAAGTTTATTTTAATATCCTGTGTTTGCAAATGTTACTTTTAGAAAGTTGGCATTTGCTTGCCTAATCATTTCAGCCCGCCTCTGCCAGGATGTGTATCTGCTGTCTGGGTTGTGTGAATGACAGGGCTGGGGGATGACAGGTGGTGAATGGAGGGATTACACCAGAGTGGGTAGTGGAAGTGCCCCTTGACTCTGATTAGGGCTGAGCTCTGCCACCACAATGCTGGCTCCACCTCCTGGGGAGTGACTGATGACTCTGCCCGACAACTAGCCCAGGAAGAGGGAATACTGTCAACAAAGTGCTCTTGACTGTACTTGTCCTCTCAATTCTGGCTCCACCTCCTGCAGAGCGTCTGCCGTCCCTGCCCCACACACTGAAAGGAGAAGGCAGAGTCTGCACAACAAAGTGCTCCAGTGCTGAAAAGGACTATGCAAAGGCCCCCCTAGCCTGAAAGAACAAAAGAAACTGACTATAAATGTAGGAGCCCTGCTCCTAAGAAATCAGATACAGTTTTACCACAACGAGGAAGGAGAGGAGAAGACCCTAAAAAGGACTTTGCTTTGCTGTGCTCTAAACTATCTCCAAGGGCTTGTCTGAGCTTGCCCCCTGAAGTGCACCCCAGGACCAGTGGGTTCTTTGTGCCTTGGCTCGCCTGCAAACTGAGCCGTGTGTTTCCTCCCACCGGAGTTGAGACTGCACACCCTCGCCCCCTCCCAGAGCTGTGACACTCGGGAGCTGGCCCGCCCTTCTGCCCGTTGAGAACCTTGCTCTGCCAGAGCCACTCTCTGCCGCTCGGGTCAGGCCACCTGCTCCTCGGTCCCCTCGCTTGTTACTGGAGTGCCTGGAGTGCTCCCTCGCCACTCCCGCCAGAATCCTGGTCAACCGAGCGCACTTCCAAGCCTGGACGGCCGCCCCGCTGTGCTCTCTGACCTCTGGAAGAGGCTGCGCCGCACCGCCAAGGGACTCGCCCCCGTACCAGAGCTCCCGTGCCGTGCCTGCTGGAAACTACCCGCCATCGAAGGACCCCAAGGTACGTTGTACCACGAAGCGCACAACCAGCCCACGACTCGCCTGATCAACAAGTGGACGTCCTGCACTTCCCAGGTACGACCCTTCACGACCTGATCAACTCGGGCTCGGGGCCCGCAACGTTCTGATTTCCCCGTTCTCCGCTGTGCGTCTTCACCTGTTCTAATCCACGCCTGTCTGCCCGCCCAGTAAGCCGCGTACCGCGAGGCGCGCAGGTGACAGCAGGACTTGTCTGTCCTGCCCCAAATGAAGCACATAGCTTTCCCGAACTTGGCCCCGGTGTCCCGCAAACCCAGCCCGGAGTGTGTGGGACTATCGTGAAGATAAATTGAATAACTTGGAAGCAACATAAGCCATTTTTGAATCCTAAAGAACACTCGCCAATACCTTTACATCTTGTGGCCTCTTTTGAAACATGTTATATACTGTCTTGTGATAAATTGCCTGCATATATATATAATTTTACATAAAGTCTACGTATTTTTATAGAAATACCGCCTGGTGTCTATTTGTGGGGGATTCAGTGTATTTATTGTGTGTGATTACAAATGCTTAACTGACAGCGCTCCTGAGATTAGACTTGACTGCTCGCGCCACGCAACTTAGAGGGTGAGCAGGGGTTATTCTTGAGGGGTAATTCCCTTGCCCTAGTGTAGAGGAGAGGATCCCTGCTTGTCACAAGTACCTATCTGTGCCAACCAGAGACCCCCAATTCTAACAGTACGTGTAAAACACACTAGCACATGTTCTACCTTTCACATACGCTGTACAATGGCAAAGGGGTTGATCAGGCCTCCCTTAGTGGTGACTTATATGTAATATAGATGATGGTTAGGGCCTGGCAAGTCAGTGCACTTGCCTGGTCGACATTGCAGTTAATAACTGTGTGTGCAGACACTGCAGTTGCAGGTCTGAGACACCTTTGAAAGGCTACAACCAGTGCTGCAGGTCCACAAGTAGCATTTGATTTACAGGCCCTTGGCACACCTGTCTGCATTACTAGGGACTTAGTAGTAATCAAATATGCCAATCCTGGATACACCAATCCATATCACGATTTACATTGAGAGCATATGCACATTAGCACTGATTAGCAGTGGTTAAGAGCCCAGAGTCCTAAAACCAACAAAAAATTGGTCACAAACTAGAGGCTAAAAAGCAAAACGTCTGGGGATAAAATCACAAAAAATGTCAAGTATAACAATCATAATATGTAATTGTTTAGTACGAGCTGTCCTCACACAACAGATATTGCACATGATGCAAAGAGAATTATAAGCTTCCACTACAATACAAATGCAGTACAAACAAAAAAGAGGCAATGTATGCCTTCCTCATAAACAAAGAAAAATACAGACATGGATGGAATGGAAAGGACAAGCCTATGTCACAAAATAGATGCAACACAAGAAGCAAGGAGCAGGGGAACTACCCATCATAAAGAAAATGCAGCATGGGATGCAGGAGGACAAATCCTTCTTAACAAAACACAATGGCATATGCAACAGCCACCCTTAAAATTAGATGTAGCACAGGAAGAAAATATCAGTGCAAGCCTTTCCATAACAGAGATAGCATGGCCAGCAGCTGGACACAATTGTACACTATGTATAAGGCTACTAAAGAGGCTGAAAACGCATGAGCAAAGTAGAGACCCTGAGGCTTTCCTGCCCACCCATGGCCATGTAAGCCTCCCTCACGAAAAGAGGTGATTGTAGAATTTCACTGTTATTTTTGGATGGAGTGTGGGCTACAAAAAAGCAAAATAATCTGTGGTCATTCCTTCATAGGAGTGCAGGGGTGAACCCGCTACTTTTATGAGCCACTACATCACAGGTGAATGATATCAGCAATAGTATACCTGACTGATAAAACGTGTAGCATGGGAAACAGGGAAAGGTTGGTGTGCACAGGTGCAAAGTGGTATTCAAGTTGTACAGGACAGCTCCAGCCAGGTGAGGATTTTTAACGTTATTATTTGCAGTGGTGGCTTCTGACTTTGAAAGTGGTAGGGGAAATTATGTGACTACTGGAAGGATTGTGGCTATTGACTGTGATAAAATATGCAATTCAGCACACCGTTAGACTCAGAGTCCTGAGGTGAAATCCTTCCGCCTCTTGGAGTCGCGCTGCTTGAATGTTACTGTGTGTGCTGGCAGGGGAAAATAAACCAGAGCTCCACAGCCAATCCAAACACTGTTCCTATGCTGCTTAAAATACTAAACAGCATACCAGCAGTGCTTGGTTGGGCTGGGGCTTCCAGACACAACGCTCCCTGGAAGACCGATGGGGCCGTGTATTTGCCTTCGCAGCTCCATGCTAGCCTTTAACACCTTGCCTGCTTATGACGGACCCACGCCGCCATGAGCCACGGGCAGCGTGTGCTCATGACAGCGTGGTTCCGTCATTCGGCTGCCGCTCCGTCCACGCGGCATTAATTCTCCACCTGTGCGAGCGAATTAATGAGCGGGCGGGGCCGTGACAGAACCATGCTGTCATGAACACACGCCACCCGTGACTCATGACGGCTTGGTTCTGTCACGAGCACAGCGGCGTCACGCTCACCCCTTGTAGCGCGGCAGACTTCGCGCCACGGACAAGGGGTTAATGAGGACGCCTGAACTGCGCTTGTCTGTTTAGCCACAGCAAAAATACCAGCCAATCTGACATGCGCAGCTCCGTTAAAAGCCCCAGCTGCTCATCCCACCCACCTACGGATTTCATCAGACCACAAGCCCGTCCCATAAGGAAGAAAGAATGGAGGTACTGTGTTATTTAAATTCTTTTTTTAACTAAAGAACCTGGGATGTAGTGACTCACAGAAGTAGTGGGTCAATGCCCCTGCACTCCTGTGAAGGAATTACAGCTGATTATTTGGGATTTTTTTTAGCCCACACTCCATCCAAAAAGAACAGCGAACACAATGATTCTAATACCACAGTCCCACTCTTAGAATGTAAAACTAAAACTACAAGTCAGACAATGCATAATTGATGGCTAAAAAGCGAGCACAGGATTTTTATTGGAGCGGAGGAGGGTGTCAATTGACAGCCATGTATGTATACATACTATTCCCAATGTCATGTGCCAATCCTGAAATGGGATAATTAAACTGTAAAACCTTTCAAAGTTATAGTCCAAGTTGCATTGGATTAGGGATTTTAAATGAATGTCTGACAGTGGTTCTCTGTGAACAGTTCTAAGTAGGTTTGAGGGCTAATGGAAGTACCCAATGTGTGTATTTTGAAGAAAAATTTACTCTGACATTGTCTGCAGTTAGCACCGTAATGTAAACACAGGGCCGCCTCCAGGGCGGTGCGATCGGTACCACCGCACCGAGCCCTGACTTGGGTTGAGGGCGCCATTTTTATGGTTTTAAATGCACCACATGCCAAGTTACCTGTCCCAGCAATTTTCAAGTATCAATAAAAATTTCAAAATAACTTCAGTGATTAATGTTCTTGCTGGAGAGAGGCTGAGCTTTGTCTGGTTGAGGAAGTTTTGACTCCTCACTGCACAGAAGGTTAATATGCCTGCTGCAAAGAATGATCAAAGTGCTTACGCTATAAATAGGTCTATGGGTTTTCGCTTTTGTCAGCGAGATCCTTTTGTTACTTTCAGTTTAAAAGTTAAAATCTTAAGATAGGGCAGTGAGCTGTTAACTGTTGTCAAAGAGCTGCATGCAAACTGCAAGGAATATATTACCGCCACATGTTTTTTGTCCAGTCTTTCCTTATCTTAATATTGCAAAAAGGGTCCATTAGGGTAGAAATCAATTGTTATCATTAAAGAAACCCCCGAAAAATTGTGGTATATTTTAAATTTTGAATTTGTGCTTTTCCAGACCAAGGACTCAAACTATTCTGCCTACCAGTATGGATAGTATGGATGGCATGTGACTCCTACACCTTGTAGGCCTCTGTCTTATGTAACATTTACTATACACTCATTTTAACACGTATGATTGGCTCAGTGCAACGTATGTGTGATGTAAAGTGTTCTGGCACCTTAAACTGGTATGAGTGGCGCTATAAAACTAAATTAATCTAAGAGACAGTGGTTATGGAGATTTGGGGACATTGTGTAATGGTGGTAGTGTGGGAATCTCTGACGAGGTGGTCATTGGGGGGGTATGTGGGGCTGCCAACAAACATTGTTGCACAAGGCACCACCAGTGCTAAAGCTGGCCCTGTGTGAGCAGGGTCTACCCTGTGAATATAGTAGTCCTGCAACATTGTTATTGTAGTCTCTTTTAAATTAGAGAGTGAAAACATAGGAATTCTGGTCATCTCCAAATGCAGGTCATCTAGGAGCATCAGCTGTGGCTGGCACTCAATGCTTAATTTGAGCCAGTAAGAAAGAAAGAAGGAAATTCTTTATTGCATGATTAATAAAAAATCTTTGCAATTGAGCTAAAAGTACAGAGGAAAGCACCTTTGCAAAGCACATAAAAACAACTCATTTCATTACAATGACGGTTAGAAAACCATTAAAAAATAAAAAATTACAATGTGTTTTTTTACTTTTGTGTTAGTACTATTTACTGCAAGTAAAAATTGTAAAATCTCTTTAAGCGAAACTAGATTAAAAAAATAAAAGCCAAGAGTTTCCATTTGGCTGAAATCAGTTTGTACTTTTTCTGCTTACAATATCCTAAAAGTTCGCAAACGAATCTAACAAGAAGACTGCTTAACAGATAATGGTTAGGATTCCGGAGTTTAATTTTCCGATGTTTGCGTTTTTAGTCAATTCATGTACTGGCAGGAGGATTTAGCACGATGTTTGCTAATTTCATGAAACGTACCAATCTGCAAGCTAATTGAATATCTCCTCCTGCAAAGCATGCTATTAATGCTTGTCGGTGACTTTGCAGGCGTCTTTAGTTCCAGAGTTGTTTTAGTCATAACCTTCGCTCCTTCTCTAGACCTTTACAGCTAGACAGTAAATGCAAAACATTCTCTTTTAGCTCATCGCAAAGTCTACAGTTTGTGGTGGTTTCTGAGCGTGTCTATGGGGGGAGATGCTCTTTTGCTGGTATAACGCCCATCCTCAACTGCAAGAAGGATTCCTTTACAGCCCATGAAAACCCCATTCTCAGGTATGCTTGTGGTAGAGACCTGGTGTAACTCTGAATCAAGAACCACCCATTTGCCCTCCTGGTAAGTGTAGATTTATCTTCTTCCAGTGATAGTATCTTCACTGTTTTATTTACAAGCTGCTTGAAGCATTTGTGAGTCCCATTCGCTTCCCAGAGTTCTTGTAGTGCAAGATAGTTTATTGCTGCCTGGAAATAGACCATTGCTGGGCAGTCCTTATTCCTTTCCAGCTCTTTTAATAGACGTGAGTTCAAGGTGCCTATCTTGGCTCACTTTATTTTAGGCCAACATTTTCGTGTAGGCACCCTTGCATGCTATTTGTTGTTTGTGGAGGCCGAACTCAAGTCTTAGTTGTGCTGGCGAAGTGTACCTTGGGAGGTTGAGTAGTATTCGCATTGCTTTGGACACCACCTTATCTAAGGTGGTCTTGTCTCTCCTGCTCATGCATTCACTGCCGTAAGTTATCGATGGAAGTAATCTTGCTTGTAATACTTCTAGCAAAGGGATTAAGTTTGGGCCCATTATTTTGTGCTTGATTCTCTTTAATGCGACGGCCAGAGATATCCCTCTATTTCTGATCGACGATTTTTGTTACACAAACATTCCTTTCCTGTTGAAGATTATACCCAAGCATTTATATTCTTTAACAACCTCCATCTTCTGGTCCTGTAGGGACCACTGAAGTTGTTTTTTGCATTTTTGATTTAATATCATCACCTTTGATTTTTCTAGGTTTGTGCTTAGGCCGATGCTTTCGGAAAAGTTACTTGTCGTGTTTATAAGATGTTGAATGCCTACAGGGGTTTAGCGTATTAGTATGAAGTTGTTCGCGTACAGGGGGGGGGGCGCTAGAGGGCGCACAGCGGTATGGCTGCCTTCTGAGTAAGCTCCGCCGGCCGGGTTTCATAATCGGCGATATACAGCGTAAAACCGGCACGCCAACGGCGAAAAGTAAGGATGACTGGTGTCGGAAGGAGAGGTGACCAAGTTGTGCCGAAAATGAAGGAGACACGCTGTGGGAGGCACGTTTAATCCACCTCGACTGGGCCAGAGAACCGGAGACATAGATCGGGGCAAAATGGCGGGCGCCGGAGATCAGTGAGAGGCGAAGCGCTAATACAGCGGCATAACTACTGGAATGATCAGCATACTAGGACAGCATCTTAACAGGCGGCTAGGGACCTAAGAGGAGGATTACCACTAGATCCACGCAGGGAGCAAAACAGTAAGGCGAACGTGGACTTAAGAGTAGCAGCAGCGTACCAGGCTCGCAAGATGGCGGCGCCCAAATAGCAGCGGCACGCAAGTGACTTTGCCGTGCTGTAGTCCGTGCGGAGGAGCAAGGGTATTGTGGAGCGAAGCGCAACAACGGGAGCAAATAAGTGCTGAACGTAGCATGAGAGCAGTGGAGCGAACCGGGGGCTCGAACACTGAATGCGCTACAAAACGGCGGGTGAATATCGGGAGGTGACCCAGGAGGCATGAACGTGCTGAATACCGCCACATGGCACCGGTGCTTCTGAGGTACTACAGCATGTCGGGGGCTGCGACAAGTGCACCCACTAAGCTCACCACAGTCAGTGGGGACAACCAAGGCTTTTGGCGCATAGCGCCCACAATGAGGAGGCGGTGTCCCACCTAAATGGCGGCGCCCAGGGTGCAAAATGGGCAAGATGAGGCGCGAAACGACAACCGGTCATCACTGGTGGAACGAGCTGGCATTCTGACCTGCGTGCAATAAGGAACCACTGCACACAACTACAGGGGCACAAAACAGCACTTCTATATACGATCCCACAACGGAGCTGAACACGCAAAGAATAGGGCGAAGCAAAGGGACAGCGGACAGCGACCACCCACAAGGCGACAGGCACCAGCAGCAAGGACAATATCGCGGTGAAACGCAGTTAAACCTGCACACTCAGTGGGTACGCCTAGCTAGGAGAGCGCCCACTAGTCGCATGTATACAAACATGGCAGAATCGCGCACTCAGCAAACAGGGCGATAATAGCAACGTGTGTTGCCCGGCCCCAACGGCCCGAAGACTGAGGTCTCAGAAGCTAACGCACAAACGGAGCCCCATGCAGCGCTATCATGGGGAAAACGGAGAAACTACAAACCAAATTGTCCTTTGACACCAGGAAAACTGCATAGGGAACCAATGCGCAATCTGAAGCGGAACCTGACACTGACAACGAAGCGTCAAACGCCATGGAGAAAGTGCTAGGAGCTATACACAAAAATTTGCAAGATGTGCACGGCAAACTGGACACTATCACGCAAAGAGTCCACAACATGGCGGCAAAGCTCGCCAAAAATGGAGAGCGCTTGAGGAAGCGGAGACCTGACTATCTGCGGTGGAGGACGAGTCACACAAAACAACACAGAAATGCTCTGAGATGGACAGATAAATGGAGTTGATCAGAAACAAGTCAGAGGATTTGGAAGCGAGGTCCCGCCGCAATAACGTCTGAATAGCGGGACTTCCAGAGTCGACAAATTTTGGTAAGATGGAGAGTTATGTGGAGGATATGCTTAAAAACATATTCGGAGCGGAACACCTGTCCACTGTATTTATAGTAGAAAGAGCACACAGGACCCTAGCACCGAGACCAAAACCGGGAGCCACCCCTAGCCCAATAGTGGCACGGCTGCTGAATTACAAAGATAGAGATGTAATATTACGCCTTGCAAGGGAAAAGAAAGCAATCGAGTACCAGGGTAATAAACTGGAATTTTATCCGGACTTTACCATGCATGTACAAATGGCGCAGAAAGAATTTGCTACAGCAAAACAGAAACTGCGGGAGTTGGGAGTGGAGTACTCCATGCTCTACCCGGCCTGGTTGAGAATAACACAGGATGGCAAGACAGTGATATGTCAGACACCAAAGGAAGCGATGGAGTTTATCAAAAAGCTTGGCAAATGAAGGCGCGAGCAACGTAAAGCTGACCAACAACAGGATTCGGAGTAACTACGGACGTGAAAAGACGAGCAGAGATGACCAACGCCTACCCAGACACAGTGGTGAGAGGACAGCGTGAATCGGACAGCGACACCCGTGTGCTAAGGAAAATGCGTGACACCCAGGTATCAGTTATCGCCAGGTAGATGAGCCGGCTCTGAAGTACTGGTGCCGCGACGCATTGTGGAGAGACACCAGAACCCAACCTGGATTGCGCTATGTGAGTACTATACAATGGGGACTAACAGGAGCCCAATGACTGGAGCAAACTAGTGCACGGGTGAAATGTTGGGTTCGGCATAGCACAAATACTTTAGCCGCTTAGCGGCAATAGATGATAGATAAGAGATGTGGTTGCCGGTCCCCTAGAGCCAGAGGTGCCTGGGCTAGCGCGACTACATAGAGCTGACCTGTTACAATGTAATGCTTGCTATGGCCGGAAGGGCGACTGGGTTTGAGTCTGTGTCTGGGAAGGAAAAACTTGGCTGACCTCTCAGAGTACTCCAATAAGTGTAAATGAGTTACAGAGTTTGTTTGACTAACATACAGCATATCTGGGGTCTAATGTGGTAACGGGTTGTTGGCGTGTTAATGCTATGAGATTGCAAAACCTGGCCACATCCACTATGTTGGATGAGAATGTGTGACCTGAGTGGACCCCCCCACAGGGAGTTCCCCTATCAAAGTTCTGTTATATCAGTTGAGTTCAGAAGGGAATGTCTTTGGCATGATTGTGATGCTAAAGTGAGAGGGGGGTGGGAAGGGGGAACAAGGACTGTTCGGTTTATACTACTGTATTTAAGAAACACTGCCAAACTCCTAGGAGGGTCAGTATACAAAGTATGCATAGAAAGGACGAAGTACTGGAGGTATATATGTGGGACACAACTCAATCTAGTGCACAGGTATATGATCAGACTCTGCAATGGCTGAGACATTGATGTCAGATAAATTGAAATTGATTACATGGAATGTCAGAGGTCTGAACAACCCAAAAAATCCGTCTGGTGCTGGCCTATTTCACGAGGTTAAAAATAGACATTGCAATGATTCAAGAAACACATATTGACACTAAAACGACATCACAGATAGGGAAAAGATGGGCGGAATCTGTACACGGGGCAGCATACTCATCATACTCAAGAGTGGTGTTAATATTATTCCGGAAGGGGTTACACTTTCATGTGGAACAAGTGCATTCGGACAAAGAAGGGAGTTACATTGCGATCACGGGATCGCTTAGGGGGCAAAGGATTAATCTACTCAATATATATGCACCTAACACAGACGCACCAGAATACTATCATGCTATCTGGCGGAAACTCATAGAACTACAAAATGTCCCTACAGTATGGGGAGGGTACTTTAACATAGCATTAGACGACGAGGTGGATAGATCCCAATGATCAGTTGAGACACATAGGAGGGCATTGAAAATGCTGCAAGACACGATGCAGGATAGGTGCCTCACTGATCTCTGGAGAATGCGACATCCGACGCAACTAGAATCGACACACACTACTGCAGCGCATGCCAGCTGGTCCAGGATCGACTACTGGTTGGGGTCACCAGATATGTCACAGTGGGTGGATTCAGTAGAACATCACCCCGGACTCTGTCAGACCACAATCCGGTAGTGTTGACACTCAAACTACCGAGGTATGTACACCCACCGTTTAGCTGGCGATTTAATCGGAAGGCCTTGCTGGACCCGATATATTTGGAAACAATTAGAAAAGCCAGAATAGAATACTTTGAGATAAATGTACCAAGCATGGAAGATCAAGGGCTTCTATGGGAAGCATTTAAGCCACCATTAGGGGCATCTGCATCAGCACTAATGCAGGGATACTCAGAGACTTACGACAACAGCTGACCAAAAAAGAAGACATGATTCGCAGACTAGAGCGTGAATATGACAACACACAGGATCCCTCAGTATTAGCTAAGATTAGAACAGCCATTACAGAATACCAAAATAGCGCGGAGGAGGAGTTGAAGTATGTCAACAAACGACAAGTAGCAAGGCGGTACGGGGAGGGAGGTAGGCCAGGTGCGATGCTGGCAGCCAAAATCTGTTCACAGAAACAGCCACCTGTAGTGATAGCAGTGAGGGACGAGAGGGGAGAGCTCACGCATGACACGCAGGGAATACTGCAGGCGTTTGTGCACACATACTGGAAATTGTATGCAGCGGAAGATACAGCGACGGCAGAGGAGATTGCGGAATACTGTGATGACATAGCTCTTGCGTGGCTATCGGAGGCACAGAGGGAATTCCTATTGTTACCAGTGACAGTGGAAGAGGTGACTGAGGTCATCCAATCACTCCCCAACTGGAAGGCACCTGGGCCTGCCGCCTACACAGGGGAGTTTTATAAGTCCTATGCGGATATTTTAGCTCCGCACATAGTGGCCATGCTGGGAGACGTGCACCGCACGAGAAAAAGACACTACCACATACATTACGAGAAGCAGTAATTCTGGCATTCCTAAAACCGGACAAGGATCCGGAGGATTGCGAATCGTATAGACCGCTGTCTCTAATGATTCTGGACACTAAAATCTTATCTAAGTTATTAGCCAACAGACTTCGACACTTGATGACTAAACTAATACTGCCAGACCAATCAGGTTTTATTCCAACACGATCAACGGCACACAATACCAGAACCCTATTTGCAATCTCCCATTATCTTGTCCCGTCCATTAAAGCAGCAGCGGTCTTACTGGACGCTGCCAAAACTTTTGATACCATAACGTGGACGTACCATTCAAGTCCGAGGCCACCGAAGTCATCTGTGGCGTACCACAAGGATCCTCTCTCAGCCCCACCCTCTTCAACGTATACATGAGCCCCCTCGCGACCATCGCCCGCCAACACAACCTCAACATCATCTCTTACGCGGATGACACTCAACTGATCCTTTCTCTCACCAAGGACCCCAGCACCGCCAAAACTAACCTACACGAAGGAATGAAAGAAGTTGCTGAATGGATGAAACACAGCCGTCTGAAACTGAACTCAGATAAAACAGAAGTCCTCATCCTAGGTACATCCCCCTCTGCATGGGACGACTCTTGGTGGCCGGAAGCCCTTGGAAAAGCACCCATCCCGACAGACCACGCACGGAACCTAGGCGTTATCCTGGATTCTTCACTTTCAATGAACAGACAAGTCAGCGCCGTATCCTCATCTTGCTTCAACATTCTTCGCATGCTCAAAAAAACATTTCGATGGATCCCCACCGATACCAGGAAAACAGTCACCCATGCTCTAGTCACGAGCCGACTGGACTACGGAAACACCCTCTACGCAGGCACTACCGCTAAACTCCAAAAGAAACTCCAACGAATCCAAAACGCCTCAGCCAGAATCATATTAGACATCCCACGCAACGAACACATCTCTGGTCACCTGAAAGACCTCCACTGGCTACCCGTCAATAAGAGAATCACTTTCCGACTGCTAACCCACGCACACAAATCACTCTACGACATCGGACCAGAATGCCTCAACTCAAGACTGTCCTTCTACACCCCCTCCCGCCAACTACGTTCCTCCAGCCAAGCCCTCGCCACCGTACCTCGCATCAACAAGACCACCATGGGAGGCAGATCCTTCTCTTACCTGGCTGCTAAAACATGGAACTCACTCCCCACTCACCTTCACCTTACCCAGAACCACCTAGCTTTCAGAAAGCAACTTAAAACGTGGATATTTGACAAGTAATCCTCCCCCCCCCCCCCTCCTTAGCGCCTTGAGACCCTCTGGGTATGTAGTGCGCTATATAAATTCTCTGACTTGACTTGACTTGCACACGATTCTAGGTAGAATGGGCTTCCCACAGGTGTTTCTCCAGTGGATACGTCTGTTATACACGGACCCCACGCCTGTCTCCCCTCCTGTTCGCCATTTCGCTGGAGCCATTAGCCTGCAAAATTAGACAGAGGCACCACTACTCAGCACTCCACTTTCCTCAAAGACCGCTACACATATCATTATATGAGGATGATATGCTGTTGTATGTGAGAGATCCGGAACATAACCTAAACCCATTACTGAGAGAGTATGTCAGATTTGAGAGACAGTCAGGACTCAGGATCAACTGGACGAAATCGTCTTTTATACCATTGACTGATGCGACACAACCAGTCCTGACGAAATACCCGCTGGACTGGCAGACTGATCCGGTGAGATACCTCGGTGTGTGGTTCCACAGAGATCCAAAAGGGTAATCCGTACGAACTACGGCAGAGTTGTAACAGCGCTGGAAACAAAAATAGCCAGGTGGATACAATTAACGCTAACACTAGCGGATAGATTAGCGATAGTAAAAATGGTACTCTTGCCCAAATTATTATATTTATTTAATATTATCCCAATCAAGCCCCCGACAGAAGTATTTTGACGAATAACAACAGTGGCGCTAAAACTGATCTGGGCAGGTAAGACGGCTCGAATAGACTTACAATCATTGACTTTACCATTCGAGAGGGGAGGGTTCAGGGTTCCAGACTTCCTGTTGTACTATCTATGCGCTCAGGCACAGTATGCGCATTTCTGGTAACACAAGACACCCTTTATCACACACGTGGCAATTGAAGAAGGAGACGCATTGCCCATTCCGTTAGATGCAGTGATAACGCACATGCGACCCCCATTACATAGGCAAGACATAAACACCATAGATGCGACTAACGAAGCTTGGAAGATAATGGCCGGTAAGGCGAGAAAGCTTCCTCTATATGTACCCGAATTGCCACTGCACCATCATCCGGACCTTTCGGTAACACAGGAGAAGGTGGGGATGGAACTATTAAGGCAAGTAGGTATAGATACCATGGGGGACTTATACCACGAGGGACACTTCAAAACACTGGAGGATATGATGTATGTGGCAAATCAGTCAATGCTGTTCAAATTCACCTACTACAGGTTGCAAAGGGCAATAAGGGCATTATATCCCACGCACCTGTTAGAACCACCAGTTATGACAACACTGCAACTCCTGATTACGTCTCCGGAGCCTACACACCTAGTCTCCAAGCTCTACACGGCAATACAGGCAGAGATAGGACACACAGCACATAAGGCTGTACAAAGATGGGATGACTGTCTGGACACACCATTAACAGAGGAAGAGTGGTCCATAGCAGGTACAATTACGGGCCTACTGACCCCAAATGGAAACCTGCGTATGATACACATCAAGTACCTACACCAAACTTATCACACGCCGAAAAGGTTGTTCAAATTTGGGCTGCGTGCTGACTCAAGATGTAAGATGTGGAGCAGAGGAGGCAGATTTTATACACCTAGCGTGGTACTGTGGAGGGGTGGCAGAGCATTGGCAGAAAGTGACAAGGCTACTGGGGGAGATGGTAGACAGCCAGTTCCACTGCAATATCCGCACGTGCTTGTTGGGTCTAGTGCAAGGAGTACGTGCCTTGCAACGTAAAGTTTGTGTTACAGCGCTACTCATGGCCAAACGCAGAGTGTCACTGTGCTGGGGTGGGAAGCTAACACCCAAGAGCAAGCACAGGATACAGGACATGGCCTATTGTAAAGAGGCTTTAAAAACATATGAGCAGGAACTACCGGCGCGATCAAGACCTAAAGACTACTGGCAATACTTAACGGACTATTTAACAGCAACAGAGATTCAAATATCACCGAATAGAGTATAATGTTATAGTACTAATATAAATTTACACTGGCCAGGAAGGAGGAGGAGTGTTGTAATGCAGTAGAGTTATGAAAAGTTTGCGGTATTTGTCTGTGATATTTACTGTAAAATGTCATGTTATGAAATGCCAATAATTTTTTTTTTTTTATAAAGTTGTCCGCGTACAGAAGATTAGACAGTGTAAGGCCCCCGAGGTTTGGGGCATGATGGTTGCAATTATCAAGTTCTGCTGAGAGGTCTGACATGAAGAGGTTGAACAGGGTCGGGCCAAGAAAGCAACCCTGCTTCAACCCTTTGTAGTTGGTATTTCCCTTGATAGACAATTGCTTGTCCCCAGTTTAATTTGAATCCATGTGTCTGTGTGGAATAAAATTAATAGATTCAAAAGTTTAGGGTCTATAACCCAGCCTGATAATTTAGCCCAGAGTTTTCCTCTATCTATACTGTCAGTAGTTTCCAGTGCTGGCACTTAATTGTCAACACCACACTTATGACACTCTGCCACATGGTGGCGCTGCTCATCTAATTTAGAGATGAGCGGAACAACTGTTGTTTATGAATACAATATACACTAAACTCCCCAGTCATTCCTTCAGCTTTGGGGGGGGGTTGGGGCAGGGGGGGGGGGGGTTGAATAATCTAAACTGTGGCACTTATAGGGGAGAAAGGGGATTAGTTGTTTTGGCAGGGGGCAGTGGTAAAGGGTGGTGCACGCTGCAGTGGCCTCCTGGACAGGGCCCGGCACTTATTATTTTGCAAATTAAGCACTGCAGGCGCTGCACTACATTAGACTCTACCAGCCCCTCTCTATGAGACCAGGGAATGAAGGCCTCAGAGCCCCTGCACATCCGAATAAAGCAGAGAAGTGAAACAGGTAATGAGCGGTGCACTCTGCTCTGACTCGGGTCGCCAGTAGACTGTCGTCAAAGGTTTCTAGCATCCGAGGATCCAAACTACAACAACGCACAAAAACAATACTGCTGTCAGAGCAGTGGCGTAGTTAGAGCTTCTGGCGCCCGGGGCTATCCCTCAGATTGCCGCCCATGACCGATAGCGGGAGGGGGAGAGGGGGGCTTGGGAAAAAAAGGACATATTTGCTCCGGAGCCCCCAATGAAGTCAACCGTGGAGCTTGGCTCTATCGCACCAAAAACCTCCAGCTTGTTATTGATATATAGAAGTTAATTTTTCTCACAAGGCCTAGTGACTTAGCCAAACCCCACACTGCTTTTGTGTTCTGACATTCTTGGCATGCTTTAAGTTATAACGTTTGACATACTCCATTACTCCACCCTGTTATCATGTATTTTTAACCTCATTCCTCATCGCCACATTCAGTACCTTCCAGCCTGGGTTGCGATCCCTAGCTTTGTGCGTGCCCATCCATTTCTGGTGCTTTCCAGACGTTTTAAGATCTTCTTATAGTTTTGTGTTGCTCAAATGGGTGTCATTTATTATGTTTATAAGTTTCCATCACCCTCATTGCTTGATTTTGCTCACGCGGAAGTGTCACTCACAGTTTTTGAAATGTCACTCATAATACACTGAAATCCGCAGAGGCCGCCGATCCCTCCCGCAGGGGGGGGGAAGGCTAGAAGGCCGGCGCCATAACCCACGTGGTGCCCCAACCAGTGGTGAAACTGGTTCCGGGCGCCCCAAAGCGCCCGGAGACCAGCGGAAGCGGGCAGCGCACCTGCCTGCCCGGCCCGAAGTAACCTTTGGCCTGGGCGTCCCTAAGAGGCGCCCAATGGCACCGCCCCCCCCCGCCTCATTCAAATTCCCCAATCAGGGGAGACACCGAAGCCCCCGTCATGGGGATTTAAGTCGCCGACTCCCCCAGCTCGGCCACAACTTCTTCGTGGAGCTGGGAGAGCGGCGCGACAAGAAGATCTGCAGAGTCGGACGGCGGAGCTCGGAAACTTCTGGAACACTAGCACTTCGAGGGAGAAGAATCGACGCGCCAAAGCCCTCTCCCCGCACCATCGTACCAGCCGCCCCGCGGTGCGCAGCTTGCCACTACGGGGCTGAAGTTGCGACGAGGCTCACCAAAGAAATTCCCCGGCGGAGTCACGCAGCCGAAGCGAAGCGGGACTGCGTAGCACGACCCCTTCCGTCTTCATCGGAACCCATGCATTGGGCGGAGCGGAGAAACCGTCGTCGGCTACGCTAGGAGCCATGGCGGAGGGCCAGCCTGGGGAAGTGGCCGAGTTGCTGAAAAGGATCCGGGAGGTCACGGCCATCCACGGGAGCGAGTGGCTCCAGCAGCACATCGTCAGCGGGAAAGAAAACAGACCGGTCGACCAGGCGGAGGAGGGAGCAGGCCCATCGGATCCCAACAGGCGCAAAAAGACACCGATAAGGAAGTCCTCCAGGAAGAACCCCCCCGAGGAAAGAGCGCCAAAACCCCCCCCCCTCCGCGACGCGATGATGGTGATCAGAGCGAAACATCGGCCAGCACGAATGGTGAGCATATCAGCGAGATAGTTAAGGAATGCTTAAAATCACTGGCGCCAGCACTGCTTACCAGTACGGGACAGGGGGTAGCAAGCGGGCCCAGGGAGCAGCGCGCAGATGAGGCGGCAGGCATATCTTGGCACATGGTCGACCCAAGTTGGGCGCGCCAGGCTAGGGGGCAGGAGCACGTGGTTCTGCCGACACAGGGCGAGCAAATGTCTCCGGTCATGGGTTGGGGTTACGGACCCGCGTCAGGGAGCCCAGTGCTGGGAGGCATAACCTCCGATCCATACAGCAGGCCATCCCCCGGCCCGGCATCTTTGACAACAAAGGCCACAGGCCTAGCATGCCTTATCCCACTAGCTGTTAAAGAAAGAATATGGCGGAAGGAATTTATCGATATATTCTCTCTGCTCGAAATTCAACTCGAGGGTCTAGACCTCACCACCTGTGACAGGAAAGAGGAGGATAGGAGAGAGAGGCGCGGCAGCAGAAAAGAGCGCAATTTTGAAAATTGGTTGGATGCCTTCAGAATAATGGCCTGCATTATTGTAGAGAAATTCCCCCACTGTTCGGCAGACCTTTGGCTTTATGAGGCTAATATTGACCTGGCACATAGGCAGTTCCCAGGGGAAGGGTGGCTGGAATACAAGGGTTTTAGGCTCAAAATGCAGAGGCATCCGGAGATAGAATGGAACGAGGAGGCTGTATTTATTTATTTATTTATTTATTTATTTATTTATTGACATTTGTAGAGCGCGGCGAATACCCGTGGGCGTCTCGGCGCTAATTAAGGGATGGATCAGCAACTGGGGTAAAGAAGATATACAAGGCTATTGGTCAAATAACCACGTCTTTAGCTGTTTGCGGAATGTGAACAGGGAGGGACTTGCTCGGATATGTGCAGGAAGGGTGTTCCAGAGTCTAGGGGCGGCAACCAGGAAACGCCTGTCGCCCCAGGTGACTGTTCTAGTGCGAGGCACAGCCAAGAGGTTCTGAATAGAGGAACGAAGAGATCGGGTTGGGACATGATGGAGAAGATTCTGTTTGAGAAAATGGGGACCTTGATTATTGAGTGACTTGTAAACAATACACAGCGATTTGAATTTGATACGGCTGCGTATCGGGAGCCAATGGAGATCCCTAATGATGTTTGTAACTGGTGCGAACTTGGGGATCCCAGCCAGCATTCGTGCGGCTGCATTTTGGATTGACTGCATCTTATTTGTCACTCGGACTTGGGCATTTTATCTGGGTTCATCCATAAAATGCTCACAGCGAAGGAGGTAAAATCTTGGGCGGGCAAGTATGACCATTCCTTTCGTAGTCCCCACCAGAAGGGCAGGAGCGGAACTTACCAGAAGCAGAGCGCAGGGAGATCCCATTCCCCGAACAAAGCCAAGGCCATTTGTTGGAGATACGACGCAGGGGATTGCTCGTGGGGCTCGTCATGTAAATTCCAACACGCTTGCTTGAGCTGTGGGGGCAAGCACGCGGCAGTGGCGTGCAGGGGAGGCAAGCGCGAATCCAAAGGGGACAAAAAAGAGAAAAGCAAAAAGCACTAGCCCCGGGCCTAGTAGACGAGGTGACCTGGTAGACATTCAAGATTGCCAGCTGGCCAGGTCTCCTATCAACAGACAACAGCTGCGCAGGTTGGCGAATAAGTACCCGAACAGGGCGGATGCCAGGGTGCTGGTAGAAGGTTTTGACAAAGGATTCGTCATTCCATTCAAAGGAATCTTACCACTCGAAGGGGCAAGAAACCTAAAGTCGGCGATGCAACACCCACACGTGGTATGCACCAAGCTGGCGAAAGAGAAAGCCCTGGGTAGGATTGAGGGTCCACTACCGAAGGAACTACGCAGATTCATAGTGGTCTCCCCACTAGGGGTGGTCCCCAAGAAAGAGCAAGGTCAGTTTAGATTGATACACCACCTTTCATTCCCCGAGGGGACATCAGTGAATGATGGAATTCCCCCGGAAGCCTGCTCAGTAGGTTATGCGACAGTGGATGACGCAATAGATTTAGTAAAAGCGGCGGGGAAGGGAGCCCTCATGGCCAAGGCGGACATTGAGTCGGCGTTCCGCTTGCTGCCCGTCCACCCATCCAGTTTTCACTTGCTGGGTTTTCAGTGGGAGGGTGACCTGTTTGTCGACAAGGCGATGCCCATGGGCTGCTCCATATTGTGCGCATACTTCGAGCAATTTGCAACCTTTTTGGAATGGGCCCTTCATGATCACCACCACGAAGGCGGCAAACTACACTACCTCGACGATTTCCTGTTCACAGGTCCATCGGGATCCCCCACGTGCAGCGACACTCTGTCGGCATTTGAAAGGCTAGCCAGGACCTTAGGGGTCCCCCTGGCAGCAGATAAGACAACAGGCCCTACCACGAGACTAACTTTTCTAGGGATAGAACTGGATTCCGTGGCAGGGACAGCCAGGCTGCCCCCGGAAAAGGTAAAAGAATTCAGGGAGGATGTTGGCAGGTTGCGCAGGCGGAACAAGGCCACCCTCCGGGACATACAGGGGGTGATAGGCAAGCTGAACTTCGCGGCCAGGGTCATACCTGCGGCCAGGGTCTTCTCCAGGCGCCTGACACAGCTAACAGCGGGAGTCACGCACAGACATTACCGCATTCGGTTGGGTGCGGGGGTGAAGCAGGACCTCCAGATGTGGGACGAGTTCCTGCAGGAATTTAACGGAGTATTGATCTGGAGAGAGGGTTGGGTGACTGCCAGGCAGATAGCCCTATTCAAAGATGCAGCAGGGAGCATGGGGTTTGGGGCCATCCTTGGAAATCAATGGTGCGCGAGCCAGGGGCCAGACAAATGGCACGCTCAGGGAGTCACCAGGAACATCACGTTCCTGGAGCTTTTCCCAATAATAGTGGCATTGACCATCTGGAAGCAGGAGTTGAAGAACATGAAGCTGACACTGTGGTCAGATAACAAGGGGGTGGTGCAAGCCATTAACCGGGGCGCAGCGCGATGCTCAGACACATTGAGGCTAATGGAGCAGTTCATTAAATTGCAACTGGAAGGGAATCTGGAGCTGAAAGCACGCCACGTCCCAGGGGCAGAGAACATGGCAGCGGACGCATTGTCCTGGTCACAGATGGAGCGATTCAGAGACCTGGTCCCTGGGGCGGACTGAGATATGACCCCTTTCCCAACATACCTGTGGGACCTGGGGGGGTAGACCTATCCAGACTGGTGGGCCATTCACTAACCCCTGAAGCCACCAGAAGATACAAGAGATGCACAAGTACTGTAATGAGCGTGGGTGGCATAAGCACACTGGAGAACAAATTAGGAACACGGACAGCCGTTGAGAAGTTTGTGCAGTGGGCATTCAATACCAATAAATCAAGGTCATGGGCACAGGCACACCTGTCAGCCATTGCCCATTTTGCCAGGCTTCATACGGGAGATGACCCCACGGCCTCCCCATATCTCAAGGCGGCCCTGAAAGGGTGGAGGAGAGTAGAAGGGAAAAAGACAGATGTAAGGTGCCCCATTGATTTTTGTAAGCTGGGCCTCCTCCTGAGGGCTTTAGATGGAATCATCTCAGACAGATACGAGCTCCTACTATTTAGAGCCGCATTCACCACAGCCTTCTTTGGCGCGTTCCGCATAAGCGAACTAGTGGTGCCCAACAAGATGGACCCGGCACAGCGATGCTTCCAGGCCAGGGACATTAATCCCTTGGCAAGAGCGGTAGAGATGACTTTAAGACAGTCTAAGACAGACCAGGCAAGAAAAGGGGTAACAATTAGGTTGCACTGCATCCCCGAGACGGGGCTCTGCGCAGTGTGTTGCTTGTTCAAATACATGATAACCCGCCCGGTGGGCGACGGCCCTTTGTTCAGGCATCGGGACGGGAGGAACCTGAGCAGGTTCCAATTCACAGCTGTGATGCGCCAAGTTCTCTGAAAAGCGGGCTTCCACCCAGCAGCCTTCGCCCCACACTCCTTCAGGATCGGGGCAGCAACCACGGCATCGCAGCATGGCATGCCAGAGGATAGGATACTGGCTGTGGGCAGATGGCGATCCAGGGCCTACAAATCGTACATACGGCCACACCTGATATAAAAAAAAAAAGAAAAGGAAAGGGGAAAGAAAGGTTCCCAAAAAAAAAAAAAAAAAAGGGGAGTCACCTTGGGATGCCGCGCGGCAGGGTGCTGTGGCAATGCCCACTTTCCGCCGACACGCCGATACTCTGGTGCGCAGAAGGCCACCTGAGCTCAAATAACTATATCAAAAAAACAAAAAAAAAGGGAAGAATGATAGAGTATGATTAACTGCATAGAAAGAAGACGAACCCGGGTGCGCAACGGGCCACCTTAACAGGACCCCTTTCTCTTGACAGGAGGACACCCGCGGCTGGTTTGGGTGGTTCTTTCGTGTCCAGGATGGAGTCATGGTGGCGACGGTCGGGGCACAAAGCGGCAGCCAGACCCAAAGCGACGTGCATCCGGTGGGTGGGACAACCAGGGATGAGATGGGAGCAGCTGCTGCCAACCCTGGACAGCTTACTGGCAGATTCGGCGTGGCATCCCGACGTGCTGATCATCCACCTCGGCGGCAACGACCTGACGAAACTGGGGCGCAAAGCATTGGGACAGGCCATCCAGAAGGATCTCATGACGACAACATCGTGGTTGGGTCCCACGACGGTGATCTGGTCGGAAATGATCAGCAGAAAACATTGGAGAGGCGCTGACTCACACAAAGCAGTGGATAACGCCAGGAGGAAACTGAACATCTCAATGCACAAGTTCTGTGTCACGAACGGCATGGACTCAATCCGCCACGGCCTCATTCACCCAGGACGTCCAGCGCTGTACGGCCAGGATGGGGTGCACCTTTCCAAAAGAGGAATGCAAGTCTTTTGGGACAACCTGTGGGGTGCATTGGCGATGGCAGGCTGTAAGTAAGTATAAAAAAAAGCAAAAAAAAACAGGATGGGGGGAGCCGCAGAAAGACGTAAGCCTCCCTGCGGCGTGGCGGAAATCCTACAATGGTTGGTAAGGATACACACCGGCGGGCGGTGTGTAGGAAGAGGGCCACACACTTTTCAATGCCGCACGGCAGGGTGACGTGGCTGCAGCAAGGAGGGGAGTACCAAGAGGAGACGGCACTCGCGGCCCAGACCCAGCCGGACGGCAGGGCGCAACTGGTAGCGAGCTGGGGACCTAACTACAGTTGGAAAAAGCTCCCCTCCACGACACGCAGACGGCGTGGGCAACCAACCAATGGGACAACAAGGATTCACAAGGAACTGGTTGCAAAGTGCCATTTACGAACTGAAGAAAACTGACACCTGTTGCTCACAAGACGGTGTCATGTGTCTTAATATTCATGTATGATTGATGAGGACAGTTCGTAAATGAAGAAATTGCATAACCAGTATTTGTTTGTAATATTGAAAATTGAATATTGTAATTTTAATATTGCAATTTTAATATTAATAAACTGCGGCCAACAACGACCACTACTTTAACCGGCATTGTTGGCTGACATGATTGCAGGAGGTACAAGTGGGAAGCAGGGCGGGGGGGTGGAACGACGGGGTGAGTTACGATTTGGCAAACACGGAATGGGCACGTTCGGGGGTTATAGCAGAGGCCGCCGCACCCTCCCGCAGGGGGGGGGGGGGGGGGGGGGGGGGAGGCTAGAAGGCCGGCGCCATAACCCACGTGGTGCCCCAACCAGTGGTGAAACTGGTTCCGGGCGCCCGGAGACCAGCGGAAGCGGGCAGCGCACCTGCCTGCCCGGCCGGAAGTAACCTTTGACCTGGGCGCCCCTAAGAGGCGCCCAATGGCACCCCCCCCCCCGCCTCATTCAAATCCCCCAATCAGGGGAGACACCGAAGCCCCCCTAAGGAGAGTCAGGGGGATTTAAGTCGCCGACTCCCCCAGCTCGGCCAAAACTTCTTCGTGGAGCTGGGAGAGCGGCGCGACAAGAAGATCTGCAGACCCACCCACACCTAAGGAACAGCGAAGTCGCAGGGCTGGACAAGGGCACGGGTGTTTTGCGGAAATCCTACAATGGTTGGTAAGGATACACACCGGCGGGCGGTGTGTAGGAAGAGGGCCACACACTTTTCAATGCCGCACGGCAGGGTGATGTGGCCGCAGCAAGGAGGGGAGTACCAAGAGGAGACGGCACTCGCGGCCCAGACCCAGCCGGACGGCAGGGCGCAAATGGTAGCGAGCTGGGGACCTACCTCCAGTTGGAAAAAGCTCCCCTCCACAACACGCAGACGGCGTGGGCAACCAACCAATGGGACAACAAGAATTCACAAGGAACTGGTTGCAAAGTGCCATTTACGAACTGAAGAAAACTGACACCTGTTGCTCACAAGACGGTGTCATGTGTCTATTAATATTCATGTATGATTGATGAGGACAGTTCGTAAATGAAGAAATTGCATAACCAGTATTTGTTTGTAATATTGAAAATTGAATATTGTAATTTTAATATTGCAATTTTAATATTAATAAACTGCGGCCAACAACGACCACTACTTTAACCGGCATTGTTGGCTGACATGATTGCAGGAGGTACAAGTGGGAAGCAGGGCGGGGGGGGTGGAACGACGGGGTGAGTTACGATTTGGCAAACACGGAATGGGCACGTTCGGGGGTTATCTAAAAATGTCACACACAGCAATCTGAAACCTAGGCAGCTATGCATAATGATGCTATTTAGTTCAAAAGACATATTGAACAGTTTAATAAAAATCAATTAGTTGATTACAGCACTGCGCACAGCGCCACCAGCTATATTAACCTGAGGCTGAAAGTAAGTTGCATGGCTAGTCTAAGCAATTACATTACAATACAATGAGGCATGATGGGGGGGCCAAGCCTCAGGAGGAGAGGCTGACTGAGGAACACATAGGCTAGATATCTATGCTGTATTATTTAAAAAAGAACATTTGAGACACTGAGCAGTATTAATCCTAAAGCTAAACGTAAGATCCATTCCCAGCCAGACTGCCTCTATGCACCCGGCTGTATCCCTAGCTGGGAATAACCCCCACAATCATGCTGTACGCTACAAGTTGTAGGAATCGCACATCACCCTTATTAGCAGGCAGTATATTTTAAGTGTGTGTGGTCCAGAGAGGCACAAACGCAGGATTTTAAATGTACCACTGTGGTTGGTTTTATCAAAAAGAATGTATTTCTACCCCACCTAACCCTGTCAGCAACATTGGGATAATGAAAACCTGGGGGAAAAAATTCATTTCTAACCTATACCATGCAGTTTAGATGCAGCTCGTTGATTGCGTTTCATATGTATATATGTTATATTAGGATTGTAACATAAACTTAGAGTAACAAAAGGATCTCTGTGACAAGAGCAGTAACCCCCTGAGCTTGCCACATAAAATGCAGTGTAGTGATCTGTCTGGCACATGTTCTGTGCAGCAGGCACATTGACCATCTGCGCTACTTGATGATGGGTGACACTGCCACTGGACAAAACGCGTATCTGGCTTTAGCAGGAATATTATTCCCGAGAGTTACCTTGACATTTAAATTGCTTCCTGAGCAAAGAGAAAGGAGAACATGAACCAGGGTAGCTGCTTCTGACTTGCAGATGGAGCTCGAAAAGAAAAGTAAGCGGGCCAGCACTGCATCGCTTACTGTAATATGCAAAGCACACAGACTCTCCACTGCCTGATGTAGAAGTAAAATGAGAGGGAAACCTGGCGCGCGCTATGTGCACCGGGCACCTGTCCCACAACAGCATAAACAAACAATACTGTTGATATTTAAAGAAAAGCCAACCCATTGCTACCTTGGCTGTTGAAGCAACAAAAACGATAGGGAAAGGGAGGGAGGCCCTGCGCTTGTAGACGAGGGAAGCCTGCAGCAATCTTTGCAGTAAGTTCAAAGTTTAACAACTCTGAGCGGCCTGATGCCCAGGGCTGCCCTGAAATGTCCTGGTATTGAGGTTAGTAGGCGCAGTCGAGCTCGGCTGGCGGCAGCATTTCCTGGGGGCCCAAGTCTGTTGGAACTTGGCAGATACTGAAAACACATCCTGCTATCGCAGCATGCGCTGACTCCTCAGAGACACCCCCCTCCGACAAGACCTGTGCCGACACCAGGAGGCAGAGTTAGCAATGCAGGGGGCAAAGGTGTCCAGTTCTACCACTGGCCGATCCCTGGCCCCCGTGACCCTGCTCCGCCTCACTGTGAAAACAGTAATCATTTTGCAAGATTGGTTAATACTTTTATCTCGGTGGAAAACTGGCTTCCACGATCTGTTCTTTTTGAAGCAATGGCACGCACAGGAGGGCGTGGTGGGGGGAGGAGGGCTTGGATAGTGAAGCCTTTGGGCCCCGTCTTACGCCACTAGTGGCTGGAGTGTTTGCTACCTGGAATGCAGCTCCCAGAGTGCACTTCGGTGGGAGCGCTATGGCAGCCTGTCATGACAAAATACCTTGCACCTGTGGCAGTACGTGGGGTTCCTAAGCGCACCTGCGGTTTGTGCGCGCGGGAGTGGCTGGCGTTCGAGGGGCAGCGGAGGCTTCCCATTGGCGGATGGACAAGGGCAGGCAGGTGAGGCTCGTGACGTGGGCTAATTGCGGGTTCTGATGGGGTGAGCACGCGCTCAGGGTCACGCGGACCGGTGTTGTCTCACAAGTAGCGTTGGAGTGGAATAAAGAAAACTGGCCTAACCGCAGTCTGTTTATGGTAAGGGATAGTTAGACATATAGAGAGGATGCGCGGGGACTTCATATGTTTTATTCTGTGTGCTTCAGTCCAAACCCGGCTCTGCAGATGCACGTCATCAGTCAAACGTGCAGCATTGAGCTCACGGCTCTGCTGAGGGACCTCAAGCTTCACCTGAAGTAACTTCCATTAACTGGAGGTTGGGAGTTACCCACGGGTCTGCTGACACCTGCAGGCGGCGCCTTTGGTGTTAAGAGGGGTTCGACGCATCTCCCCGATGATAAACCATTACGCATGATGCCCAATTTGTAAGCATAAATAAGTGAAATTAAAAAGCGTGATTAATTTTAGGGGCCTGAAGTTCCACGGCTCCAGTTTCGGTCCCACTCAGGCTCCCCGTTACTCTCGCGCGTTCTCTTTCGTCACTATTTGTTTCTCTTCTCTCCTATTTACTGGCCTTTTCTCTCTGGGTGATGAAGGCCGATGATGAGAAATACGCCCCGGAGCACAAAAGAGTGGCAGCGCTAAGCGCCCACAACCACAGGTACAAATTAGGCGCTAAAGATGGTTCATCTAATTATAGTTTGAGGTGTGTTTTCTCGTGACTAGTTTTCATGGGGGTAAGTAAGATGCTAAATGACGACGTCACGCGAGGCGCCTTCCATTTTAAAAAACTGCCCCATCCCCGGGACTCCAGTACTTGTACTGACGCCTCAATCAATGCACCTCCGTCCTGTCCCGCAGAGACCCTTCCATTGCAGCCCCGGGCCCACGAAGAGGCCGGCTATCCGTCTCGTCCCCTTCCGGTGCTTGTAGCCGCAGTGTGGGCTCCCAGAGTGATTCAACGCTGACGGATATTCCAGCACCGGCTCTACAGCCACGTGACCCTCACCCGTGACCCGCAGTTTATCTGCACCAACTCACAGCAATCCCGGCGCACCTTGAATCTGACCTGAAGCCTCTGTGACCTTCTAGACCTGGACGCCCCATGCAGCTCGAGCGATGCACCTCAATCTGGCTGGAGCACTGGGGGGCCCCCAGGATCTGACCCCATACTGGGAGTGCCGAGCGCTTCAATTCACGGTATAAGTTGACATTTCAACCTGGTTGGTCCTGTGAAATCCCCGCCGCCCAAAGCGGGGTCGCCTGCCCCCCAAAACCGTACAGAGGCCGCGCCAGTCTGTTTCAAACCGCTGGGATGGGTGACATACAAAGGTAGCCGCATAAAACGTACATTTTTACTTCAGCTGACTTCCTTTTTGCCCCATTTCTTATAATCTGCCCCACTTAACGCCGCTAGAGATTAGCTGTCCACTGTGGGGAGGGGGGGAGGAGAGGGGGGGGAGGGGGGGAGGAGAGGGGGGGGAGGGGAGGAGAGGGGGGGGGGGAGGAGAGGGGGGGGGGAGGAGAGGGGGGGAGAGGGGAGAGAGAGGCTTCGTGGCCCCCCAAGAATGACGCAGTCAAGGCGTGAGATCCTTCACTCCGCTTTTCATTAAACTCTGGCCCACAAAATGGCAGCTGAACCTGCTCGATGGAGCCTGGTGTATTTGCTAGTGTCGTTTTGTTCCAGGAAACAGTTGGGAGCTTAAAGGGTGGCTCCTCTCAAAACCTGCTCGACCAATACCTTTGTTTTGACGTGACCGAGACTGCTCAAAGCGCAGGCAAAGTGGGCTCTTGTCCAGAGCCACAAAATACCAAGTGACCGTCACCCCATTCCTCTGCCCCACCTCGTAAAGTGTACTTTCCCCCTCTCTTTATCTCATTTCTACATTTTCCTCTCTCAGCCTGTGTCCCTTCCTCTCTCCACCAAGGCAGGGACAACTTAATAATTTGGGGTCCTGGGCCAAGCGTATGTTTGGGGGCCCCTGTTCGGAGCAGCTTTGCATTTATAATCCAGTTTCATCTCTTTCACTCCCTCTTAGGCCTGGCCACTGACAGTGCACAGACACTCTCCCATATAATATTTAGGGAAAGTGGGGTGTGTTTTAAAAATAGTAACTCAATAGCAGCACACTAATATTACTTCAAATAATTTGTGACACCCTCCCATTACTCAGATGTGGAGTCCTGTTTAGATGTTGAATTAAAAAACGTTTCTCACAACATGTTTGTAATAGACTCGCTCACATCACCCACATTATAAATCGGGCTCCCGGTTGTATGGTATTTATTTTTTCTACATTTCCGTCTGTATTTATCCATATTTACTTTTTGCTAATTTTCTGTATTTATCCATTTCTATTTTGTGTTTCTGTATAAATGAAGCTGCCATAGGTATTTTTCCACATTTATTTGACTGATAAATGTACACTCATTTGAATGTACAAAAGGTTTCTGTAGTATACAGTGCAATAGCGTTATATCAAAGCACTTGCATTGCAGATTAGCATAAATAACTGTAGATCTGCACTTAATTAGGAAATGTATTGTCTTTATTCATCTCCCCTACCTCTCAATCTGTGCACCTACTGACCTGTCGCTCGTGATTGACAGGAGAAAAAAACTTCCAAAGAAGACATATGTTCCGTATTTAAAAATAAATACTGACAGGAAAAAAATAGTTTTCTGTCTGTATTTATCTGTACAAATCAGTAAAAACGGAACACTGGGAGCCCTCATAATAAATGAAAGACGGTATTTAAAACAAACTGTTTGATAATTATTCAAGAAGAGGAAATTAAACCGCTGCACTCCAAAATATACAATGTAAATGATTGGGTGGTCTCAATGTCCCTTGTTAGGGTGCTCAAGGTGATCACCTCCTGTCCGATGAGGTGCAAACAATGAAGCTCCAGAAAACCTTGCGCGTGTAAGGGATACAGCTTGAGCACACCTGTAGGCAAAATGAATTGCTTCAAGCGGAAAAAGTAAATAATGGTCGTAGATACTTCAATGGGTATGTGGCGTTTGATTCAATAAATGGATTTATTCATATTACGTCATATGATCCATGTTGCTTTAGAACGACTGATAGAAGTATAAATAATAATAGTAATCCACATTTGTAAAGCCACAATCGCCCGTAAGGGTCTCTAGGCGCTGGGGGCCGTCGGGATGATTAAGCAAGCTATTGCCCAGAGTCACATGGTGCTGGGCTAATCTGCTGCCGGTGCCAGGGATCGAACGGTGATCCCCAGATTCCGGCGCCTGTAGTATGTTAGTTATTAGTCAATTATTTTGTGTATATTGTTTTCAGTGATTGTAGCATTTAGTGGTTATCTCTTTAAGATGTGTGTATCATTTGAATGTGGTAATGTTCTACATTCTAGTCATGCTGTAATAGAATGTTCCATGTATTGCTGTTGGTCAGTTCCTGTTGGTTGTGGATCTAACCAGACGTGCTTTTATTCATGGAATAAATCTTCATGAAACTACTTTAATTGGATTCATTCTTCATTCATGATACTACAGCGCCCTAGCCCCGGCGCCACACCTCTCCTGAAATGAAACCGCAATGGTGCATAACGTATGATCACTTCAATGTTTCATAAGAAAACCCCAATGCATTTCGAGCCGAGGGCTCTTCTTCAGGGGCCATGTATCCAAGAGGAAACACAAATGGAAAGGCATGTATAACAAGAGGCCCGAAAAAGCAAAGTGCATCGTGAAAGACTTGAGGAAAGTTAACCGCAATTATGGTGGGTGGGAGCTGAACAATGTGGTGCATTAATCCATGCAGAGAGGGACATGGGCTCCGCGAAAAATAATTCTGAAGGTGCTGGAAATAGCTTGCGTCCTATCTTTGCCAATGGAGAAAACATTGGTGAACAAGTGCCAATGTAAAGAACACAAAACAATAAGGATATAGGTCGTGAGCACATGTAGCTTGTGGGAACACACACAGCATTAGGAAGGGGTGCTGGAACCTCAGATGAACAGACGAGTAAAGCAAATTAAGTAATAAAAAAGGTGCGGCATGCAATTATAAATGTGCAGCATGTAATTGTGCCTCTAAAATCGCGGTTGACATATTGGTTGCTGAGAAGGTGTGCGGGATGATTATTCAAGGTCATCAGGGAATGACTCTGCAGAACAGAGGTGGCTCCATCAAGGGGCCCCTGACAGACTGGGGGGCCCTGGTCCAGAGCCCACTTTGCCCATTCCTTCAAATGTTCGGTGGCATCTTAACCCTTTCGACGCTGATGACGGAACCACTCCGTCATCAGCTGCGGTGGCGCTGTGCTGATGACGGAGCGGTTCAGTCATGGCCCGCCCACCGCTCATGCGCGGCGCGAATTCCGCGCCTGCGCTGAGCGTTCTATTGAGCGGGCGGGGCCATGACGGAGCGGTTCTGTCACCAGCATGCGGCCGCCCCGCCCACTTAGCGCTGCGGCAGAATAGCCGCCGCAGCGATGTGGTTAAGGATTTTGTTGCAACAAACATTTCAGCCCCCCACCTTGGAAGGAGCACTCATATCACCATCCTGGAGCTCAGAATTTAAACCTGGAGCTCTGGGTTCAGCGAGGATAGTGCTCTGGCCTTTCTTCCGCATCGGTGTTGTCCGTGATCAGGAACGGAGCACTATCTTTGCTGAAACCCGATTGACCAGCAGGGCGTGGTCCTATACCTTCTGGCCAAGATGGTAGCCAGGCTTGGTTCTAACAGAATTGGGCTGGTTCTGCTAGGAAATCAAGTGTTCATGGGGTGCGCCGAAGAATTGTTCTTGGTATTGAGGGCACATGGGCGGCCTTAGGCATGTGCAAGCTGTGCACCCGCACAGGGCTGCCAAACACCATGGGCCGCCACGCCAATATATATCCTTATTATAATAATCCTCTGAGGATGGATATGTATTTGCATGGTGGCCCCTGGCAGGCATTTGGCGGCCTCCGGCTCTGTTCCACTTCCAAACACCCTGACCCCTCTCTCTCTTCACTGGCCTCCATGCCCCGCCCAGATCCCCTCTTCCAGGGCCCCCTACCTACGCTCCCTGCCCAGGGCCGCCATGAGCCTAGAGCCGCCCCTGGAGGGCACATTCCGTTTCCCACTGCAACGTGCTAGATGCCAAACCACTTGAATATTGTCCAGATATTTATACTACTATAGTCATGCACGCTGGTATGTTCTGGAAGCTAAGTGTACCCAGACTACCTGAGCACGATATCCCCTATGCTGCTCTGAGAGTAGTGTCTCTAGGTTCATGACTGGCAGGCATAGGGTAGCTTTGGCATTGTTGGACAGGCCACATGAAAGGCCGCACTCCCCCGGCCCGACCAGGCCCAAGCCCGGTCACGCAGGTACCACACACCACCATTACACGCCCTCCGTCCCCTCCGGGACCCCTACTCTCGAACATGTCAACCTCGTGGGCTCGATCCACTGCCGGCCTGCGCGCCCATCCTGGGCGCCATCTTGGACACTCCACCACGAGGCCGCCTGGGCCCCGATCAACCCCAACCCTGGGCCTGGCCAGGCCTCAGACATCCCGGCACCACCATCCACCCAGGAGGTGAGCGGGCTACTTGGCAAGTCAATGGGAGAAAGAGGTGTCGATGGCTCTCCCCCACCAAGTGCCGCTCGCCCATCGCCTCCCCGGACGCTGGCTCCACCCCCCTGCTGGGTGTCTGGACTCCCTCATCCCGGGCCTCCCGACCTCCAAGTGCGAGGGTCCGGACATCAAAGAACACCAGCCCTATAACTGGGGCAGCTCCAGAGCAGGAAGGCAGTTGTATCTTGGAGTCGAGAGACGCAGAGAAGAACTCATCCTTGACGGACTACTGGCGCTGCCATAGCTCTGTCTCGTGCACCATCGCCTTGCCTGCTGGCGCTGCCGCAACCTTCGTAACCTTCATATCCTTCATCGTCGTCGGGACCTGCTGGCGTGGCCGCGGACCGTTTGTAATCACCATCTTCATCGGGACCTGCTGGCTCCGCCGCGGACCGTCGTTTCCTTCGTCCATCTCGGGACCTGCTGGCTCCGCCGCGGCCCGATCATCTAGAACGCCGAGCTCGAGGATTGAGAGCTAGTTTCATCTTTTGGTAACAAGACTGTCCCGCTACCCTTTTCCCAAGCCAGAGACCAGAACCGAGGGGACCCCTGAGTCCAGACCTCCTTGTACCATTCCATCGTAACCTTAAAGAATTGCCTATAAAGTCTTGTTGAACTTTACCCTTGTGTGGTGTCCGTCTGTGGGGGGGAAGTTACTTGTCTGTACGATCGCTGGAGACGGCTCTCCCGGAGACCTCTCCCCTTATCCTCGGCCGACCCTCCCGGTCCGTCTAACATTGGTGGCCAGCGGCGCGATCCGAATCACCGCATAACCGTACAGAGAGTAGCTCACCCCACGGCGAATCACGATGTCAACTAAAGAAAGCGGATCAACGGAGAAATTCCAGATGGAGAAATTGGACGAGTACAGCCATCGTGAACTAAAGCAGTTCTGCATCGAACTAGGTATCGCTACCACCGGACTAAGTACCAAAGACGATTTTAAGCAGGCCCTAGAATCTTGGGCAGAAACCGGGGCTGCCGGAACCTCGGATCAAAGCATCGCAGCAAAAACCACCACGGCCCCTGAGGAGCGAAGAACGGGTCTCTCGCAAGACGAGATCCAGGAACGAGAGAAAACCCGACTACACGAGCTGGAAATGGCCCGGCTCAAAATGGACATTGAACTTAAATTGGCCGAACAAAAAATCAACTTAGAGCACCTGCGTCTCCGAGAAGAAAGAGAGGAGAAACAGAGACAAAGGGAGCTCGAGGAAAAGAAACTGGCATATGAGCATGAGCGGAACCTAGCTGAGATCGACCTACGCAAGCAGAATAAAGAAGTAGGGGTGTCCGAGCGACCCCACACCCCAGGGGCAACAGAGAAAAAGGTACACATCCCCAAGGATGTCGTTCGAGAGTACTTCCGAGAGGACGACATCCAGCAATGGTTTAAGGCCTATGAAATCGCTATGACTGCACACCGGATCGATAGAAGCGATTGGGGAGCCGGTCTATGGGGGAGATTCCTCAATGAGGGCCGCGACGCCCTGCTGCAACTCCCGGACCACCAGATGACCTCCTATGACCATATGAAAGCTGCACTCCTCACCCGCTATGGCCTCACACCCGAGATGTACCGTCAGAGGTTCTGAGACTGCACCCGCATCCCGGGTACAACTTGGGTGGACTATGTAAACTACTTTAGCCGAGCCTTCGAAGGCTGGATCAAAGGAAGCAAGGTCACAACCTACGAACAACTGTTCAATCTTATGGTCTGGGAGCATCTGTCGAACAATTGCTTCATTGAACTCCGCCAGCACCTCCTCGACAGCAAGTTAACGGATCCCCGGCAGCTCGCAGCCGAAGCTGACCGGTGGGAAATCACCCGAGTGGGCCGAAATGGGTCCTACGAACAAAACCGGAACAACAGTGGTCAACACCGTCCCCGAGGAGGAGGAGGAGGCCAAGGACGCGGAAGAGACAACGTTCCGGTCGCCCCCGCTACCAGCACCACCCCCCCGGCCAACCGGGGCAGCACCCCGGCGCGACCGGGATATCGAGCCAATGTTACGTGCCATCGATGCCAACGAATCGGACACTATGCAAACGACCCAAACTGCCCCCAGTACCAGAGCCCAAGACCCCGCCAAGTAGCCGCTGCTGCTCTGGGGGAGGAACAGATCTCAGAGGAACAGGAGGAATATGAACAGGAACACCAAGAATGGGAGCCAGCCGCCATGGCTCTAGCCTGCTTAGGGGGGAGAGACATGGTTCCGCGGGTCCCCCTACCCGCTAACACCCAGAAGTACAGCCAATGGGTGAGCATCAATGGACGCCGGGCCGAAGCCCTTCGTGACACTGGGGCCAGTGTAACAGCCGTCCGCTGTCACCTGGTGACCCCAGAACAATATCTACCGAACATTCTCTGCCCTGTACGTTCAGCCGATAACTCGGAAAGTCTGTGTCGGATGGCCTGCGTCCCCTTCGAATGGGGAGGGGTCTCCGGCATGTTAAAGGTAACGGTCCGAGACGATGCCCCCGTAGACTGCCTCCTGGGGAATGACCTTGAAAGCTCTCCGTGGGCAGCCGTAGAACGAAGAGAACACCTGGGGATGTTAGGCGTCCCGGACTGGGCGTGCGTCACCACCCGGTCCATGGCCGCCCGTGCCAACCCCCGCCCAGAGGAACCCGAATGGCCGGCGCCACCGCCTCCGGTCGCCCCAGCCGAAACCACCGACCGTGACGTCCCCCCAGAACCAGCTCAACCTCCAGACCTCGCTCACATCGACCAGTGGCCTCAAGAGGGGGGGCCCACGCAAGAACAATTTCGCCAAGAACAGAAGACCTGTCCCTCCCTCGAGGGACTCCGCCAACAAGCGCTCGCCCAAAGTGCAGGGGATACCTCCGGAACGCACTGGGTCTACTGGGACAATGAACTGCTGTACAGTGAGCAAAGAATCGCGGAGCTGGGGGCTAGCCGAGTACTGGTGGTGCCCCTCCGTTTTAGAGACTTTCTGCTAAACCTGGCCCACGATGTCCCCCTGGCGGGACACCTGGGTCAAGATAAAACCTATAGTCGTCTGGTGACCCACTTCTTCTGGCCCAAAATGAGGAACGATGTACACCAGCATTGCCGATCTTGCCCCACGTGCCAAGCCAGTGGAAAGAGCGGCCGCAAACTAAAAGCCCCCCTGCAACCTTTTCCCGTGGTCACCACCCCGTTCGAGAGGGTCGGGATAGACATCGTGGGACCCCTGGACCCGCGCACCAAACAAGGCCATCGATTCATCCTGGTGCTAGTGGACCACGCCACCCGCTACCCCGAGGCTGTTCCCCTGCGAACTGTGACAGCCCCGGTAGTCGGCCGGGCTCTGTTGGGGATCTTCTCCCGTGTGGGCTTCCCCCGAGAAGTCGTCAGCGACAGAGGCACGAACTTTATTTCTAAATATATGAAGTCCCTCTGGCAACAGTGCGGGGTTACCTACCGATTCACGACCCCCTATCACCCTCAAGGAAACGGACTCGTTGAGCGGTTCAACCGCACACTCAAAGGGATGATCGGGGGGTTGGAAGAGCCCCTCCGTCGCCAGTGGGACGTGCTGCTGCCGTGCCTCCTCTTCGCCTATCGAGAGGTTCCCCAGAAGTCCCTGGGCTTCAGCCCGTTTGAGCTACTATATGGACACCCAGTGCGGGGGCCGCTCAGCCTAGTCAAGGAAGGCTGGGAGATGCCCCCTCTAAAGAACCCACCAGATGTTTTCCGATACCTCCTAACCCTCCGCAACCAGACCCGGCGGTTCAGAGAGCTGGCAAAAGCCAACCTAGAGGCCAGTCAAGAGGACATGAAAAAGTGGTATGACCGGAATGCCTCCTCCATCGAATTTGAACCTGGGCAACAGGTATGGGTGATGTCCCCCACCGAACCCTGCGCCCTGCAAGACAAGTGGACAGGGCCCTTCAAAGTAGTCGAGCGCAAGGGTCCTGCCACCTATCTCATCGACATGGAATCTCCCCGGAACCCCCTCCGGGTCCTCCACGCTAACAGACTGAAACCCCACTTTGTGCGTTCAGAACTCAGCCTCCTGATGGCCACAGACAATGGGGCTGAAGAGGACTCCGAGCCCCTCCCTGACCTCCTACGGACTCAGGAGAAAGACGGCTCCGTGGATGGGGTCCGACTCTCGGAGGCCCTCACCCGAGAGCAACGCCAGGAGTGTCGAGTCCTCCTGTCACAGTTCGCCAGCCTGTTCTCCCTCGCCCCAGGTGTCACTTCCTGGTGTGTGCACGATGTGGACACAGGGGACAGCCCCCCTATCCGCCACCGGGCCTACCGCGTGCCAGATCGGGTACGGGCCTGCATCCAGGAAGAGGTAGCAAGAATGCTCACGCTCGGGGTCATCGAGCCCTCAGATAGCCCCTGGGCCAGTCCTGTAGTACTGGTCCCCAAAGCAGCCGCCCCTGGCACCACGCCGGAACTCCGGTTCTGCGTCGACTACCGGGGGTTAAATGCGGTCACCAGAACAGACGCACATCCCATCCCCCGGGCAGATGAACTAATCGGCCGCATGGGAGCTGCCCGCTACCTCAGTATTTTCGACCTGACGGCGGGCTACTGGCAAATCGGCCTCACACCCCGGGCCCAAGAACGTTCTGCCTTTTCCACCCCCGATGGCCATTACCATTTCAAGGTCATGCCCTTTGGCATGAAGAATGCCCCAGCAACCTTTCAGCGGCTCGTCAATCAAGTCCTGGCGGGGCTCGAAGGGTTCAGCGCCGCCTACCTAGATGATATCGCTGTATACAGCCACCATTGGACCAAGCACCTCCACCACCTCCGAGTCGTGCTACAAACCCTTCAGCGAGCTGGCCTCACGATCAAGGCCAGCAAATGTCAAATTGGTCAAGGGTCTGTAACCTACCTCGGGCACCAGGTGGGAAGCGGCCTGGTGGCCCCTCTGCAGCTCAAAATTGCCGCCATCCAGTCCTGGCAGCCCCCCATCACCCAGACCGAAGTACGAGCCTTCCTGGGCCTCACGGGCTATTACCGAAGGTTCGTGAAAGACTATGGTACTATAGTGGGGCCCCTCACAGAACTCACGTCAAAAAATCAACCCAAGAAAGTCAACTGGACCCCTGAATGTCAAACAGCCTTCGAACAATTGAAAGCCGCCATGTGTTCCGCCCCTGTGCTCCAGGCCCCCGACTACAGCCGGGAGTTCGTCGTCCAAACGGATGCCTCCGACCATGGCATTGGGGCAGTCTTGTCTCAAGTGAACACCGAAGGCCTTGATCAGCCAGTGGCCTTCATCAGCAGGCGACTCCTACCACGAGAACAACGCTGGAGCACCATCGAGAGGGAGGCCTTCGCCGTGGTATGGGCCCTCAAGAAACTCCGGCCCTACCTCTTTGGCACACACTTTCGGGTGCAGACCGACCACCGACCCCTGCAGTGGCTGATGCAGATGCGGGGGGAAAACCCGAAGTTACTACGTTGGTCCATCTCCCTTCAAGGGATGGACTTCACGGTTGAACACCGGCCTGGGCCAGATCACGCCAACGCGGATGGCCTGTCCCGGTTCTTCCGCCTCGACGAGGAGAGTCCCCAAGAGGATGGGTAACTCTCCCCGCCTTCAGCTGGGGGGGACGCATGTTGGACAGGCCACATGAAAGGCCGCACTCCCCCGGCCCGACCAGGCCCAAGCCCGGTCACGCAGGTACCACACACCACCATTACACGCCCTCCGTCCCCTCCGGGACCCCTACTCTCGAACATGTCAACCTCGTGGGCTCGATCCACTGCCGGCCTGCGCGCCCATCCTGGGCGCCATCTTGGACACTCCACCACGAGGCCGCCTGGGCCCCGATCGACCCCAACCCTGGGCCTGGCCAGGCCTCAGACATCCCGGCACCACCATCCACCCAGGAGGTGAGCGGGCTACTTGGCAAGTCAATGGGAGAAAGAGGTGTCGATGGCTCTCCCCCACCAAGTGCCGCTCGCCCATCGCCTCCCCGGACGCTGGCTCCACCCCCCTGCTGGGTGTCTGGACTCCCTCATCCCGGGCCTCCCGACCTCCAAGTGCGAGGGTCCGGACATCAAAGAACACCAGCCCTATAACTGGGGCAGCTCCAGAGCAGGAAGGCAGTTGTATCTTGGAGTCGAGAGACGCAGAGAAGAACTCATCCTTGACGGACTACTGGCGCTGCCATAGCTCTGTCTCGTGCACCATCGCCTTGCCTGCTGGCGCTGCCGCAACCTTCGTAACCTTCATATCCTTCATCGTCGTCGGGACCTGCTGGCGTGGCCGCGGACCGTTTGTAATCACCATCTTCATCGGGACCTGCTGGCTCCGCCGCGGACCGTCGTTTCCTTCGTCCATCTCGGGACCTGCTGGCTCCGCCGCGGCCCGATCATCTAGAACGCCGAGCTCGAGGATTGAGAGCTAGTTTCATCTTTTGGTAACAAGACTGTCCCGCTACCCTTTTCCCAAGCCAGAGACCAGAACCGAGGGGACCCCTGAGTCCAGACCTCCTTGTACCATTCCATCGTAACCTTAAAGAATTGCCTATAAAGTCTTGTTGAACTTTACCCTTGTGTGGTGTCCGTCTGTGGGGGGGAAGATACTTGTCTGTACGATCGCTGGAGACGGCTCTCCCCGGAGACCTCTCCCCTTATCCTCGGCCGACCCTCCCGGTCCGTCTAACAGGCATCAGTTCTTAACACACATGGCATAATCTGATGTCTAAAACAGGAAAGAGTGGATTCTGTGCTATTGTTCTGAATCCTTTCTGGGACGGGGTCTAACAGGTTGTTTTCTAACAAAGTGAGCTGGGCATTGATTAGTCTTTCCAACACTGTGGACTGATGGTGAGCAAGGAGATGGGTCAATACTTGGATAGGATTGAGACGTCAATGCCTGTGGGTGGAGTATTAAAACACGTTTTCAGTCTTCTGGGTACTCTGCAGTGGCCAGGGATAAATTATAAAACTGTCAGAGGAGCTTAAAAGGGGACCATCCGCGCCAAAATAAAAAGGGAGCAGGGATCTAGATGAGATTGTTGAAGGGTGCATAAATACTGTCACTCTTATTGGTGAAGAAATGTCCTTTTTCCTCACAATTGGTAGTTGAGGGGGTAATAGTGATAAACTGGTTACGTGAGTTTCTTTACAATTTTGAAAAGTTCTTTGAAGGAACTGCTTTTTTCTTAAATACGCTTAATGAAGTAGGTCTTTTAGGCATTTTTAGAGCTTTATGGTAGTTATTGAACTTTTTTTTTTTCCAATTTTTTTTTTTACATTTCTGCTGATCTTTGATGCATTTGGAGTTTGCCCAAGCTTGCTCCAGTGATTTTTTTTCTTACCCTCATTTTCGTTCTTTATTTTAGCAAGTACCATTTTTCTGACGGTTTGCTTCGCTGAGATTTGTCTGTACCCAGAGCCTGTAAATTAAATACCACTACCAGACTGCTGGATCTGTTGCCACCCCACCTGTCACGGTAACCGTGTAAAACATGGCTTCAGTCCTACCATTGTAGTCTGACTGGAGCAGGTAAAAATTGCAATATGACCTGTCAAAATCAACACTTTTGATGGTTATACACCTTCCTTTCAAATATTAATTTCAACCTTCAGTTTGAATTCTGCCCGTGAGGCAGAATTCATGGTATCTAAAAGTAGGGTATGTCGAATTCATGGTACATATGTCCTTAGAGTGACTAGCAAATGAAAGCTATATTACACTGTCAAAATATTGACTGTTCAATAGAGAAATGCTGGGGTGCCCATTGAATTAATAATGCTTTATTTGAGGTGAAAACACTTAGACATGCCTTTCTTGGACTTTATATTTATTAAAAGCCCAATTAACTTGTGATGTCAGATTTTGATATATAGTAGGGAAAAGATACTATTAGAAAGTAAAATGTTCCCACCTAATCTTCTGGAGGCTTTTTTGCATTTGCCTTCAGCTGCAGCCTTTTAAGTACTCCAGTCCTGAAGGGGTGTGAACTGCTACCAGGCAGGCTGCAATTCAATAGTGAGGGAGATTACCCCGAGAACTGGTTTGAAGTGACCACAGAGGAGGGTTGTTTATTTACCTGGCTGCAACTCTGGGTTGGTAAACTGCCACTGCACAGGGAGAGAAGGTTTTCACCTTCAAAGATGTAGGCAGGGAGGCACATGAGGGATTGTTTGCATTAGGACACACAGGAAATGCTGTATAGGTGGAAACGGGTCACCCTTTGGAACTTTAATCCCATTGGTTTGGGACAAGCCAAAAGTCACCCCCACTTGGTGCTGCCAGAGGTAAATGTAGCATCCCCAGTACCCTCCTCGGAACAACACTGGAGCTGATGAAGATCAGAAGAGTGCGTGACCTGCTGCTGAGACCCAAGACGATCCCTGAAAGCAAGGACCTTCATTCTTTTTGTACTCCAGACAAAGAAGTGGACTCTTGGGGTCATATGGCTGACCTCCTGTTCAAGCTACCACAACATAACAAACTACAACTGAGTTCAACTGGACCTGCATTTGACCCTGCTCTTGGCCTCTGCTGGAGTGACTCTTGACCAGCAAGTGTACTTAGTTAGGTCCTGAAACCTTGGTTATCCTTGGTTTAACTTCTCCTATCACCCCCTGAAAACCTGGGGCGTAGAAACATTTTGGTTCACTAGACCTCCTGAGGACTGGGACAAACCTGCCAGGCTCATCTTACTGGGGTGTGTTGCCGCTGGCAGAGATCCAGGTTTCTGAAGCAGGAAATCTGAATGAATGGGACCTCGTGTATAAGGCGAATTGCCTTGTGGAGCCCTCTTCAGTTTCAGCTCACAGCCTTGCCCTGCTGGAAGCCTCTGAACTCCGAAATAGTTATAAAGTGTGAAGGAAGAAATCATGACTGGCAGAGGTACCCAAAGTACGCGGCCGTTGAAGGAATTCATAACGTTCATATTTCTCCTTCTCGGAGCTTTCCCAGTGGCGTAGCAAGGTCAGATAGTGCCCGGTGTGGAAAATTTCTTGTCTCTTCCCCCCCCCCCTTGCCTTGACAAAATGGCAAAAATGTGTTTAAAACATGTATATTTTTGCCATTTTGTCACCCCCCTCAGTGATAACACCTGTGGTGGCCCGCACCCTCCTTCCTCCTCCTCTGAGCTTTCCCACAAAAACTAACAGCCTTGCCGGAAACTTGTCTGATGGCTATCTTCCCTCGGCTACAGCCTGCTGCTAGCCCAGCTTAATATTTTGGACTTCCATTTTTGAGACAAAGTCCCAAGGTAAAACTGGACCCTGTGTCAAACTGGTTTCTGTATGCGGCCTTGCTCTCTATCGTAGTCTACATTCAATCGTGCCTAGCCCCCAGTCTGCTGTGACCCTTTAACTGTGGTTGACTCTTAACACTTTAGTGTCCTTACTGCCTTGACAATTTGCCTTGTGTACACATGGACCTTGTTAGAACCGGCTGTCTCTAGTTGGCAGAGGTATACACTTCTGGCAAATAGGGACACACCTTTTCTAGTCAGGGCAAGGGGATCACACCCTTTGATAACCCCTGCTCACCCCCTCGGTAGCTTGGCAGAGCAGATAGGCTTATCTCGGAGGCTGTGTGTTAAGCAGTTATGACCACATACAGTAATAAAGTGAATACACTACAAATGGACACGACACAGTAGTATTATAAAAATAAGTATTTTTATATAAAGCTTAGCACAAGACCAAATAACGACAAAAATGTACACAATCGGAATAAATATTCTGGGAAGGAAAAAAATAGTTCAAGGTAGTTTCTTCTTTAGCACAAAGTCTTTAGTATCAAAGCAAATCTTCTTCTTGGAAACACAGTTCTTAGCAACAAGGTAACCCACACGGGGGTTACACGACGTCGAGGCAAAGTTAATCCAAAGGTTCGGCGTCGACCGTGAGGAGCGCTACGTCGAGCCCGGAGTCACACGGACCCCCAACAACACAGTACCTTGGAAAATGAAGCACACGATGATCAGCAGTGTCGAGCAATCCGGCGTCGCGTCTTCGGTGTCGATCAGGCCTCAGCAGGCGTCGTCGTCGATGATGCTGTTGCAAAGAGTGAGCAGCGCTCACGGCGTCGAGAGGGCACGAGGGCGACGCGATCAGCAGCGGTGCAGACACAAGGTCCCTTGGAGCTGGAGCCGAACTCGCTACTCACTGGCGTTGCTGCTGGCGGCGATCGGGCCCGGCGGCCGGCGTCGGGGGAGCGGGACACTGGAGCCGTTACTCACTATGTCGAGCTGGATTCGGCGACGTCCGTCGGCGTCGAGTCTGCTGGCTCTTTCAGAGGTGCTGGATTCACAGGTTCCAGCAAATAGCACTTTAAGCAGATGAAGTCCTTTAGCCCTGTGACTTCAGCAGGAGACTGGCACTCTTCCAGTCCTTGGAGATTTTCTTAGCAAGCGTGAGAGTACACACACAGTTCCTCTCTCCTGGTTCCTTGGCAGAAATAAAGAAGCACTGCAGGATTCCCCCCAGCAAACAGCACACTGGCAGAAGGGGTAGGCAAGTCCTTAGATCAGCAGGCCTCTTGTCCTTGGTTACAGGGTTCCTTGTCAGAAGTGATCTGATCTCATGGTTCAGGGGTCCTTCTCTTCTACCCCTTTTCGGCTTTGATCCCTTTGTCCATGCAGGGGAATTGCCCAACATCCTGGGTCTGTTGTGGGTGGAGCCAGGCAGTAGCACCTGGCCTATTCACTGAGCAGGGCTGGGTCCTCAGACGCCCAGCAGGAGGTGGAGCCAGCATTGACACTGGCAGGAGCAGAGCTATCGGCCTCCTGGCAGGAGGTGGGGCTAGGATCGTCCATGGCAGACACAGAGCCATCAGCCGCTTGGCAGGAGGTGGAGCCAGCATTGTATCAGGCAGGGCAGGCTATCAGCAACTACTCTCCCCCCTACTCTCAACGCAAATGTCCCACTCATCCCACACTGACTCATCCAGACCTGTGGAGCCACCCAGCTCCTGTCACACACACGCAAGACCAGCAGAAACCAGATATGGTTAGACAAGAAAATAGACACTTTCTAAAAGTGCTACTTTCAAACCCAGAGTCCAAAAACCATCCACACCAACGGATGTGTAATTAAACCCAGAGTTCAGGGATACCAAACTCGACATTGCACCATGCTCCCCGAGCCAGCTAGGATCATAGCATTAATAATCCCGGCGGCCCATTCTAACTAATGGAGAGCAGGCTACCTCGCAATAGTGAAGACCGAAGATGGCTGTTGTTCAATATCAGGCAGGGGCGTAACAAACGCCCCGCAGCCCCTGCAGTGCGGGGGGGGCCTCACTCTCTACAGTTAATGAAGGGGGCCCGGCCCACTCAGCTCTTCTGAGGGCTGTGAGAGAGGCCTGCGCTGAAGCAAACCTCTCTCCCTCTGTGTCTGAAGCAGGTGCAGCCTGCTCCGTTCCCCTCACCCCCTCCCTCTGACTAAAGAGAAAAAAAGTATTAACATTGTTTCTCTTCAGTCTGAGCCGGAGGCAGGCCCAGGACAAGGACGGGGCCCCAGAGACAGCAGTCCACTGCTCCTCTGAGGCAGCACAGAACCCGGCCCCACACTCCTCTCGATAAGCAAAGCCCACCCACAAGAGAAGAGACAGGGACACGGAGGGGGTGGGGGCCCCATCCCACAAGAGAAGAGACAGGGACAGGCCCCCACCGAGAAGAGACAGGCACAAGGATTGGGTGGGGGCCCCACCCCACAAGAGAAGAGAAGAGACAGGGACAAGGATGGGGTGGGGGCCCCATCCCACAAGAGAAGAGACCGGGACAGGCCCCCACTGAGAAGAGACAGGGACAAGGATTGGGTGGGGGCCCCACCCCACAAGAGAAGAGAAGAGACAGGGACAAGGATGGGGTGGGGGCCCCATCCCACAAGAGAAGAGACAGGGACAGGCCCCACCCGAGAAGAGACAGGGACAAGGATGGGTGGGGGCCTCAGAGAGCAAGAGCAGGAGACAGCACAGAGCAGTGCTCGGGACCCTGACAAGGGTGGGAGTGGGGGCCCCCAGAGAGAGCATTCTCCAGGGCAAAGCTCACATGAGAAGGGACGAGGCAGCAAAATGGTGCCCTCAGGTAAGCCCTCTTGTTAGAACACACCATGGGCATCCGCAGGAGGGGAGGAGGGGGGCCGAGAAGGGTGCAAGGCAGAGGGGAAAAGGGTGCAAGGCAGAGGGGGAGAAGGATGCAAGGTAGAGAAGGGTGCAAGACGGAGGGGAGAAGGGTGTAAGGCAGAGGGGAGAAGGGTGCAAGGAAGAGGGGAGAAGGGTGCAAGGCAGAGGGGAGAAGGGTGCAAGGCAGAGGGGAGAAGGGTGCAAGGCAGAGGGGAGAAGGGTGCAAGGCAGAGGGGAGAAGGGTGCAAGGCAGAGGGGAGAAGGGTGCAAGGCGGAGGGGGAGAAGGGTGCAAGGCGGAGGGGGAGAAGGGTGCAAGGCGGAGGGGGAGAAGGGTGCAAGGCGGAGGGGGAGAAGGGTGCAAGGCAGAGGGGAGAAGGGTGCAAGGCAGAGGGGAGAAGGGTGCAAGGCAGAGGGGAGAAGGGTGCAAGGCAGAGGGGAGAAGGGTGCAAGGCAGAGGGGAGAAGGGTGCAAGGCAGAGGGGAGAAGGGTGCAAGGCGGAGGGGAGAAGGGTGCAAGGCGGAGGGGGAGAAGGGTGCAAGGCAGAGAGAAAAAGGATGCAAGGTAGAGAAGGGTGCAAGGCGGAGGGGGAGAAGGGTGCAAGGCAGAGAGAAAAAGGATGCAAGGCAGAGAAGGGTGCAAGGCAGAGGGAGAATGGTGCAAGGTAGAAAAGGGTTCAAGGTGGAGGTGGACTAGGGTACAAGGGGAGGGGGAGAAGGATTCAAGGGGGAGGGGGGAAAGGTGCAAGAGGGAGGGCAAGAAGGGTGCAAGGCAGAGGAGAGAAGGGTGCAAGGGGGATGGTGATGAAGTTAAAAATGTGCCCCCCCGGAAACATTTCTGCGGACACCCATGGAATGCACACTACTTTGTGAGAGAGAGTGGAGAGAGAGTGGAGAGAGAGTGGAGAGAGAGTGGAGAGAGAGTGGAGAGAGAGTGGAGAGAGAGTGGAGAGAGAGTGGAGAGAGAGTGGAGAGAGAGTGGAGAGACAGTAGACAGTGGAGAGCGAGTGGAGAGACAGTAGACAGTGGAGAGCGAGTGGAGAGACAGTAGACAGTGGAGAGCGAGTGGAGAGACAGTAGACAGTGGAGAGCGAGTGGAGAGACAGCGGGCGGAGAGAGAGCGGGCGGAGAGAGAGCGGGCGGAGAGAGAGCGGGCGGAGAGAGAGCGGGCGGAGAGAGAGCGGGCGGAGAGAGAGCGGGCGGAGAGAGAGCGGGTGGAGAGAGAGCGGGCGGAGAGAGAGCGGGCGGAGAGAGAGCGGGCGGAGAGAGAGCGGGCGGAGAGAAAGTAGCGAGAGAGAAGGGGGTGAGGGTGGAGAGAGAGGGAGTAGAGGGAGACAGTGGAGGGAGAGATAGTGAGAGAGTGGAGAGAGAAAGTGGAGAGAGAGACAGTAGAGATAGAGTGGACAGAGTTGAGAGAGAGAATGGAGAGAAAGTAGAGACTGACTGACTGAGAAACTGACTGGGAGAGAGAGTGACTGATTGACAGAGAGAGAGAGACTGATTGAGAGTGAGACTGACTGACAGAGACTGACTAAGGAAGAGAGAAACTGACTGAGAAAGAGAGACTGAGAGAGAGAGGCAGAGACTGACTGACAGAGAGAGATAGACTGATTGACTGTGAGAGAGACTGACTGACAGAGAGAGACCTACTTGGAGAGAGACCGACTTGGAGAGAGACCGACTTGGAGAGAGACCGACTTGGAGAGAGACCGACTTGGAGAGAGACCGACTTGGAGAGAGACCGACTTGGAGAGAGACCGACTTGGAGAGAGACCGACTTGGAGAGAGACCGACTTGGAGAGAGACCGACTTGGAGAGAGACCGACTTGGAGAGAGACCGACTTGGAGAGAGACTGACTTGGAGAGAGACTGACTTGGAGAGAGACTGACTTGGAGAGAGACTGACTTGGAGAGAGACTGACTTGGAGAGAGACTGACTTGGAGAGAGACTGACTTGGAGAGAGACTGACTTGGAGAGAGACTGACTTGGAGAGAGACTGACTTGGAGAGAGACTGACTTGGAGAGAGACTGACTTGGAGAGAGACTGACTTGGAGAGAGACTGACTTGGAGAGAGACTGACTTGGAGAGAGACTGACTGAGTGAGAGAGTCTGACTGACAGAGACTGACTGACTGACTGACTGACAGAGACTGACTGACTGACAGAGACTGACTGACTGACTGACAGAGACTGACTGACTGACTGACTGACAGAGACTGACTGACTGACTGACTGACAGAGACTGACTGACTGACTGACTGACAGAGACTGACTGACTGACAGAGAGACTGACTGACTGACTGACAGAGAGACTGACTGACAGAGTGAGACTGAGAGAGAGACTGAGAGAGAGAGAGACTGACTGACAGAGTGAGACTGAGAGAGAGACTGAGAGAGAGACTGAGAGAGAGAGAGACTGTGAGAGACTGACTGAGAGAGAGACTGACTGAGAGAGAGACTGACTGAGAGAGAGACTGACTGAGAGAGAGACTGACTGAGAGAGAGAGACTGACTGAGAGAGACTGACTGAGAGAGACTGACTGAGAGAGACTGACTGAGAGAGACTGACTGAGAGACTGACTGAGAGAGACTGACTGAGACTGACTGAGAGAGACTGACTGAGAGAGACTGACTGAGAGAGACTGACTGAGAGAGACTGACTGACAGAGAGTGATAGACTGACTGACTGACAGAGAGGGACTGACTGACTGACAGAGAGGGACTGACTGACGGAGAGGGACTGACTGACGGAGAGGGACTGACTGACGGAGAGGGACTGACTGACAGACTGACAGAGAGAGAGAGATACTGACTGATTGAGAGTGACTGACTAAGAGAGACTGAATGACAGAGAGAGATAGACTGACTGAAAGAGAGATACTGACTGACAGAGAGAGAGAGACTGTGATGGAATTGGGGTCAAAGTGTGTATGAAGCTATGCAATGCATCTTAAGATTGCTATTGTCTAATAAAAATAAAAATGTATTATCAAAATGTGCTCTTTGTAGTTATATCTGCTTTTGAAATACTGCATTGTCGCTTTGTCCAATGTTTTAAAATGGAAACGGGAAGGAGCAGTGAATGCACTTTTGTCAAAACTAAACGATGAGTGGGCCCGATGTTGTATATCATGACAGGAGTCTGCATCAGGAAACCCACCTAAAATTGGGCAAACTTCCCCGGCCTACTGATGGCAGGGACCCTGTAATGAATGGACCACCACCTATGACAGCCTGCTGGCAGACTAAGCCCAACCTTTTACTCCACCATCCAGTGTTACTATTAACGGCTGCATTGGTGACAGTGGTGTAACAATTGCCCGCATCCCCTGCAGTATGGCGAGTCGCTGGCCTGAGAGCTCTAGACAGGCATGGAGGATGGGAGGGGGGCCCCCTCCATGTAGTTTGCAGGGGGGCCCCCTCATGTTTCGTTACGCCACTGCTATCAGGACATGCCAACTTGGTCAGGCGTGTCCTACCTTATACTTGAAACGCACCCTGCCCGTGGGCCTACCATAGGGGTGACTAACAGGAAGTTAAGGGAAGGTTGGAGGGGCTGGCAAGTAGGTATACCTGCGCAGCCTGCGTGACAGCACTAGGCTGCACGTGGGTCTCGCAATGACCGACCCGCAGACATTCTTTTACGAGGCCGCTCCTGTGGGTGGCACAACACGTGCTGCAAGCCCACGAGCGGCATTTGTATCTACAAGCCCCGGCACTCCTGGTGCACTAGACTAGGGACTGACAGTAAACCAAATAAGCCAAACATGGATATAATCGATACATCAATTTAACATAGGGAGCACTTGCGCTGTGGCACTGATCAGCAGTGGCACAGCGCCCAAAGCATATACCAGCAAAACATCGTAAAACAGTGGAGGCAAAGAGAAAAAATGGAGGAGAGACTCAAGCCAATGATGTCAGGTCTAACACGTGTCCCCTCCAGCTGAAATGTGGGGAGAACTACCCTTGACCTAGGGAGTCCTCTTCACTAAGGCGGAAAAATCTGGACAGACCATCAGCATTGGCGTGATCTGTACCATGGCGGTGTTCCACCCTAAAGTCCATCCCCTGTAGGGAAATGGACCACCTCAACAGTTTCGGATTCTCACCCCTCATCTGCATCAACCATCTGAGGGGCCTGTGGTCTGTCTGAACCCGGAAGTGAGTCCCAAACAGGTAGGGTCTTAGCTTCTTCAGCGCCCAGACCACAGCAAATGCTTCTCTCTCTATCGCACTCCACCTCGTTTCCCTGGGAAGTAACCTCCTACTGACGAAGGCTACAGGCAAGTCTCGGCCCTCTTCATTTACCTGAGCTAGAACAGCCCCCATGCCATGCTCTGAAGCGTCCGTCTAGAAAATAAATTCTTTCGAGAAGTCTGGTGCCTGGAGTATAGGTGCTGTGCACATTGCAGTTTTCAGGGTGTCGAAGGCCGTTTGACAGGCATCAGTCGAGATCACGTTTCGTGGCTGCTTCCTGGAAGTCAGCGAAGTCAAGGGGTGCACAATGTTACCGTAATCCTTGACAAACCTCCTGTAATAACCCGTGAGTCCTAAGAAGGCTCTCACCTGAGTTTGGGTTTTGGGCGGCGCCCAAGCCAGGATGGTTTCAATCTTGGGTTGCAGGGGGGCAACCTTGCCGCTCCCTACTTGGTGCCCCAAGTACACCACCGAACCCTGCCCAATCTGGCACTTACTGGCTTTGATTGTGAGGCCTGCTCTGCGCAGGGCCAACAATACTTCCTGGAGGTGGCGCAAGTGTTCCTCCCAGCTGGCGCTGAACACTGCGATGTCGTCCAGGTAGGCGGCACTGAAATCCTCCAGCCCAGCCAAGACCTGGTTGACCAACCTCTGAAAGGTGGCAGGGGCATTCTTCATCCCAAAGGGCATCACCCGGAACTGGTATAGCCCATCTGGTGTGGAGAATGCGGACCTCTCCTTTGCCCCATCAGTCAAGGCGATCTGCCAGTACCCAGACGTTAGTTCAAACGTACTAAGGTACCGGGCAGCCCTCAACCGATCTATGAGCTTATCAGCTCTGGGGATGGGGTGCGCGTCAGTCTTCGTGACCGAATTGAGTCCTCGGTAATCCACACAGAACCGGAGTTCCGGTGAAGCACCGTGCGCTGCAGCCTTCGGGACCAAGACCACTGGGCTGGCCCAAGGACTGCTAGAGGACTCAACCACCCCTAACGCAAACATTTTGGAGACCTCCTCCTTAATGTATGCTCGAACCTTGTCAGTCACCCTGTAAGCCTTTTGCTTCACAGGAGGGCTGTCTCCGGTGTCAACGTCATGGACACACCAATGAGTGACACCCGGAACCAAGGAAAACAGATCCGGGAATTGTCCCAACAGGTGGCGACAATCCTGTTTCTGCTCAAGGGTCAGTGTGTCAGAGAGGACTGTGGAAAATTAATACAGTTTGGTGAACATTATCTACGCCATCTTGCCTTTTTCCCGGTGCCACACTTTTCGTCATGCACATCCACCATATTTTAGCCGTTACGATCAGAATCACCCTCACGAAAGACCCCCACGCACCGGTCATTCCCACTCTCACATGCCGTGCGCGTAAGCGGCAGCCATTTTGAGCACCATGGCCTCCCTGCCCTTCGCTGATAGCCAGCGCGTCTCTCTCTCTCTCTCTCTCCTAACCTCGCAAGCATCCCCCACACGCTGACAACCCCCGCTCTCTCATGCCTTGGGTCATAAACCCCTCTTCAGCGCAGCTCCGCCACAGAATCCCATCCTGTTCCCAGCGCGACACCTCCCTTCATTCCTTTCATGGTCTCAGTTCCTTTTGATGCAAACCCCCTTTCCCTGTGTCCCCGTTTGTCTTCCTTGTTCCCAGGCCGCCACCTGGCCCTGCGGATACTGTTTATTACCCCGTACAGTAGGAAGCTTCCCCTCCCCATCAAAAGACCCTCGAGCCGATCAAAGCCCCCACCCTATGAGATCCGATCAACTCCACGCATTCCGTGAATCGGCGGAATGCCCTGCTGCGCGACAATCATCACCTGTTGTGACCGGGGTGGGGAATTCAACTGTAAATGTATGTGGGAACGGGCCTGAAGGGGAGATTCCGAGGATGTTCTTTCAAATATCAAAGTGTTGCGAGAATATGTTACGTGCAATAAAGGTCATAAACCCTAGTATAAGAGGCCAGGCCTCAGATGTGGTTAGAGCACCTCGTGACGATACTTGCTGTCTGAATTGATGTGTTCTCCTCCGGAGAGAATAAAATCCTCGTTTCCTGCCTTCCAGTCTCCAGCGCCTGCTTCTTCATTGATTAATATTGGTGGGTCATAGAGGCGACACCGCCGGGCAACATAAAGGGGTCTTTGGTTACTGGTTGTCTTTGAACCCCTTTTAACAATTGGCGTCCCAAGCGTGGGGCCCATCAGCGACTCGTGGATCCAGTGGGAGAGGTCCTGACGACAGAGTGAACAACTGCAGAGATCGGAAGGTACCCTGTCTGATAGACCCTCGTCTGACAGCCGATCATCCGAACTTCACTGGTTCCGAACAGACCTCTCTCGAGTGATCTGCGGTCCTGACTGGGAACCATCAGGAGTGCCACGAGGAGTACGAAGAGAAGAGGACGATCGGGCGCTGGATTCGGAAGACAAGAAACTGTCCATGCGGTCCGGGTAAGGTCGTGTAAACACGACGAATTGCGAAAGTGATTGATAATTGATGAGAAAATACTAGTATTACTTTTTGTTAATTTATTTGGAGATTCACTGTCTGCAAACGGAGAAACAACAGGCTCTCCCTTTATAAACAGTGAAGGATAGGTACGCATCCGTCGGACCTATCTTTCTCCCCCACTGAACAATTGCCCCTCCCCCCCATTGATTAACTGTTATAGATTGTTTTCTGGAGATTCTCTGTCTGCAAACAGGGAAGAATAGGTCCCCTCTTTGCAGATAGTGAAAGGGTAGGTGACGCGGACCTTTGCGAGCCTACTTATTCTCCCCATTGACCATATTGATTTTTTATTTTTGACCTAACATTGATTGCTCAAGATTGGTTCATGAGGTATTCACTGCCTGCAAACAACGTAGAATAGAAATATTATGTCTAGTCTTTGCACGCAGTGATAAGATAGGTAGTGCTGACTATTATCCCCATTGTGATCCGTCATGCCTGTCTTCTCCCCACTGGTTAGTAGCCTGTTTAGCCCGGACCGCTTATTAGAGATGAACCATCCGGCTCCGCTGGAAGGCACCCCTAATAAGGACATGTTCATGAAGCATGGATTAATCGCTATAGCCAGCTGTGGCATAAATATACGAAAAAGGATCGAGAAAGTCAGTGGCCACTGATAGGATCCTTCGATCTTGAAAAAATAGAAACGGTAGAAATAGCCCTTTGTAGGAATGAAACAACACCTATTATGCTCGATAGTCTCGGTATGTGGCGCAAAGAAGCCACACGACGAAAGGAAAGCGATGAAGTCAGAAAGGGTGAAGAGACACGACGGACAACCCTCCAAACGTCTAGTAGGCAAAGGGAAGGGCCAGTGATGGCACAGTTCCGAGGAGTAGACATGAAAAGGGAACAGTGTAAAGGGATGTGCCGACAGAACAACCCCGGGACACAACGACCCGAAAGTAATCCCCCGACACTATGCACAGGACGAACAGATTTAAAACAAAACCAATGTGCTTTCTGTAGATGTCTCGGGCACTGGAAAGCCCAATGCCCGACTCTACAGAGCATAGGTAAGAACGGAGGGTCGACAGAAAGAACAGGCCGACAGAAAGGGAAAAGGCGCGGGATAAAAACCAATCAGACTAGTGCAGACAGAACAGATAGAACCACCCCGTTTGATTATGCTCGATGGCACAGATTTCGTCAGACCAATTTTAACGACATGTTAGAGTTCTGGGACTGATTGCTCTCTGTTGCTCCCCCACCCTGAAAAACAAACACAATTACAGGCCAGTGTAAACAACCCCCGTTAGAGAAAGGACTCAAGGAAGCCAAGCATCTGTTATATAACTTAGGATTTAATTACGGTAAAGATAACACACAACCAACGGTAAATAGAATAACTAGTAGAACACCCTCTAAAGCAAACTATACTAATAGGAGAAATACAAAACATATTACGCTCACTCCGGAAGTCCTCGAAATGTAACAGTTCGACGGTCCCGCCCACCCGAAACACATAGCACGTGTGGGGCGGGGCCTGCCAACAGCCATAGACCAAAAGAGATCGCCGGCGAGAAGGTACAGGAGGCTCCTCAAAGCGGGCAATGAAATGGTCTTCCCATACTACCCTTCCAGGGATGGCGTCCCCCGGGCCACGAGTAGGGAGGGGGCGGATGCAAATGACCCCCTCCCTCGTATCTCCTGGTCCGGCCATCACGAATTCCTCCATCGAACTGATGCAGGGTGGGCAGGGAGGGAGAGGCGACGCGGACGAGCCTATCCCGCCTCCGCAGGTAGGAGGTTTCCCAGCCCTGGCCCGGCGCCGATGTCCTCCAGCCGGGCGACGGCCATATACCTGCGCAGCACAGAACTTACAATGTCCGACGCACATATATTTCCGCAGCACAGGACATACAATGTCCGACGGCCATATACTTGCGCAGCACCGGGCGTACAATGGTCCCCCAAGAGTCGGAATCAGGGGTGTAGGGTGGTCATCATGTGCACCCCTGATTCAAAGGGACGGCGTGGGATGCGCCGGGAGAGGGAGGCGGCACGGACGAGCCTCCCTCACCTCCCCAGATGAAGGCTCCACTGCTGCACCCTGGCGCCCCGAACCAAAATGTCCTGCTCCAACAGCATGATGTTCTGTCTTTGTCGCCCCAAGAAGTTTTTTCCACTCCTGAAAGATACGACGGAGGGCGGCTGCCGCAGGGTCTCAAAATGGCGTCTGGGCCCTCGGAAGGCGGGTCTAGGCCGCTGGAGTAACTTTGTCCGAAATTGCAACTCGGGCACTTGCCCACCTGGGCGCAAGCCCCCACCATCGACAAACATCCCCTCGACTTTGAAGATTCTACCAAAGTCCCAAGAGCCCTCAGCCCCTTCAGGCTTCCGGTGGGGAACAGCTGCATTGATCACTAATGAAATAACCACGGCACAGCAACAAGATGGCGGTGCTCTCGTGTCTGCATCAGCTTCCGTCTGAACCACCCAGGAACATTATGGGCTAACTAACTCGAGTAAGTTCCGGCTGAACATCAACATGACCCGGTAAGAAAGACTCTACCTCCCTCCCTCTCTTGATTGACGGTCCACACCACCAGCCCCTCTGTTAGCACAGGTTTTTTTTGAACTGCCGGAAGGGACCCTGGTCCAACCGCCAATCGTCGGAGACATTTTTGCCCCTGATGCTACTTCCGGACTAAACCGGCCTCGCCCAAAATGGCGCCGGTATCAATAGGAACTAACGGATGCCTCGTGGTGTTCCTTAGCTAATGAAACTTGATGTACTAAGATTTATATACGAACCTTTGCGCACTTGATGAAAAAGGGAGGAGGGTTCACTTGACGAACATTTGAAAGGGGTCCCGTAAAAATGTTGATTTCAATGAACGATTTATTTTGATATTTATTGTAACTGGTACATAACGTCGCTTATGATGCACACCCACGGTATACATCTAGGAAATGTGATTACAATGAGCTTGACTGTGTTTCCATTTATGAACTGAAATGCCCCTGATCCCTCATCACGCAATGAAACGTTTTTAGTTACTTGCAAATAATTAATTAGGCCTTTTTAACATGTTCTTGTGCGGCAAAATAACCCCCCTACTGTATGTGCTTCCATCGTCGACATGTCCGGCCAAAATATGATTGCACTCTCACATTTTACGTACTGAACGATTATGCAAATAAAGGTTTTCCAAACTATGAATAGGCATCACATACTTTTGTAAATGTGGGAATTGGTGGGAGGGCTTTTTCTGTGCGCAACCGTTCTGCTCTTTTTTTAAGGTTATCTGAAAAATGGTTGTTCGGCCTTGGATTGATGATCGAATCAAAGGTATGATACGCTGCCTCCAAAATATGCGACTAAGCTCAGGAACTAACGTATGAAGAAGGACCTCGACTTCTGAGAATGGGTAAAGTAAAGCGGTGTGATTGATAGAATGTTATAAAGGTATGGTGGTCGAAGGTACTAAGGGACAGGGTTGACCGAAGAACTGATATGCCTTAGAACATCACAGCTTTGGGAATGATTTAAGGATCCCGATGGCCAGATACATCTACAAAACCAGGTACCTCGCGCTAGGCCCCTCTGATTCCTCTTTTTAGCGTTTCCCTACACACGATCCATAATGCCACCCTCGAACCCCCCATGAACCACCTATCACACTGCCCGCCCCCTTGACTTCAGAAACCAAGACCCTAGGGATTATATCCCGAGGAGATAAGTACGAGTATGTGGTAAGTAAAGGACTTTCGTGCCCGTACATTTGATGTGCTCGAATGTTGTTCCCCCTCCCTTTTCCTCCTTTTTCCCTCTGCAGGTTACATTGGAGTCCCGATTAGGGTATCGTAAAGGATCTGGAGCCACGTCACGCCCGATGCATGAAAACGGACTAACGCTGCAAGACGACACAAAAGGACGCCCTACTCGATGCGCGACCTTTTTGTACCTGACCTAATGCTCTTCCGTCCCAAAACTGCATGCTTTCTACATCCTAACACAGACCCGAAACGTCTAACGTTGGGTAATGCACTGAATAGCCCAAACAATACACGGTCATTCTCCATGTCACACGTGTACTATTTGGCCTATTGTTACTCTCTCTCTCTCTCTCTCTCTCTCTCTCTCTCTCTCTCTCTCTCTCTCTCTCTCTCTCTCTCTCTCTCTCTCTCTCTCTCTCTCTCTCTCTCTCCCTCTCTCTCTCTCTTTCACCCCTCCACACTTTCCCTCTTCCTAGCGACTGGCACCTAATTGGCGAACCTGGTGCACCTCCTGATTGGCCCCAAATACCACAAGTATTTGCACAAATTCGTCCTAAATAAAATTGTATCGATACCACGTTACTACCTCTCCTTTTCTGCTAAATATGGATGAAAATTAAATTGGCCAAAAGGAAAGGGACAGGTAAGACGACTAAGGTTCCCCAAATTTGACCCACAGTCAGGGAACTATTTGTCAGTGGCTTCTAAAAATGTCTGTGGTAATGCGACCTTCCCCATTCCAAATTGTCTCCATACCCCAAGCAGTAAGAAATGATCGAGACACCCCCGTCTTCCCAAAATGCCCCCAGTTTGGTATCAGCTGCCCTGAACAAGAATCTGAAAAACGCCCCTTGCTCCAATTCGCTGTGTTCCTAGTTGTTTTCCATAAGATCCCACCCAAAGGATAAGTTTAATAATTATCGCAAGCCCCCCTGAGTTTTTGTAGTAGCCAGGTTGCGAGAAACTATATAGAAAGTTAGAAAGATGTGTGCAAAGTTAAAATTAGATCGAAAACTGAAAGAACTTGTTGCAGTAAACCTTGTTGAAAATAGGATGTTTAGCTAAAAGATAGGACGCATTGATGTAATGGAGAGTCATTTAGCCTATGTTCATCCCTCAGAAGGATGCCTATCAGACTATGGTGAATAGCACGTTGCACTTTTCCGTAAGATACAAAGCCCTGAAGACCGGCCTAGCCTTGCAAGACTCGTACTAGGGAAATGGGTCTCTACCAGAAGAACTGACATCTACTGTAATAGACGAATGCAATGAATGGGTATCAGACCTCGTACCACGACAAATGAATGTAATATCCAACAAAAACGCCAAAGAATTAGCCACAAAGGGAAGTTGTAGGAAATCCAGCAAACCCATCATCAATTGTTTATACGTTGGCTGCAAATCTCAATGTAGCGGATGTTTACCCCAGTTGCTTGGTGTTGGGAGAGAAATAGGTTTATGTAATTACCTTCTTCTGCAAAATCTCTAAAGACTGTCTTTTCGAACTCATTTAAGGGTACCACTGTCGGAGGAGAAAGAGACCGGATGTGGGAGCACGCGGCCTGACTGCGGATCGTGGAACCTCAGCGACGGAGGCCAAGGCGAGACCACAGCCGTAAGGAGTCACAGGATGAGGCACTGTTTCAGACAAAGCTAAGGAAAGGGCTGACCTGAAGCCCCTGCTCTATGATCGACGTGTGCCAAAAAAAAGTCCCTGCTCTCTGAACCTGGTTATGGACCCGCCTGTCTCAAATTCTCCGTCCCCCTGATCTGTTCCCGACTTGGCCCTGCTCCATCCCCTCCTCCTCCGACCTACCATAAGGACTGTTCACACACACACCTTTCCACCTGAACTTCCAAGTTCCTCCAAATCCTACTGAGCTATCCAGAGAAGGGTATTCCCTGCGTCAAAAGGGAGGGAGCTCCGACTAAGTAGACCACGAACTATGTTAATCTCAGAACGGTGACCTAGAACTCCACCAAGGGTCGCCCCTAAAGAGAAGATGAACGAAGTATGTGGTTCTACCCGCTGCTGAACGCCTCGATGATGATGGAAGCAACAGGAAATACCCACCACAGAGACTCAAGAAACAAACAGACCCCACAACTCAAAGACAATTGCACTTTTCATCACAATCCTTTTTCTACCTCCTAATAACTATGCTCTGGGTTACGGAAGAAAATGCACCTGCTCCAAAACCGTAACGCATTTCTCCTATAAGGTCTGGCGAAACAAAACAAAATGTACCCCTGCCCACAGACCTCCAACGACTCAATCCACATGAACATTCCTGTTGACAGAACGAATTGTAATCCAGGTGCTTAACAGTGCCAACAGAAGACGACAAAGACACTGAGAACTCTGATTTTTATTTTTTATTATATCTCATTTCTCTCCCAACCACCATTGGACTGACTATGCTCCCGCCGAGTACAAAAAGGACTTACTTATATGATAACTTGCCAGTTCCTATTCCAAATGACTATAAGTATCTATGATCTGTACCCAACGCCTTCGCTACATAATTCTAGTCTGATATTGCAGTACTATGACTTTTTCTGCAACCAACTTAACGATGAACCCGCCTACTAGATGATGAGATTTTTCAATGTGATGTTTATAATGTGATGTTTATGTACAGTTCTTTTGCCTAAGTCCCCTCTCCCTTACTTATGACCGCTGCAATAGGCATAGATAGGAAATAGGCCAGCAAGATGTCTTGGAAATGTTAAAGGGAGGACTGTGGAAAATTAATACAGTTTGGTGAACATTATCTACGCCATCTTGCCTTTTTCCCGGTGCCACACTTTTCGTCATGCACATCCACCATATTTTAGCCGTTACGATCAGAATCACCCTCACGAAAGACCCCCACGCACCGGTCATTCCCACTCTCACATGCCGTGCGCGTAAGCGGCAGCCATTTTGAGCACCATGGCCTCCCTGCCCTTCGCTGATAGCCAGCGCGTCTCTCTCTCTCTCTCTCCTAACCTCGCAAGCATCCCCCGCACGCTGACAACCCCCGCTCTCTCATGCCTTGGGTCATAAACCCCTCTTCAGCGCAGCTCCGCCACAGAATCCCATCCTGTTCCCAGCGCGACACCTCCCTTCATTCCTTTCATGGTCTCAGATCCTTTTGATGCAAACCCCCTTTCCCTGTGTCCCCGTTTGTCTTCCTTGTTCCCAGGCCGCCACCTGGCCCTGCGGATACTGTTTATTACCCCGTACAGTAGGAAGCTTCCCCTCCCCATCAAAAGACCCTCGAGCCGATCAAAGCCCCCACCCTATGAGATCCGATCAACTCCACGCATTCCGTGAATCGGCGGAATGCCCTGCTGCGCGACAATCATCACCTGTTGTGACCGGGGTGGGGAATTCAACTGTAAATGTATGTGGGAACGGGCCTGAAGGGGAGATTCCGAGGATGTTCTTTCAAATATCAAAGTGTTGCGAGAATATGTTACGTGCAATAAAGGTCATAAACCCTAGTATAAGAGGCCAGGCCTCAGAGATGTGGTTAGAGCACCTCGTGACGATACTTGCTGTCTGAATTGATGTGTTCTCCGGAGAGAATAAAATCCTCGTTTCCTGCCTTCCAGTCTCCAGCGCCTGCTTCTTCATTGATTAATATTGGTGGGTCATAGAGGCGACACCGCCGGGCAACATAAAGGGGTCTTTGGTTACTGGTTGTCTTTGAACCCCTTTTAACAGGACCACACCATCCGCTGACCCGTCTTGCTCTTTAGCACACAGGAGGTCAGGAAGAGGCTCACTCTCCTCCTCCATTCCAGCATCTGTAGCTAGGAGCATGCCCACTTCGGACCTTTCTAAGTGGGGCTTCAAACGGTTGAATTGCAGGACCCGCAAGGGGTTCCTGGGAGATTTCAAGTCCACCAAGTAGGTGACATCGCTCTTCTTCTCCACAACCTTAAACGGTCCAGTCCACCTGTCCTTGAGTGCACAAGGTTCCACAGGGGACATGACCCACACTTCTTGTCCAGGCTGAAGCTCTACCAGAGTGGCATTCCGGACGTACCACCGCTTAATCTCCTCCTGGCTGGCTTCCAGATTTGCCTGAGCAAGTTCTCTGAAGCGCCGAGTCTGGTTCCGAAAGGCCAGCATGTAGCTGTATACATCCTGGGGAGGTTTCCTGGGAGATTGCTCCCAGCATTCCTTGACCAGACTCAAAGGCCCTCTTACCGGGTGACCATACAAAAGCTCAAAGGAGCTGAACCCTAGAGACTTCTGCGGCACATCTCGGTAAGCAAACAGGCATGGCAAGAGGACGTCCCATTTCCGCCTCATTGGTTCTTCAAGACCCATGATCATGCCTTTCAGGGTCCAGTTGAATCTCTCAACCAGCCCATTCCCTTGAGGGTGGTAAGGAGTGGTGAACTTGTAGGTTACCCCACACTCCTTCCACAGAGACTTCATATAGTTCGAAAGGAAGTTGGTGCCCCGGTCTGACACCACCTCTCTGGGGAACCCCATCCGGGAGAAAACACCCATCAGTGCCCGTCCCACCACGGGGGCCATCACTGTTCGGAGAGGGATGGCTTCCGGGTACCGTGTGGCATGGTCCACCAAGACCAGGATGAACCTGTTGCCCAGGGCTGTCTTGGGGTCCAGGGGCCCAACTTTGCCAATACCCACCCGGTCAAAGGGGGTACTGACCACTGGAAAAGGTTGGAGGGGAGCCTTCTGCTTCCTTCCGCTTTTCCCACTTGCCTGGCAAGTGTGACAAGTCTTGCAATGGATGTCTACATCCCTACGCATCTGAGGCCAATAAAAATGGGTGACACGCCTGTCATAGGTCTTGTCCTGTCCCAGATGTCCAGCTAACGGAACGTCATGAGCCAAACCCAGTAGGAAGGCTCTAAAGCGCTGGGGTACCACCAGCACACGGGCTGACCCAGGCTCAGCAGCCTTAGGCTCGCTATACAGGAGGTCGTTCTCCCAGTACACGAAATGTGACCCTGACTGATCACCTGAGGATTGGGCTGAGGCCTGTTGCCTCATGCCCACAAGAGAAGGGCACACTTTCTGTTCCGCACAGAATTCCTCCCTGGAGGGACCACCATCCTGCTGCCAATGGGTCAGCTCGGGCAGGTCTCCCAGTTCGGCAATTTGTTTCCCTGTGGGCTCAAGGGCCTCCCCTCAGGGTCTACCTCCTCCTGGACCACGGGAACTATGGGGGCCGGTTTCCCGCGCCTCCTGCCTCTTCTCTTCACAGCTGGGTCCTGGGCCGTACTTTCAGGCTCCGGGACTCCATCAACACCCTTACTCGCTGTCATCGATCGAGTGGTTGCACACACCCACTCTGGCACACCCAACATTTTCAAGTGCGTCTCCCTCTCCACCTTAGCCCAAGGGGAGTCTTCTAAATCATTGCCCAGGAGACAATCGACAGGTATGGCGGGCCTCACAGCAACCTGAAGAGTACCTGAAACTCCCCCCCCCCCCATTCAAAGGAAACCTGAGCTACCTCACACTCTTTCTGGGAGTTGTCGGCAGCTATCACAGGGTAGAATGCGTGGGGAACCACCTGCTCTCTGGACACCAAGTGACACTTGACAGCTGTCACACTCGCTCCGGTGTCTCTGAGAGCTTCCACTCTATGGCCATTAATGGTCACCCACTGCCTATATTTACTAATGTTACTAGGCAGAGGGGGGGGGGGACCATTTCCATGTCTCCTAGCGAGACCAGGGACATTTCTGCGGGACCCCTCCCACCAGGGACAACCATCTCCTCCCCTCCCAGGGCTACACTCGCCAACTGACGGGGGGTGCACGCGGCGGTGCATTCGAATCCTTCTTGGGACACTGGGGGTCATAAAACCGGTGTCCCACCTGCCCACAACCGTAGCAGGTTAAGGGGCCCCTCTGAACAGGTTTACCCGTCGGGGCCCCTGGCTTCTTCTCAGGGGGAGGCTGGGAACCTTTTCCTTGGTTCCCTTGGGGATTACTTTGGGGCCCTTTCTGAGACTCCTTCTGTTTACCCTTGTCCCCCCCACTCTTCTGCTGGGGACCCTGCCCACCCTTGGCTGAGTCTCCCACTGGACCCTTGTGGACCCTGGTACTGACCCAGCGGTCCGCCTCCTCAGCAAGTTTTCTAGGGTTAGATATCTTGCTATCAATAAGGTGCTGGCGCAGCTCTGGAAAACAGTTATTACACAAATGCTCCCAAGCAAACAAATCATAAAGAGCTTCATAACTTTCCACGTTGCTGCCCTTCACCCAACCATCCATGGCTCTGCAAAAATAAGACACATATTCAACCCACGTCGTACCAGGCAACTTCTTACATTCTCTAAAAGCTTGTCTGTACTTCTCGGGGGTTAGGCCATACCGCAACATTAAAGCATCTTTCATATGAGCATACGACATCCTATCCGCAACAGGCATGTCTAACAGGGTATCTCTCCCCTCATTCACAAAGCGACCCCACAACCCCGCTCCCCAATTCTTCTCAGGGACCTGGCGGGCCAACAATGCTAGCTCATATGCTTTAAACCACTGACCAATATCTTCGTTCCTATGATAATCCTTTATCACATCTTTGGGAAAATAAAACCTACTTTCTGTAGGCTCAGATGGGATGCTGCCACCAGAGGGATTCAATTCTAACTTCTTAGCTTGGATGTCCAACTCCCTCAACTTGGTATCACGCTCCAAAGCTAACTTTTCTCTTTCAAAATCTAACCTTTTGGTCTCCAAATCAGCTTCTCTTCTACCTCTTGCATTTTCTAACTCCAACTGCCCATTTATCTTTAGCCTTGCCATTTCCATGTTGTATGCCCGCTCCTTCGCCCTTTCTTCTCGTTCTTCAGGGGAAAGACCTTTGGAGGAAACACTGCTTCCGGGAGAGGACTCGGGCCCATTCGCTGGCGCCTCCTCATCCCCTTCCACTGGCGGTACCACCACCGGATCAGTGGGATCTCTGGCCTCCAACCAGGCCTGCAATGCTTTGAGATATTCCTCTTTAATCTTGAGGCCTTTGGTAGGAACTTTAAATTTCTTGCAAAAGGATTTCAGCTCCTCCAGTTTGTAGACGTTTATCTTCGCTCTGTCGAATTCCTCCACGACAACAACAGGGGTAGTGACTCCGGTGTCACTCATGGTCAAAACTGGCAGTGTTAAAAAAAAATCAGGCTTCAGAAAAGCGGAGAACCAAAAATAGGATCCTTCCCAATTAGATTGTGACTGCGCTATGGTCTGCTTTCACTATGTAGCGCACACTAATCACTGCACATGGGTCATAAATGCAAAGTTCAAATCCTCACCGCTGACCCACCAATGTTAGAACCGGCTGTCTCTAGTTGGCAGAGGTATACACTTCTGGCAAATAGGGACACACCTTTTCTAGTCAGGGCAAGGGGATCACACCCTTTGATAACCCCTGCTCACCCCCTCGGTAGCTTGGCAGAGCAGATCGGCTTATCTCGGAGGCTGTGCGTTAAGCAGTTATGACCACATACAGTAATAAAGTGAATACACTACAAATGGACACGACACAGTAGTATTATAAAAATAAGTATTTTTATATAAGGCTTAGCACAAGACCAAATAACGACAAAAATGTACACAATCGGAATAAATATTCTGGGAAGGGAAAAATAGTTCAAGGTAGTTTCTTCTTTAGCACAAAGTCTTTAGTATCAAAGCAAATCTTCTTCTTGGAAACACAGTTCTTAGCAACAAGGTAACCCACACGGGGGCTACACGACGTCGAGGCAAAGTTAATCCAAAGGTTCGGCGTCGACCGTGAGGAGCGCTACGTCGAGCCCGGAGTCACACGGACCCACAACAACACAGTACCTTGGAAAATGAAGCACACGATGATCAGCGGCGTCGAGCAATCCGGCGTCACGTCTTCGGTGTCGATCAGGCCTCAGCAGGCGTCGTAGTCGTCGATGATGCTGTTGCAAAGAGTGAGCAGCGCTCACGGCGTCGAGAGGGCACGAGGGCGACGCGATCAGCAGCGGTGCAGACACGAGGTCCCTTGGAGCTGGAGCCGAACTCACTACTCACTGGCGTTGCTGCTGGCGTCGATCGGGCCCGGCGTCCGGCGTCGAGGGAGCGGGACACTGGAGCCGTTACTCACTATGTCGAGCTGGATCCGGCGACTTCTGTCGGCGTCGAGATTGCTGGCTCTTTCAGAGGTGCTGGATTCACAGGTTCCAGCAAATAGCACTTTAAGCAGATGAAGTCCTTTAGCCCTGTGACTTCAGCAGGAGACTGGTACTCTTCCAGTCCTTGGAGATTTTCTTAGCAAGCGTGAGAGTACACACCCAGTTCCTCTCTCCTGGTTCCTTGGCAAAAATAAAGAAGCACTGCAGGATTCCCCCCAGCAAACAGCACACTGGCAGAAGGGGTAGGTAAGTCCTTAGATCAGCAGGCCTCTTGTCCTTGGTTACAGGGTTCCTTGTCAGAAGTCATCTGATCTCATGGTTCAGGGGTCCTTCTCTTATACCACTTTTCGGCTTTGATCCCTTTGTCCATGCAGGGGAATTTCCCAACATCCTGGGTCTGTTGTGGGTGGAGCCAGGCAGTAGCACCTGGCCTATTCACTGAGCAGGGCTGGGTCCTCAGACGCCCAGCAGGAGGTGGAGCCAGCATTGACACTGGCAGGAGCAGAGCTATCGGCCTCCTGGCAGGAGGTGGGGCTAGGATTGTCCATGGCAGGCACAGAGCCATCAGCCGCTTGGCAGGAGGTGGAGCCAGCATTGTATCAGGCAGGGCAGGCTATCAGCAACTACTCTCCCCCTACTCTCAACGCAAATGTCCCACTCATCCCACACTGACTCATCCAGACCTGTGGAGCAACCCAGCTCCTGTCACACACACGCAAGACCAGCAGAAACCAGATATGGTTAGACAAGAAAATAGACACTTTCTAAAAGTGCTACTTTCAAACCCAGAGTCCAAAAACCATCCACACAAATGGATACGTGATTAAACCCCGAGTTCAGGGATACCAAACTCGACATTGCACCATGCTCTCCGAGCCAACTATGATTATAGCATTAATAACCCAGGCAGCCCATTCTAACTAATGGAGAGCAGGTTACCTTACAATAGTGAAAAACGAATATGGCTGTCATTCACTATTTAGGACATGCCAACTTGGTCAGGCTTGTCCTACCTTATACTTACAATGCACCCTGCCCGCGGGCCTACCATAGGGGTGACTAACATGAAGTTACGGGAAGGTTGGAGGGACTGGCAAGTAGGTATACTTGTGCAGCCCGCGTGACAGTACCAGACTGCACGTAGGTCTCGCAATGACCGACCCGTAGACATCCTTTTACGAGGCCGCTCTTGTGGGTGGCACAACACGTGCTGCAAGCCCACGAGCGGCATTTGGATTTACAAGCCCCGGCACTCCTGGTGCACTAGACTAGGGACTGACAGTAAACCAAATAAGCCAAACATGGAATACAATCGATACATCAATTTAACATAGGGAGCACTTGCGCTGTGGCACTGATCAGCAGTGGCACAGCGCCCAAAGCATATACCAGCAAAACATCGTAACACAGTGGAGGCAAACAGAAAAAATGGAGGAGAGACTCAAGCCAATGATGTCAGGTCTAACACTACCCCACCTAACCCTGTTAGCAACATTGGGATAATGAAAACCTGGGGGAAACATTAATTTCTAACCTATACCATGCAGTTTAGATGCAGCTCATTGATTGCGTTTCATTGTATATATGTTATATTAGGATTGTAACATAAACTTAGAGTAACAAAAGGATCTCTGTGACAAGAGCAGTAACCCCCTGAGCTTGCCACATAAAATGCAGTGTAGTGATCTGTCTGGCACATGTTCTGTGCAGCAGGCACATTGACCATCTGCGCTACTTGATGATGGGTGAAACTGCCACTAGACAAAACGCGTATCTGGCTTTAGCAGGAATATTATTCCTGAGAGTTATCTTGACATTTAAATTCCTTCTTGAAAAAAGAGAAAGGAGAACATGAACCAGGGTAGCGTGCTTCTGACTTGCAGATGGAGCGCGAAAAGAAAAGTAAGCGGGCCAGCACTGCATCGCTTACTGTAATATGCAAAGCACACAGACTCTCCACTGCCTGATGTAGAAGTAAAATGAGAGGGAAACCTGGCGCGCGCTATGTGCACCGGGCACCTGTCCCACAACAGCATAAACAAACAATACTGTTGATATTTAAAGATAAGACAAACCATTGCTACCTTGGCTGTTGAAGCAACAAAAACTATAGGGAAAGGGAGGGAGGCCCTGCGCTGGTAGAGGAGGGAAGCCTGCAGAAATCTTTGCAGAAAGTTCTAAGTTTAACAACTCTGAGCGGTCTGATGCCCAGGGCTGCCCTGAAATGTCCTGGTGTTGAGGTTAGTGGGCACAGTTAAGCTCGGCTGGGCAGCATTTCCTGGGGGCCCAAGTCTGTTGGAACTTGACAGGATACTGAAAACACATCCTGCTATCCAGCATGCGTTGACTCCTCAGAGACCCCCCCTCCGACAAGACCTGTGCCGACCCCAGGAGGCAGAGTTGGTAACGCAGGGGGCAAAGGTGTCCAGATCTACCACTGACCGATCCCTGCCCCCCCTGACCCTGGCCAGCCTCACTGTGAAAAAGGTAATCATAATGCAAGATTGGTTAATACTTTCATCTCGGTGGAAAACTGGCTTCCACGAGCTGTTCTTTTTGAAGCAATGGCACGCACAGGAGGGCGTGGTGGGGGGAGGAGGGCTTGGATAGTGAAGCCTTTGGGCCCCGTCTTACGCCACTGACTGAAGTGTTTGCTACCTGGAATGCAGCTCCCAGAGTGCACTTCGGTGGGAGCGCTATGGCAGCCTGTCATGACAAAATACCTTGCACCTGTGGCAGTGCTTGGGGTTCCTAAGCACACCTGCGGTTTGTGCGCGCGGGAGTGGCTGGCGTTCGAGGGGCAGCGGAGGCTTCCCATTGGCGGATGGACAAGGGCAGGCAGGTGAGGCTCGTGACGTGAGCTAATTGCGGGTTCTGATGGGGTGAGCACGCGCTCAGGGTCACGCGGACCTGTGTTGTCTCACAAGTAGCGTTGGAGTGGAGTAAAGAAAACTGGCCTAACCGCAGTCTGTTTATGGTAAGCAATAGTTAGACATATAGAGAGGATGCGCGGGGACTTCATATGTTTTATTCTGTGTGCGTCATCAGTCAAACGTGCAGCACCGAGCTCACGGCTCTGCTGAGGGACCTCAAGCTTCACCTGAAGTAACTAATTAACTGGAGGTTGGGAGTTACCCACGGGTCTGCTGACACCTGCAGGCAGCGCCTTTGGTGTTAAGAGGGAGTCGACGCATCTCCCCGACGATAAACCATCACCCATGATGCCCAATTTGTAAGCATAAATAAGTGAATTTAAAAAGCGTGATTAATTTTAGGGGCCTGAAGTTCCACGGCTCCAGTTTCGGTCCCACTCAGGCTCCCCGTTAATCTCGCGCGTTCTCTTTCGTCACTATTTGTTCCTCGTCTATGTATTGGCCTCTTCTCTCTTGCTCTGGGTGATAAAGGCCGATGATGAGAAATACGCCCCGGAGCACAAAAGAGAGGCAGCGCTAAGCGCCCGCAAACCACGGGTACAAATTAGGCGCTAAAGATAGTTCATCCAATTCTAGTTTGAGGTGTGTTTTCTCGTGACTAGTTTTCATTGGGAAGGCTCAGGACCGGTAAAAATGCTAAATGACGACGTCATGCGAGGCGCCTTCCATTTTAAAAAACTGCCCCATACTCGGGACTCCAGTACTTGTACTGACGCCTCAATCAACGCACCTCCGTCCTGTCCCGCAGAGCCCCTTCCATTGCAGCCCCGGGCCCACGAAGAGGCCGGCTATCCGTCTCGCCCCCTTCCGGTGCTTGAAGCCGCAGTGTGGGCTCCCAGAGTGATTCAGCGCTGGCGAATATTCCAGCACCTGCTCTACAGCCACGTGACCCTCACCCGTGACCCGCAGTTTATCTGCACCTACTCACAGCAATCCCGGCGCACCTTGAATCTGACCTGCAGCTCGAACGATGCACCTCAATCTGGCCTGGAGCACTGGGGCTAAGGGGGGCCCCCAGGATCTGACCCCATACTGGGAGTGCCGAGCGCTTCAATTCACGGTATAAGTTGACATTTCAACCTGGTTGGTCCTGTGAAATCCCCGCCCCCCAAAACCGTACAGAGGCCGCACCAGTCTGTTTCAAACCGCAGGGATGGGTGACATATAAAGGTAGCTGCATAAAACGTACATTTTTACTTCAGCTGACTTCCTTTTTGCCCCATTTCTTATAATCTGCCCCACTTAACGCCGCTAGAGATTAGCTTTCCACTCCGGGGGGAGAGGCTTCGTGGCCCCCCAAGAATGACGCAGTCAAGGCGTGAGATCCTTCACTCCGCGTTTCATTAAACTCTGGCCCAAAAAATGGCAGATGAACCTGCACAATGGAGCCTGGTGTATTTGCTAGTGTCGTTTTGTTCCAAGAAACAGTTGGGAGCTTTAAGGGTGGCTCCTCTCAAAACCTGCTCGACCAATACCTTTGTTTTGACGTGACCGAGACTGCTCAAAGCGCAGGCAAAGTGGGCTCTTGTCCAGAGCCACAAAATACCAAGTGACCGTCACCCCCATTCCCTCCGCCCCACCTCGTAAAGTGTACTTTCCCCCTCTCTCCATCTAATTTCTACATTTTCCTCTCTCAGCCTGTCACTTCCTCTCTCCACCAAGGCAGGGACAGCTTAATAATTTGGGGTCCTGGGCCAAGCGTATGTTTGGGGGCCCCTGTTCGGAACAGCTTTGCATTTATGATCCAGTTTCATCTTTCACTCCCTCTTTGGCCAGGCCACTGACAGCGCACAGAAACTCTCCCATATAATATTTAGGGAAAGTGGGGTGTGTTTTAGAAATAGTAACTCAATAGCAGCACACTAATATTACTTCAAATAATTTGTGACACCCTCCCATTACTCAGATGTGGAGTCCTGTTTAGATGTTGAATTAAAAAACGTTTCTCACAACATGTTTGTAATAGACTCGCTCACATCACCCACATTAAAAATAGGGCTCCCGGTTGTATGGTATTTATTTTTTCTACATTTCTGTCTGTATTATCCATATTTACTTTTTGCTAATTTTCTGTATTTATCCATTTCTATTTTGTGTTTTCTGTATAAATGAAGCTGCCATAGGTATTTTTCCACATTTATTTGACTGATAATTGTACATTCGCATTTGAATGTCCAAAAGGTTTCAGCAATATACAGTGCAATAGCGTTATATCAAAACACTTGCATTGCAGATTAGCATAAATAACTGTAGATCTGCACTTAATCAGGAAATGCATTGTCTTTATTCATCTCCCCTACCTCTGAATCTGTACACCTACTGACCTGTCACTCGTGATTGACAGGAGAAAAAAACATCCAAAGAAGACATATTTTCCGTATTTTTCTGTATTTAAAAATAAATACTGACAGGAAAAAAATGTTTTCTGTCTGTATTTATCTGTACAAATCAGTAAAAACGGAAAACTGGGAGCCCTCATTATAAATAAATGAAAGACGGTATTTAAAACAAGCTGTTTGATAATTATTCAAGAAGAGGAAATTAAACCGCTGCACTCCAAAATACCTCCTCTTGTTCTGTTGGTTTCTTAGCGCTTGGACGCCCCCGGGCAGCAATCGCGCTCTACAAATCGACATACAAATACACTGTAAATGATTGGGTGGTCTCAATGTCCCTTGTTTGGGTGCTCAAGGTGATCACCTCCTGTCCGATGAGGTGCAAACAATGAAGCTCCAGAAAACCTTGCGTGTGGGATATAGCTTGAGCACACCTGTAGGCAAAATTAATTGCTTCAAGTGGAAAAAGTAAATATTGGTTGTAGATACTTCAATGGGTATGTTGCGTTTGATTCAATAAATGTATTTATACATATTACGTCATATGATCCATGTTGCTTTAGAATGACTGATAGAAGTATAAATAATAATAATAATCCACATTTGTAAAGCCATAATCACCGTAAGGGTCTCTAGGTGCTGGGGGCCGTCGGGAAGATTACGCAAGCTATTGCCCAGAGTCACATGGTGCTGGGCTAATCTGCTGCCGGTGCCGGGGATCGAACCGTGATTTCCGGATTCCGGCGCCTGTAGTATGTTAGTTATTAGTCAATTATTTTGTGTATATTGTTTTCAGTGATTGTAGCATTTAGTGGTTATCTCTTTAAGATGTGTGTATCATTTGAATGTGGTAATGTTCTACATTCTAGTCATGCTGTAATAGAATGTTCTATGTATTGCTGTTGGTCAGTTCCTGTTGGTTGTGGATCTAACCAGACGTGCTTTTATTCATGGAATAAATCTTCATGAAACTACTTTAATTGGATTCATTCTTCATTCATGATACTACAGCGCCCTAGCCCCGGCGCCACACCTCTCCTGAAATGAAACCGCAATGGTGCATAACGTATTATCACTTCAATGTTTCATAAGAAAACCCCGATGCATTTCGAGCCGAGGTCTCTTCTTCAGGGGCCATGTATCCAAGAGGAAACACAAATGGAAAGGCATGTATAACAAGAGGCCCGAAAAAGAAAAGCAAAGTGCATCGTGAAAGACTTGAGGAAAGTTAACCGCAATTATGGTGGGTGGGAGCTGAACAATGTGGTGCATTAATCCATGCAGAGAGGGACATGGGCTCCGCGAAAAATAATTCTGAAGGTGCTGGAAACAGCTCGCGTCCTATCTTTGCCAATGGAGAAAACATTGGCTAACAAGTGCCAATGTAAAGAACACATAACAATAAGGATATAGGTCGTGAGCACATGTAGCGTGTGGGTACACGCACAGCATTAGGAAGGGGTGCTGGAACCTCAGATGAACAGACGAGTAAAGCAAATTAAGTAATTAAAAAGGTGTGGCATGCAATTATATATGTGCAGCGTGTAATTGTGCCTCTAAAATCGCGGTTGACAAATCGGGTCCGCATATTGGTTGCTGGGAAGGTGTGTGGGATGATTATTCAAGGTCATCAGGGAATGACTCTGCAGAACAGAGGTGGCTCCATCAAGGGGCCCATGACAGACTGGGGGGGGACTGGCCCAGAGCCCACTTTGCCCATTCCTTCAAACGTTCAGTGGCATCTTAAGGATTTTGTTGCAACAACACACATTTCAGCCCCCCCACCTTGGAAGGAGCACTCATATGACCATCCTGGAGCTCAGAATTTCAACCTGGAGCTCGGGGTCGATTGCCGAGCAGGGCGTGGTTCTATACCTTCTGGCCAAGATGGTAGCCAGGGCTTGGTTCTAACAGAATTGGGCTGGTTCTGCTGGGAAATCAAGTGTTCATGAGGTGCGCCAAAGAATTGTTCTTGGTTTTGAGGGCACAGGGGCGGCCTTGTGCATGTGCAAGCTGTGCACCCGCACAGGGCTGCCGAACCCCATGGGCCGCCACGCCAAAATATATACTTAATATAATAATCCTCTGAGGATGGATACAAAATTGTGTGGCAGCCCCTGGAAGGGATTTGGCGGCCTCCGGCTCTGTTCCACTTCCAAACACCCTGACCCCTTTCTCTCTTCACTGGCCTTCATGCCCCGCCCAGATCCACTCTTCCGGGGCCCCCTACCTACGCTCCCTGCCCAGGGCTGCCATGAGCCTAGAGCCGCCCCTGGAGGGCACATGCAGTTTCCCACTGCAACGTGCTAGATGCCAAACCACTTGAATATTGTCCAGATATTTATACTACTATAGTCATGCTCGCTGGTATGTTCTGATCGCTAAGTGTACCCAGACTACCTCAGCACAATATCCCCTATGCTGCTCTGAGAGTAGTCTCTAGGTTCATGACTGGCAGGCTTAGGGTAGTTTTGGCATCAGTTCTTAACACACATGGCATAATCTGATGTCTAAAACAGCAAAGAGTGGATTCTGTGCTATTGTTCCGAATCCTTTCTGGGACGGGGTTTAACAGGTTGTTTTCTAACAAAGTGAGCTGGGCATTGATTAGTCTTTCCAACACTGTGGACTTGTGGTGAGCAAGGAGATGGGTCAATAGTTGGATAGGATTGAGACGTCAATGCCTGTAGATGGAGTATTAAAACGTGTTTCCAGTCTTCTGGGTACTCTGCAATTGCCAGGGATAAATTATAAAACTGTCAGAGGAGCTTAAAAGGGGACCCAGCCGAGCCAAAATAAAACTGGGGCAGGGATCTAGTGGGAAACCAGACTTCGCTTCCCTCATTGTTTCTTCAGTTTGTTCTACTGAAAAATGTGCCAAGCTTCCTAGTTCAATGCTGCCTGTCATTGGGGAGCTAACTTGTTCCCAAGGAATCTCCTCTAGATGAGTTTGTTGAAGGTTGCATAAATACAGTCACTCTTATTGGTGAAGAAATTTCCTATTTCCTCACAATTGGTAGCTGAGGGGTATTAGTTTGTGATAAACTGGTTGTGTTGGTTCCTTTCCAATATTTAAAAGTTCTTTGGAGAGACGGCAATTTTCTTTAATATGCTTCATGAAGTAAGTCTTTAAGGAATTTGTAGAGCTTTATGGTCCACTTTTTTAATATTTTTTTTATTTTTTATTTACTCGCTCCATTAATTTTCTTTCCCTCGTTTTCATTCTTTATTTTAGCAAGTATAATTTTTTGATGGTTAGCTTCGCTGAGATTTGTCTGTACTCGGAGCCTGTAAATTAAATGCCACTACCAGACTTCTGCATCTGTTGCCACCCCGCCTACTACGGTCACCGTGTAAAACATGGCTTCAGTCCTACAATTGTAGTCTGACTGGAGCAGGTAAAAACTGCTATATGACCTATCAAAATCAACATTTTTGATGGTTATACACCTTCCTTTCAAATATTAATTTCAACCTTCGGTTTGCTTTTAGCCTGTGAGGCAGAATTCATGGTATCTAAAAGTAGGGCATGATAAATTCATGTTACATATGTCTTTACAGTGACTAGCAAATGAAAGCTATGTTACGCTGTCAAAATATTGACTGTTCAATAGAGAAATGCTGGGGTGCCCATTGAATTTAATAATGCTTTGATGTGAAAACACTTAGACCTGCCACTCTTGAACTTTGTATTTATTAAAAACCGAATTCACTTGTGATGTAAGATTTTGATGTATAGTAGGGAAACGATACTATTAGAAAGTAAAAATGTTCCCTACCTAAATCTGCTGGAGGCTAGTTTGCGATCTCCTTCAGCTGCTGCCTTTTAAGTACTCCAGTCCTGAAGGGGTGTGAACTGCTACCAGGCAGGCTGCAATTCAGTAGTGAGGGAGATGCCCCCAAAAATTGGTTTGAAGTGACCACAGAGGAGGGTTGTTTATTTCCCTGGCTGCAACTATGGGTTGGTAAACTGCCACTGCACAGGGAAAGAAGGTTTTCACCTTCAGAGATGTAGGCAGGGAGGCACGCCGAAGGATTGTTTGCATTAGGACACACAGGAAATGATGTATAAGTGGAAACGGGTCACCCTTTGGAACTTTTATCCCATTGGTTTGGGAGAAGCCAAAAGTCACCCCCACTTGGTGCTGCCAGAGGTAAATGTAGCATCCCCCAGTACCCTCCTCGGAACAACACTATAGCTGATGAAGATCAGAAGAGTGCGTAACCTGCTGCTGACACCAAGAAGATCCCTGAAAGCAAGGACCTACATTCTTTTGTACTCCAGACAAAGAAGTGGACTCTTGGGGTCATATGGCTGACCTCCTGTTCAAGCTACTACAACTGAGTTCAACTGGACCTGCTCTTGGCCTCTGCTGGAGTGACTCTTGACCACCAAGTGTACTTAGTTAGGTCCTGGAAACCCTTGGTTATGCCTGGCTGAACTTCTCCACTTCTCCAACTTCTCCCATCACCCCTGAAAACCTGGGGCGTAGAAACATTTTGGTTCACTAGACCTCCTGAGGACTGGGATAAACCTGCCAGGCTCATCTTACTGGGGTGTGTTGCCACTGGCAGAGATCCAGGTTTCTGAAGCTCAAAGCTTTTCTGAAGCAGGAAATCTGAATGAATGGGACCTCATGGATAAGGCGAATGGCCTTGTGGAGCCCTCTTCAGTTTCAGCTCACAGCCTTGCCCTGCTGGAAGCCTCTGAACTCTGAAATAGGTATAAAGTGTGAACGAAGAAATCATGACGGGCAGAGGTACCAAAAGTACGCGGCAGTTGAAGGAATTCATAACATTCATATTTCTCCTTCTCTGAGCTTTCCCAGTGGCGTAGCAAGGTCAGGTAGTGCCCGGTGTGGAAAATTTCTTGTTTCTTCCCCCCCCCCCTCGTGCCTAGCCCCCAGTCTGCTGTGACCCTTTAACTGCGGTTGACTCTTACACTTTAGTGTTCTTACTACCTTGACAATTTGCCTTGTGTACACATGGACCTTATGTTAATCTTAAAGTGTGTCTCACTTGTGTCCGACTTGGAGCACTGACTAATACTGGGCGAATGCCAGTTGAATCTTTACTGTTTTTGCAGGATCGGATTTACTTTTCTCATCTACCTTTAGCTTACTCACTCCACTTAGGCCAACTTGTGCCATTGTGTTGAACTAAGTATAGGTGTCTTAGGTTGCACCTGTGACCCATTCTCTGGACAATGAGTAATTCTACCTTCAAAACCTGGGGTAAACCTGCAGGGACAAACTCTATTAAAGACCACATCCACAAAGAAGGGCTTTTGGTTTTGACCGACCGGGAACTCAGTTAAAACATGGCACATCTTCTGTCTACCATTATGTGTAAGGAATCAATTTGTAATGCAGCAAAGAGAACAAACACTATATTTAAATTGAGGACTGAGTTGGCAAGCTGCCAAAAGAAAGATCACTATTTGCATCTTTACCGGAGCCAGTAAAGACATGTGGCTCAAATTTAATTTAGGAAGGGAACTCTTCATCCTCATTTCCAAATTAGATGTAAGAATTAAAATAATTTATACAGGTTCTTGAGCAATGGACCATGGAAGGTTTGTATCCATGGATAACCATTTGCAATGTTTACATCTGTTTTCCTTTTTAGTAAGTTTACTCAGATCTCTTTTGTTTGGTACTAAGTGAAGTAAGATTAAAAAAGACAGCCTTAGATGGGCACTGTGGACTGTAATATCTAATCTCCTGCCTTTTCCTTGCCAAGCATAAAGCCCTCAGCAGCTATCAGTGATTCTTTTGCTCTGTTGCTGGAATGCGGTCCATACAATGAAGCTCCTGCAGACTTGAAACATCCTCCGCAACAGATGTAGAGGCTACTGCCCCTGCATTAGTAAGGCTTTCAATAACCACTATCTGAAAGTCCATGAAGAACATCAGTTTTCCCATTGTGGGGTGCTGATAGACGTCATATACATTCTGAGTTGCTAACTGAATCAGGTAGGTAACCACCAACCAATATTAGCTGCCGTGTTATCAACATAATTTGAATGGTATCTGATCATGCTGAACTTTGTTCAGCATTCCATCTATTAACATTTAACCTTGTACAGAGTTCTGGGATTGAATCCAGTGTTTAGTTGCTCTCAATGCCATTACAGTTTGAACCCAGCCATATGCAAATGCACATTGGCCCTACTCCCCATGCGACCAGTCCAGCCCAAACTGCCGGGCCAGGTCATTCTTGGATAGGAAAAAAAGATCCTAGGACAGGTTTCAGAGTCAATAGGCTAAACATGTTCAGTGTTTACTTAAATCCAGTATTTGCATATTCCTCAGCATTGTTAGAAGACAAGTCCTCCTTGGAGAGACGGACTTCGACTGGAAAATCTTTCATATTCTGCTCCCAGACCCCCTCTCACAGATGTCCCCATACCGGACCCTGCCTCAGAGCTCTCTATTGTAAAGTTGGGGCCTGGGAAGCACACATTCATTGACACTATCTTTAGCTAGGATTTTCTATCTAAAACCTACTGGCCTAGGTCAAATAAAGAGATGCCTGTAGAAATTGATGCTGTATTAAGTATTGGAAGAATACGCTGTTGTGAGTGTAGTAAAATGTGATCACAGCACCAAATGTAAAGGGGGAAGAACATTTATCCGACTACCCTGCGATGCAAAGACCTTCTCCAAGGAAGCTAAAAGGGATAATAAATACTTTAAGCTGCAACACACCCAATAATGCAAAAGCACTTACTGTCATAGCTGTCACTGGCACCAAGTTAGTCTTCTTTGCACTGCAATGTGCTCCCTGTCAAGGAACAGATTGTATGTGACTCACAAGTAAGTCAAGGATGGGCGAGCGCAGAGGTTCTACACTCTGTTTGAGGTGTGCACATTTACACTTGGACCTAAGATGGTCCTGTTCACTGATCCATCATAGTTCAAACAATTATCGATGAAAACAGGTTTATGAACATTTTCCAATTCAATGTTTTATTCCATTTTTTCTTTTCATTAAGCGTATCTTTCAAATGGTTGCAAGATTCATTATTTAGAGCATTTCAAATAAACCCAATGCATTTCGGGTACAAACGGACAGGCGAATGTCATGCGTTCTGCAAATAGTGGTTGTAAATCCGGTTCTTCAATGATAATAGACCAATGTTTTCTCATGATACTGGTAATTTGACGTGCCTGTATGGAATGTTTGAGAACACAAACTGTGAGTTTCTCGTTAGACTTATCCTTTTTTGTTAGTAGGGACTCTCTAGTCATTGCCATGACTTTGGTTTTTGATTCTTGAAGTAGTTTGGTTGCAGAACGCATAACATTCACTTATAACAGATCAAAACATTTAAAAGAACAGTTGAAGAAGAAAAAAATATTCAAAGAGAGGGAGCTCACAAAGGAATGCGCAAATGCGAGAACTGTACGCATTGCAATAATGTGATGACGGGGCCGTCCTTCACACATCCTAGAACTGGACAACTGATTTCACTACGACATTAGAGTACCTGCGATACCAAAGGGGTGATTTATGGCATTAAATGCCCCTGCGGTAAACTATATGTTGGGAAAACAGAACGGAAAATAAAAATAAGAATAACAGAACATAAAAGTAACATACGTTTAAAAAATCAGAAATCAACAGTGGCAGCACACTGGGCAGAAGCAGGACACAACATTGCTCAGTTACGGTTCACAATACTGGAGGTGATTGAAACACGCCCAGATATGGACACACATAAGATGAGATTAAGAGCTGAATATTTTTGGATAAAAAAGATGGGGAGTCTTCAGCCACATGGGCTCAATGATAGACTGGAATTATCATGTTTTCTATAAAAAGTATCAGGAGGTTACTTGTTGTTCCTTAATTGACACCAGGTTTACCCTGCTGTACCTTGGTTACATCCCAATCAAAAATGGCCGACACGCTATTATCAAAGTAATGTTTATTAGCTAATCCTTTATGTTATAACCACTGCATTTGATTTTCAGTTGTTTACAATATGTTTTTTAATGTGTTTCATGACCAGGCTGGTTTTATTCATGATCGTTTCACTTTTTACATTGTTCACTTTTTTAAAAATATCAGGATTGAGAACATATTAGGGGCAACGTGGAACCCTTAGAGTATATATTAGTTTTGTATCACCATTAAATAGTTTAGTATATATTTTCTTAAGCTTCTAGCAATCGCGTTCACGTGATCGCGGGGTTAACCAATGAACGCTAAGATAAATGGTAGAAGTAACTTGGGCCATCTTATCTACACCGACATTGGCGGAAACTGAAAGCCGACTTTGCAGGAGCATTTCTGTGAGTAACTGACATGAAAAGCGAGCCGTTTCAGGCAGAGAATGTTTAAGAGACAGTAGTTTTTACATTATGTTTTTCTGCATTTTGATATAGCGATTCAACTTGGACAGGACAGTTATAAAAACCGAACAGTGATATTGGGATTTTCTACAGTAGGATTTAGTGTAAACTAACAAGACTTGTGATCACCGAGGGGCCAATTTAGAAATTATCGGGCATTCACGTTTGTTTTGAAATTGATAATGTTACACAAATGTTTACGTTTCTTGTTGGGTATATTATGTTGAGCTGTGAATCATGTAATCATTATCTTGAATATCTTTGAACATAGCTTTAGGCTCAAAATATGTTTTTTTGTTTTTTCCCTAGAGACCCCCGAGGAAGGGTCCGTTTGTACCCGAAATGCATTGGGTTTATTTGAAATGCTCTAAATAATGAATCTTGCAACCATTTGAAAGATACGCTTAATGAAAAGAAAAAATGGAATAAAACATTGAATTGGAAAATGTTCATAAACCTGTTTTCATCGATAATTGTTTGAACTATGATGGATCAGTGAACAGGACCATCTTAGGTCCAAGTGTAAATGTGCACACCTCAAACAGAGTGTAGAACCTCTGCGCTCACCCATCCTTGAATGTACATTGACAGTGTTTCTAGACAAAACACTTCATGAGGGAGTCGCACAACGTTAAAAAGTTCTAAACAGTGTTATAAACTAAGATAACTAGAGTGCAACTGATGGACTTGTAAAAGATTCACAAGTAAGTCAGCCATGTGCCCCACTGCTTCTGCCCCCCCGTAGCACAGTGAAGCATCAGCCAACTTGAGCAAATGATCAGTTGTTGTTCCATTAGAATGATACCTCTACACAAAATGGTGTTCACCTTGGGATAAAGGCTTAATCCACTTCAGCCTTTGATCACTTATTCACCTATTCACGTTTTGCTTCCACCCACCGCAGCATAGAGCAGACCCCTCCAGTGATCATTTATTGTACATTTCACAATTTCCTATACCCATTTTAGCATATATATTGGGGCAACAGTCCCTTCCTACTCTTTGAATTACATTTTTTTTGCTCTGCTACCATTGGGTGAGGTTAGGGTGCCAGAAAGGCCCCTGGCAGCAGATCCCTTAAAACGGTGACACCTCTATCCCCATTAAAGAACTGTGGAGTTTAGTAGGATCCTTGCTTGTGGATCATGGTGCACCTGCAGTCAGAGCAGGAATCTATTTGTAAGAGGTTCTGCTGGAAAGAGGACTTTTCTAGCAATGACTCCAAACTGTTGTGCTACCTAAGGGTACCAGAAATACCCTGGGCAGTAGAAGTTGAACTAAAAAATCCTACCTGGGGAGGGGTGATCAGCCCTGCCTTCAAAGACTCTATGCATCTCAACCCCCCACAAGCCCTATGAAGGGAAAATCTCAAAGCCTGTAGCAGGCTGTGGTCTGAACCCACCAGCCTTTAGAGGTGTAATCCCAGATGTGCCCAAACGTTTACCTTCTACGTATAAAATAGCTGTATTTTGTACATGCACGGGGTGTGTTTTTAAAAGGGAAAAGCAATGTTTAGTTATTAAATATTGCAAATGAATGGTTGTTAGCTGATTTTAGATATGCGGATACAACTCTCTATAGTTAAGTCTGCATCACTGGTCTATAAATAAAATATTTTGAAGTTTTAAATTTTTGTATAGAACCCCCCCCCCCCCCCCCCCCAACCTTGTGTTCATTTCAGTCTACATTTGGTTGTTTATTGCACGACTGGAGCGTTCCTTCCATGGTGCATCCCTATTGCAATGGTGCTCTCGTTAATGAAGTTCAATAGTACTTGGGGTTGGATGAAGGTAGGACATTTTTGTGCAAATGTATTTAACATGGTTGGCACAACCTGTCATTTCTATGATTCAACTTCTTTTGGCCCTAATGAGATGGCATCTATAAAAAGGAGGAATTTGGGAGGGGTGGTTAGAGGTTGAGAGCTGGGGGTATGGTTTGTGCATACCTTCATTGAATTAATGGTACATTTCTACATCAGTAAGTGTAAATGTTACAAATTTGTTAAAGGGATGCAAAGATTGAGGCAAGTGTGTGTTGCAGGAGGGTGATCAGGTTCTTTATTATGTAGATGCCCATGATTTGTTTTACCATGGTATGGTGAGTGGTCAAATGATGGGGAGAGGTAGTGATCGAAGAGCAGTTGAGGGAAGAACCTGTTCGTGAGGGTGACGGAGGGTGTACAGGACGGTGGAGAATCTAGTAAGCACCAAAACAGAATGGGGCACCCACGCGATCAGGCCACCAAGTCAATAATGCTGTTCAGTGCTTAAATAGCCCCTTATTTGTTTATAGTATTGCTTTGTGTTAAGTGCGCTGTACAAATACTCATAACATATTATGCAGGGGGGAGTATCCAGGCACTGAAACAAATGTACAGGTCGATTGAAACTCCTATTTGAAAAGCCAGGTCTTCAGTGTCCTGCGGAACTCGAGTAGAGATGGGGGTCCTGAATTGAGGAGGACGGCTTTTCCATGTATTGGCGGTGATGTAGGGAAAGGGGTGTCCGGTTTTTGCTTCTGCAGATGCATAGTATCTTTGTGAGGCAGTGTGTGGCTGAGCTCAGTTGCCTAGTTGGATTGTGGAAGTTAAGGTGGTTGAGGAGGCTTTGTAGGTGTGGATGAGCAGTTTGATTTTGGCAGCGCTTCTGGATGGGTAGCTAGTTTAGCTCTCTGAGGTGGGGTGTGTGCCATGTGGGGGATGTCGAGGAAGAGTCTGCTGGTGGCTTTCTGGATTGTCTGGAATCCTTTATGAATTGGTTTGATATACTGGTGTAGTGTTTTGCGGTAGTTCAGTCTGCTGGTGGTGAGGTCCTGGGTAACCATGTGTCTGGTGTTAGTGGGGTGTCATGTGAATGTCTTGCAGACCATACATAGGATGAGGAAGCTGGAAGAGGTTCTGACATTGACCTGTTTAGTTCTAGTGAGTTTGTCATCCAAGATTTCTGGCATGGTCTATGGGGGATGGGTCCAGTTTGTTTGGCCACCAAGAGGACTCCCACAGTGCACCTTTGGTTCCCAAAAATCAGTACTTCTATTTTCTCAGGGTGGGTCCTTGTATTCCGGAGTAGTGGAGTCTTGAGGTGATTGATCCAAGGGAGACTGTTTCAAAGGCCACAGAGAGGTTGAACAGGATGGGAACTGCTCTTGTCCATGATGGTCTGGATGTCGCCAGTTGCTGCTATGAGGGTGGTGTCCATGCTGTGGTTGCTATGAAAACCTGACTCCGAAATGTCTAGGAGATTGTGCTGTTCTAGACGGTGGGAGAGTTGCGTAATGGCCCTTCTCCATGACTTGGGAAGGGTAATAGCGAGATGGATCCGTAGTTCTGAGCTCTTCCAGGTCTGCTGAAGGTTTCTTCAGGGGAGCTGTGACCTCTGAGTGTTTCCAGTTGTCTGGGAAGGTTCAGCTATAGATGGATGTGTTGATGATGGTGAGACCAGAGCTGGTCAGGGTTCCTCCTAGGTTGTGGATGTGGTGGGGGCATGGATTGTGGACCATTTAGTTCTACATCTTATAATTAATCTGCCCCAGCTTCAAAATAACCGTTCCTTTAGTTCAGTAGCCTATCCTGTGCATTATGGTCCTTGTAGTTCAATAAATATATGGAGTGTAACTCCTTGTGTATTTGGCTCTTTGTGGGGTCCTCAAGTGCAACACAGCTAATCTAAATTCAGATCAAATGTCAGTTTTTAGCACAATATTGTAACTTTTTAATTAAATGCTTCTTCAAGGACTCCTCCTACCCTAGTTACCAGTATTTTTTTTGCCTGTATGTAAGCCGCGTGGAAAATTCAAAGTCAGTGTGGGGTGTATACACCTAGGACAGCAAAGTTACAGGTGCACTTCATGGCATAAATGGTCAAAGCCCTTGAGGTCTTTAAAGCTCCTGTTTAGAGGTGATCATTGGTGGGTCTTATCCAAATATGGGTTAGTAAGGACTTGCAAGTATGTTTATATAGAGCAGAGTTGCCTGTGTTAACTTTTCTATTTTTCCAGCAGGGCTGGTCTGTGATGAGGAGGAAGAGTCGTTCCAGACACTCATGGATGGTATTAAGACCAATATCCTGCCATCTCCTTCACAATAGACTTCTACTAGGAGTACCAGATGCACATGTAGCCTCACGAACCACTCTACATAAGAGAAAGCTGTTCTACCACCAATCAACATCTCTGGGACATGAAAGCTTCACAGCCTGGGCTTCCCGGGCCCCATATTTTGCATCCCCTTTAACCATCCTGCACAGGCTTGTGCTATGAACTGCTTGAAAAAGTAGGAGGTAAAGCCATCCAGGCTCCTAACATAATCCATACTCTGTGTTGAGCTGCCATAGGGAAGGGATCTGAGGTAAGGATTCTTCTGCAAGGTAAGACTTCACACAAGTTCACTTGGGCTTCAATGGGTCCCCACCTCATGAGTTTTTATTTTGACCACTATAGTTGTTCCTCCACTGCAGCAGAGTTATTATTCTCCTATTCATTCTCATGTTGAATGAAATGGTAGCAACTAGTGGATGAAAATGAATTTGTGTAAATCCACTGCATTGTGATTATCTACTTTATTTACTCACCTTTATTTAAGCCATTCATGAATCCAGTTTCTTTGTATTTATTCTGCACCATTGGACTCCCAGCTGCAGCTCTGGCTTATTAGCGCTAGTAATAAGGATTTATAAAGCACTTGTACACCCTTAGGTCTCTTAGCACTCAACAGTGGGACTGCATGGTGGAGTAGACCATTTTGTAGATAATGAGGCTTGAAATCCATATAAAAGATGTGAGAGGAAATAGTTTGGATGTAAAATAAAGTGGAGGTGCCGGAGCAGTTTCAATAGTGGAGTTTCTCAGGACCGCCAAGATGTGATTAAGGGAGTGACTGTGTGAGAGCACCTCTTGTGGTCTATTGGCATTAAAGGAGAGGATTAAAAAACTGATGTACTATGCACAATATTTAAAAGTGTACTCTGATATTTTCCATAGTTCCTAATTGGCATTGACTGGTTTGACATTGTTAAAAAGGTGTGGAGAGCACAGATCCTTGTTAAACACATGCAGCAACTAAAAGTGGGATGCATAAAGTGACATGAATCACTGTCACTTCTTTCAAGAAAGAAATGCATCATTCAACTCAGTTAGCTGTAATCTTTCCTCTGTGTCAGTTTAAGGTTGTTGTGCTGCAGTCAAGGCTGTGTGCCAAGAACCTAACGTCACATGGGTGCAATGATAAATCATTGCAAACATCACTTAAAACTTTTTCTTAGTGAAAATACTGTGCATTTCCACACATACAGCGCCACATGAATGGTCTAAAGTCAGTTTGAATTTAGATACACATGCCATGAATTGGTTACATTTGGGGTTTAGAAAAACACAGGAAACCAATGGTGGTACAATTATAAGATTTCACTAAAGGTTCTCAACTGGAGCACTGTTCATAGGGCGGAGAAATATTGGGACCCTATACAAGATCATATATAAACAATAAGTTACACAATTACATAACCTTTAAAATTTGATGTACAAGCCACTGAGTAACGTTTGTTCAAGTTCAAAAGACCTTTATTCGAATTTCATAAAATTCATAAAAGTACCGCAGATAAAAACAACAATTCATTAAAATGTGCATACATACAAAAAGGAAAAAGTATTATAATATAAAAATATTTCATAATTTAGGGTTCCATACAATTACAATATAGTGCAATACAGCTCCAATAGGACTAGTTTCTATTTTCAGGGATTTTCCATCATTTTGCGCACTCGTGTAGCCAATCTTAAAAAAGTGCTGGTGCGAAAGATTAGTTCATCAGTATCCAGGGAAACCAACATACTATACGATTCTTTAAGTGAGAGTGGTCTGTGTTTCTTAAAATAAGGAGTTAAAAACCATTTGATAAATCTAAGATAAAATTTACAGAAGAATAGGAAGTGCAAATCATCTTGTGTACTAACACCATCACAGGGGCATGGATTAAAATCCGCACTATGACGATACCCCAAAGGGAAAGACAACAAAAATTTTACTGTACCCGCCCTTAAACGAAACAGAAGTGATCTCTCCCAGCTGGTCATAGAAAGGGAGAGATAGGTCGGGAGGGGTTGTCTACACAGTTCATTCCCTAGGTATTTCACAACACTTGATTTCTGCAATTCTCTTCCTATCCGTTCAATGTTATAAAGTGCATACAGTGCGTTTTTAACCCCGAGTTTATCCTTGATTTCAATTGACCTAGGATCAGTAAAGAAAATGCCTCTATCCACTGCAGAAAGTGATTTAGAAACTTCTGAGAGCCATGGAATCGCCATTCCATGATCACAGTTTAGACAGTCCTTTATAATATTTTGTGAAAGAACGGCAGCATTATTCCTCCAGACTCTAATCCAAAAAAGTACTGGTCTGGCTCTAATAAAATCACTTATATATGGAAGATTAAGTTCACTATGGCAGATAAAATCAGAGGATGAGATCGGGGCGCCCAACATTTTCCTACAGAAGCGACTTTCCTCCCGTTGGATACAATGGCTGCTTCCCGACCCCCAAACCTCCGCTCCATACGAGGCAACAGGTGAGCACTGCAATTTAAAAATCTTTAAAATAGCCTTAGTGGCACCAATTTTCTTTGGGCGAGGAAGACTCAAAACAGAATTGGTGGCTTTCGAGAACTTGCTCGTGGCGTGGGCCAAATGCCCACTCCACGAGCCGTTCGCAGCGAAAACCAACCCTAGATAGGGAAATGTAGGGACAGATTCTAGTTTATCTGTACCTATCTGTATAGTGTTGAGTTTCCTTTTGCCGGGACCGCAGGACATAATAAAAGATTTTTTTAAATTGACCCTCAAATCCAGACCCTCCATGAAATTGACAAAGCTATGTACAAGCAGACGAAGGGCATTAGGTGTGCGGGCCATAAGCACCGCATCGTCTGCGGATAAGAGCACTGGTAAAGGTTTCCCTAAGTTTATCGGAACATCTGTGGTGACTTTTTTCAGGCAATTAGATAAACCATTAATGTAGATGATGAACAACAGGGGTGCTCACCCCCCTGCCTATGTCAATGGCTCCTGAGACTTCTCCAGCCATCCCAATTCGTACCCCTGCTTTCAAATTGGTATGGAGACAGGCAAGGAATCTCACAAGGGTATCATCTAGGCCATTATGTGATAGGATTGACCAGAGTTTGGATCTATTCACTAAATCAAAGGCGGATGAGAGATCCATAAAAGCAAGGTAGGTAGGGGATGATCTGGCAACGCAGTACTTATCAATTATTAGTTTCAGATTCAGACATTGCTCCACTGTTCCTACCCCACTCCGGAATCCCATCTGGCAAGGGTCCAGGAAGTCTGTGTCTTCCGCCCATTCAAGTACTCTATTGTAGATTATACGTCCCAAAATTTTTAAGGTATTATCCAAAAGGGAAATTGGGCGATAATTAGTTGGTTCTGACCTATCTCCCTTTTTATAGATTGGGACGATAATACTGGTTGCCCATGTGGCCGGCATAGCTGCTGTTGGAAGGCTATTAAAGACATTAAGAAGTATTGGTGTCCATAAATCAGCATTATGCTTGATAATGTCTCTAGAGAGACCATCAGGACCTGGCGCCTTATTTCCCAGACTCTCTTTTATGGCTATTTTAACTTCGTGGGCTTCAATCTGTAGGCCCCACGATTGTCCTAGGTTTGAAATAGGATGCTCCTCTAGTGTGGCTGCATAAATTTTGGAGAAATGAGTCTCCCATACATCACTTGTTATATTATAACTAATTTGGGTAAGCTTCTTGCCCATTTCTCTCGTTTTTCTGACGGCAGCCCAAAAAGGGCCGCTGCCACCCAGATTTGCACTAATCACCAATTATACCCACTGTTCAGAGAGCAAATTAGCCTTTCTTTCAGATATTTTAGCTTTATAGTGTTTCCTGGCTGCTTGAACGGTCACTTTGCACCTAGGTTTGGCAGAGAGTGCCTTTCTTAGCTCCCTATTCACCAAGGAACAGGCTGAGTCTAACCACCTTGGCTCTTTACCTTCCTTGGGTAATGGGACTGACAAAAGAGTTTTTATGGTAGAACACAGTACTTCAAAGTCAGCAATTAAATTATCATGGTTGCCACTTAGAGACAAGCAAGACTCAATCAAGTGCGGGTGTGACATTTGTACACTATCTAAAATTGCCCCACAGTCAACTCCCCTCTATTTTAATCGTAAACCATCAATTGATGGTGTGATGTCCCTTGCAAAAACACAGTTGATGGACAGAATGTAGAACAATGTCTTACATTCACCCCAGTACAAGGATCTGGGCCTAAATCCATCATTTTTTTTGCACTCCACACCACCCTGGGTTAGACACTGGCTATATGCAAATCAGCTCTGACCCTGTGCCTCATGGGAACAGTCCAGTCCGAACTACCAAGCCATGTCTTTCCCAGACCGGAATCAAGCACCAAGGACCGGTTTCTGGCTATCAGCCTTCATTCAGCCTGGATAGCTTGACTCCAGTGGTGTCCCTTGCACCATTGAAATTCATAAAAATGGGGCTCGGTGCGAGATTCAAAATTACAATTAATGGATTGTGATCACTGAAAGATGTCACCACCACAGACGTTTTAACTATACAATCTGTTAGCAGGGGTGACATGAATATATAATCAATAATGGAGCTACTGTCCCTACTTATGAACGTGGGGGCGTGAGGGGAACTAGGACTGTACCCTACTCTCATAGCGTCAGCAAGGTCGAATTCAGTTAGTATGTTAAATAATTCAGTACCCCTGTGTTCAGCTTGATCTTGGAAAGTCCCATTCTCAAACCCATGTCTCTTTGTTAATTTAGCATTAAAATCACCCCCTATTGGAATTCCTGACTCTGTGTCTAGTGATAGAAAACATTCCAGTTTGCTTAGAACCTTTGACAATGCCAGAAAATTCTTATTCGGTACATGATAAAAATCATTGTTATAAAAGTTGATTAAATAAATCGTGGTCTTTGACTTTAACTTATATTCAAGGATTTGAATATTAGGATTATCGCTGGGCAGGTCTCTAATTGAACCACCTGCCAAGATCTTAATCCCAATGAACAGGCCACCCACTGCTCGGCCAAAACTAGGTTTAGGTGATGTTATACTGAAGCAGTGATAGCCCTCTATATATAAATTCCCAACAGCCCACGTTTCTTGGAACAAAAGGATGTCCATGTCGTCCATTATCTCAGCCCATGCGGGGTCCAAAAGCTTAGATTCCAGTCCTGCCACATTCCAACTGAGAATTGATAGTCCATGGGTAATACAACACTTACTGGGCTTGCCCCCAACACTCCTTGTTTTATCCTTGGTGGTAATAACAGCAACAGATAAGGTACTATTAATATTCGTGTTGTTTGCAGGGTTATTCTGATACGGGCATTCTTCAATTAGTGCTGAATGTCCCTCATGACTGTTTTTTGTAACTTGGCTATTGATATTACTTTTAGCCATTTTGTCCAGTCAGTCCTGCTCATCTAGGTTGGAGAAGTATTCGAACCGATTATGAGTAGGGATATTAAATAGTGGCCTAACTTCATTTATCGGTGTGAATTGGTTGGAAGTAAAAGCTGGGTAAGACCTTTCTCTATAATCATACTGGGGCATTGTTGGGAATTGCGGGTAATGCATAGGGTGAGACGGAGGTGCTGGCATTGGGACCTGGTGTCGCCATGTGTGGCCATTTGGGTAATTAAAATCTTTGTTTTGGGAAAAAAGCGGTGATTTGATCCTTGCTCTGAAATTCAAATCCTGATGTGGAATGATGAAGTTATTTGCCATGGTTTGTTTGGGGGATATCAAGTGTCTGTAAAAATAGCCTAGTGGAAGGAGAGTAGTGTTAAATTCCCATGGTGAGGGTAATGGAGCGCTGGCCAGTGTTTTCTCCGCCCATTGGGGATTTTTAAATTTTATTGTTACGCAGTCTCCCTCAAACTTTTTCCTCAGTGGGCCTATCCAACCCCCTCTCTGAGTGTGGATAATCTCCCTTGCCCCTTCTATAGGAAAATTACAATTTGCAATTAACCAGTGTAAGGTTTTGTTTTTAAGGGATATAGGGGTTTCTTCTTGGTCCTTCCTTAATTTCAAAACATTAACTAGGACCAACACGTATGCCACACACTCAGGTGGTAGGCTGATACGTGAGGGAACCTGCCTTATAATTTTTTGGGGGGGTTGGACCATGAGTGAACTGTTTGAAGGGCTATGAGGTTGACTCGTGGAGATCCCCTTCGGTTGTTTAGTATTTTGATCCATCCTTAGATCTGAGGCTACATTAGTAATGCTGGGGTTAACTGCTAACTGGTCGGCAGTAGTCCCTTTAGCTGGGACCTGCGGGGGTTTAGGTACTATATTTGTAGTTGGCGCTTGGGGATTATTTGGTCTGGTGCCTGCAGACTTGGTGGAACTAGATTTGGTTGCTGCACCATTAGGAGCGCCTTCTCTAGATAAATTATTAATGGGAATACTTAGTTCGGCTAATTGCTTTTCTATGCGGGTAAGCCTACTTTCTATAGGGGACAAATAAATGCTAAGTAGCTCGCCCAATCTTTCCAGCATGCGATCATTTGCAATGTTGGCATCAAGTTTGCCATCCTTATCTAGCATCCCCCCTTGATGCTCCTCTCTATCTTCCTCCTCGATAGTCTTCTTTGTCCTACTCGTGCTTGGGTGGGAGTTGGAATTGGCACCTTTCCTAGTCTTTCTTTTAGTCAAACCGTGTTTTCTGACCTTAGGGATGCAGGACTTTAATGCATGTTGTATTTGTTTTTGGATAGCACCCTCCTGTCTACCTCTTAGTTGCCTTGTGCTATCTACTGATGTTACTTCTGGGGTAGGATTAATATGCAAATTAGGAGTTTTCTCCAAATCCATGCTTATATCTGTCTCCGAGTCTATCAATGGGATTGAAGCAGATAGATGTACCTCATTTGGGATAGTGTGGATATCAGCACGTACGTCAATTAAGGGTCTAATATTACTGGACATAGCCTGGGTGGGTGTAGTGGCAGATGCAATAAGACCAAGGGATGAACGTTTAACTTGGGCTAGATCTTGTGAAACCCTACGTTCCAGAAGTAAAATACCCTGGTCTATAGCATCATTGGCCCTGGTTATAAAGTTGTCTATAGGGCCAGTCACTAAGCCTCCCCCGGCTGCAGTTCTACTGCGGCTGCCCCTTGGAGACATTTTGAAATTTGATGTTGATTAACCCTGGGCGTAGTGGGGCTTCGCGGAGCTACGTGAAGTGGGCGAGAAACTACGCCATCCTCCGCACTCCGCGTAGCCCCACTACGCACCGCAGGCCTCCCTCCCGCCCTCCCTAAATACTTTAAATTAAATGTGTAAAAGAATTAAAAGGCACTTACCTTGCCCTCCGCTGCCCGCCGCATCTCCGGGGCACCCTCTCTTCATCGCCGCCATCTTGGGTACTAATGCGCGGGCGGCCGCGCATGCGCATTTCTCGTGAGAAATGTGCATGCGTGGCCGCCCGCGCATGCGCATTAGTACCCAAGACGGCAGCGATGAAGAGAGCGAGCCCCGGGGCAGCGGCGGGCAGCGGCGGGCAAGGTAAGTGCCTTTTAATTCTTTTACACATTTAAATTAAAGTATTTAGGGAGGGTGGGAGGGAGGCGGGTGGCGGCCAGCTACGCTCCGTCTGCGGAGCGTGCGTAGTGCCGAATTCTACGCCTGCTACGCAAAATGCGTAGAAGCCGGCACTACGCACACTCCGTGCACGGAGCGTAGCTGCCCGCCCACCCTTAATGTTGATATGCTAACCCAATCACAGAGTAAAATCAGATAACAATTCTATTCAGACAGGTCAATGAGCAATTGATGGCAAATATATCATGGGCCACGCACCGTGCAGAGAAAAGCAAGTCAATTAGGTATATGTCAGCATGTTGGCACTCCCAACGTGTATGTGGGAAAGTAATGTCGGTATGCCACAGTTCATCTGCGAAGTCAAACAGTCAGAGGTAAATAAAGTACCTTAGTTAAAGATGTTAGGGGGTGCGCCCGCCCCGACCTCCTCCGGCCTCTGACGGCCACAGACGGCCTGCCCTCGCTCAGCCCGGCGTCGCCCGCGCGCGTCTCGCATCGCTGGGAGGGGGCGTGGTTTTTGTGCGCCTCCGGGCGCCGAGTTCCGGTGTGCGGCGTCGCCCGCAAAGCCTCTATGGGACTGTAGTCCCCCCCACCCCCCCCCCCCCCCCCTCTCGGCTGCCGCGACGCTGGTGTACTGGCGTCACTGGCGGCAGAGGGGGACCCTGGGCTGATGTCAGAAGCCCGCAAAAGGAGGTTTCCCCAGTGTCTGCCGGTATTCCAGCTCAGGGAGTAGCCTGCCGCTACGTGGATGCCCCGGTGAAGTTCTTTCCAACGTTTGGATATCCTGCCTGAGAGTTTGTGAAATGTGCGACATCCAGGTAAACATGGAATGTGGGAGTGGTCTTTTCAGACAAGTTTCTTCACTAGAAGGGTGACCTGATTTCTTATCCTGTCTATTCTTGCCATTTGTTCCAGTGCTGAAACTCTATCTAGGTCATCTTTCCCATTTAGGAGGTAGGCCTTCGTCTCTAGTCTGTTTCTAGTGTCTCAAGAATAGGATTCTGATCAATTGTAAGCGTGACATAATCACTTGCTGTGAACTTCAACACCACTGTGGCAGAGTGTGTCTGACTTGTTAAGTGTATCCACTGCCATTACTTGCTTCTGTGGTGCAGGGTGTGGACTTACTGAATGCACTGTAGTACATATTCAGAGAAACTATTTGACCTACCTACATCACTCTGCACCCGACAAACAGGCTGTACTCTACCTGCATCTCAGACCAATACTTCCAGCAGAGTGGAAAGAAAGGCCTATCCAGACACAAGACGCACCACATCCAACAGGAAGGTGAAAACTGAAACCACCTTATTGCAGCTGGCAGTGCACCCTCGGAAGCCCATCACCAGTGGGAGAAACAAACCTATTCATAAACTCTGACTGCAGAACAATGTCCACACCCAAACTAGTCTACCGATGGCTATCCATTCAAAACACCACTTACTCTTCAGCCTTAGCCTGGTTATTGCATAGCTTATAAGGCTTTGTGTGACCAGGTGTTAGACATTTTAGCATTCTATTTATTTACAGCTCTTTATTTCTAATGTTCACTTGCAACATGTGAAGATAGCTTATTTGAAGCACAGGTCTAATAAAGTAAATGTTAGCCTGGGGTCTGAGGGTCTCCGCTTGAACTTTATACTAAAACGTAATATCCCACGTCTAAGAGTTGCTTTAACTACCAAAAATACTGTTCTGGTTGGAAGCCGGCATGAAGTTTCTCATCCGGCATGCTATTACTGTTCTCCCTTTCCTTGTGCCAATGGAGTTCCAATGGTCTTGCTAGCCATTGCAAAGCATGTAAACATAACAGGCTGCTGCAGGGGCTAGAATTCTCTGCAATGATTTAGAAACTGATTTGGAAAACTGTTAAAGTACAGGTTTTAAATTTCAAACATGGCCTTTATACTTTAAAGGGGATACCAGCACCTACACCAGGCTGTTGCTTTTACACGAAAGAGAAATGCTGTAGCGGCACTGCAATTAACATGAATAATTTTAAAGCCACACAATCTACTGCAGCAGCACTCCTATTAACAAAAGGAATGCAGAAAGTCTAGAAGCATGACGTGGGCTCTCAGAATCACTAATGTAATTTGAAACATCGCACCATGAAAGCATCCGTCATGCCTCTACACGGCGCTGCTATTGAGTGGCGTTTTAAATTAATATTAGTGACAGGAAAGCACACGTAGTGCTTCTAGACTTGCTGACATGCTTTTGTTAATAGGAGCGTGGCTGCAGGGCAGATTGTTTTTTCAGAAGAATTCATGCTCATGTGAAAGTACCCGTCCTGTTTCTACGCTGCTGCAATTAACATGAATACTTTTAAAAGTCCACACAATCTGCCCGCAGTCATGCTCCTATTAAAAGGAAGCAAAAGGCACACAATTGATGGTCAGAATGTAGAACAAATCAACAATTCACCCCCTGTCAAGAGATCTGGGTTAAATCCATCATTCTTTTGCTCACCATGCCACCCCAGTGTATACCTGGCCATATGCAAATCAGTCTTGACCCTGTGCCTCATGGGAACAGTCCAGCCCGAACTGCCAAGCTCGAGCAGAAATGCAGTAAGTGCAGGAGCCCCTTGCTGCTGAATGTGTGCTCCTCATTAACCTCACAGGCTGCTGTGTAAGAGGGATACTTGCCTGTCTCTTGCATTCTCCTCTTCCACGGTGGTCTCGATTTCCACTCTAGATCCTGCCACAAGAAAATGACCTTTTCACGCCGCTCTCATTTCAAAAGCGGGAGCGCAAACCGTGGCAGCTGGTGGATGTTGAAAGTGGTGAGGCGAATAATTGGACCCTGGTACAACAAGCGAGCAAGCCCAAATTGAAAAAGGAGATTGTGGTGGTTCTCCCCCCGCAAGAAAAGTTTGCAAAAAATAGATTCAAATGGGGGATTTTACACCACATATTTACTGCAAATAGTTGCAAAAACAGGATCCAAATATAGCATTTTGAAGCCAGTGTTAAGAAAACGTTATAAACATATCCAAAATGTGCCCAATCCTCGAACTTGTCTGCTTTCAAAATGACTCCAAAGGCAAGCACATACAACCAATGGAAACAGGACCTCTAAGTTTTTTTTCTACCTGTTAAACATCTCTCTTTACTGTATTGGTTGACGAAGTCATCAAGGCTCACACGAGAGCCAAGGCCAGTGTAGCCCCGTGTACTGTGCACACACACACCTCTTATCTGCGGCTCCCCTCTGCTAATGCCACTGGTACCCCACTCAGCCCACCTGTCATTAGTGGTGCCCAATATGCGAGCTGCATTTTCTGAAAGCAATAGTGATACAGAAAGCACGTCTGCTCAAGAAAATGCACTACACACCTGTTCCTCATGGACCCAGCAGAGTATGTGTGTTGCTTTTTCTACTAACATGGCCTACTACCTCTCTAATCACTTAGCCATGGTGCTCGTATTGAAGCTGCAAACTTGAGCTGGCACCTATTTCTTGATGTATATAGTAAGCTGATTTGCACTTAGCAGCACATCCCTAACAAGTGTGTGGAGATATTCTGCACCGAGTGAAGGTGAAGTTGGCCCAGAACCGGCACTACCTCCACCATGCAGTCCACCACACCCATTTCCAAGGTTACCGCATAACCCTCCTTGTGGCGAATGACGTACTTTTGTCAGCAACATGGCAGCCAGTCCAAGTGGGTGCCTGGAGGCTGTTCATGTAAGCTGCAGGTGAGGGAGAGAGGTGCCCCCCTCTGGGGTTGGGGGCCCAGTCCTGTGCATCCGCTACTGATCTTTGTCTTAACTATTCCTTTTTTACCATTCTGGACCAGCCACATACCTGCCTGAAAGTCCTGCAATGGACATGAAATCCTGTGGGTGGATGCAAGAAGCACGCACATTAAGGTGCAAGAGCAGCCGGTCTGTCTGCTGGTGTCAGGGCGCAGATTGTGCACCTCTTGCCGCCTCATCGAGGGTGCTGCTTGTGAAGACCAGGAAACACGCCCAAAGATTTACAATTAAGGGCTGAAGAGCTGTGCATCCATGGAGCCTTCCGTGTGTCAGGCTCTTGTTCTGGAATTCCAACTACACTGAGTGGAGAGGGGATTTAGCAGTACCCCACCTACGGAATTGAAAATAAAAATGTCATGCATGGGGCTCAGTACCCTCTCTCTCATAGCATCCAGGTGCTCTAATCCAAGGAAATCAATCTTTATAAGGAAATCAGGCCACTGATTATAGAAACGGCTGATGAAGTGCGTTCTTTTTCTCAGATAAGCAAGCATCCATTTTATAGATCAGTTGGTTTTACGCCATCATAAGTATGTCGCATACTAAAAACATTCATGAAGTGCTGTTAGGTCAAAGATGAAAAGGGCCCTTGGTACAGGTCAGATTTGCATACTGCTGGGCAAATTGTTGATGGATCTGGGTCCTCTTGGTTTAATGTGGGCCCAGAGCCCACATTAAACGTAGGTACAAGGAAGAAAAAGCGTCTCTTGTCAACTGTGGTCCAAGCAAACAGCGCTTCATGGATGTTTTTAGTATGTCGCATAATTATATAATGTGTGATGTTGTTCATAACAGAGAATGAATAATCTGTAAAAGAAAAAAACATCATGTAAAATTCTTTACTGAAAAAAAGCTAAAACAAGAACTCTTGAAAGTAAGAAAATTAAAAAGAAAAGTATTCATTAAAACTGAGTAATCTGGACAATTATGTCTATTTTGGATTACAAATAGGTGGACGGATCTCCGCCAAAGGTAGTGCGGCTAGGGGCTAGTGACAACAGTCACTAGCACACCAGTAGCATAATTATGATGGCATAAAGCCAACTGATCTATAAAAAGGATGCTTGCTTAAAGATAAGCTAATTGTTTTTCAAGAAATCGTAGAAAAAGACCGCACTTCATCTGCGATTTCTATAATCAGTTGGCCCAATTTCCTTGTATTAGAGCACCTTTTATATTGATTCCCTGAAGTCCATTTGCATGGATGAAACGCGTCGGCTGCTCAAAGCTATCCAGATTGTTTTTATGTTTGAATAAAAGAAGAACTTTGAAGAATAAACTGTGGACACAGATTGAATATTTTTCCTTGTTATTGTGGTGCACCTTTGTTTTTTGTTTGTACTACTTGATGTACCATGACGAGTCGCCACTCTTTACCGCTTCCGTGCTCCTTACAGCTCCACACCGTCATGAGTCACGGATGGCATGTGCTCATGACAGCGTGGAGCCGTCCTTCAACTGCCGCTCCAATCACGTGGCACTGATTCCCTGCCTGTGCGGCCGAATTAGTGAGTGGGCGGTGTCCTGACTGCTCCACGCCGTCATGAGCACACGCCCTCTCCCCTACCCCCTGTGCCGTGGCTGAATTCGCACCGCGGTGGTGATTAATCAATATTGATCAATATTATCATAGTTATCAATCTTATAACCAAAAAGTTCCAGTTTTTGTGACTCATTCATTTTATTAGTGTTTTTGTTTCCACAGTGTGACCAACTTCCAGGTGTGCAACCACTTATTTCCAACATTAGCAAATTGTTTATCGAGTCCGTGCTCATCCAAAGCCAAATGTATTTCAGTCCAGGGAGTCCTTTCGTCAGGAAGAAAGTTTACCTAATAAGTAGGCTTCAAGTTATCGCCTCAAAATCCTGTGTCCGAATGCAAAACTGCACACTAACTAGAAATTGTTTGATTAACTATGTATACATTGAGTGCACAGGTTTTCTTGTAATTTTAAGAGGTAATTTAACCATTTTCATCCTCGGAACTTCTAGGAAGAACTTTAGCAAAACAGAAAGACGTGTAGTGTCCAGAGTAATACTCCTGTTTTGTGCTAGATGACTAAAATTAGATACAATGCAAGAACCGGTATTACATAAAATATTGTAGTGCTCTAAAAGAAAAATGTAGGTGGCTACTGCCATGTGGCAGGACCACATAGCTGAGCGATTTCCTTCCGTTCCGTATGTATAAAGAAAAGCAAAACATTTAAATAATTGGAAAAACCGTATCAAATGGGACGGAAATTTACTCTCCATTGCTATAATGCATCCATGAAACACAAATGTAAAATCTTTGGAGAAAAAAGGTTTATCCAATTGTACTACGAGTTCCTCAGTTGCATCCCTTTTGTAATTCTATTATGTATTTGGACTCACACCTGCTCTAGGCTAATGTCCTGTTCCCTTTGCTAAAAGGTTTGGGAACTTGGTCAAGTATGTAATATGCCAGCATGCTTCAGTTACTATAGTGTGTATAGACAGGCAGCGTGTCCAGCATTTGTGCACACATACAGTAATATAATAAAAACACTGCAAATGGTCACCAAACCAGTAAAAAAAAAACGTCCTTTTTATCTAAGCCAAACAAGACCAAAATGGAAAAAATGACTTTCAAAAGGTAGAAACAGTTCTGTTAAAAGAAAAATATAGCTGCGACTCTTTCAAAACAAAGTACCTTGGATGCGTCAAAATCCTAAGTAAGAACAGCCGCAGGGAAGGTGATTCGTCTGGTCCTTACGCGCAGGGAAGGTGATGCCTCGGTTTCTTACTGTGTGGGGAGGTGATGCCTCTGTTTCTTACTGCGACCCCGATCGGTGACGTAGACTTGACACCCCGGTGCGATGCATGTTGATAGGGGATGCATCGGTTCTTGATGCGGCAACAGCGCTGCATTGGTTTCTCCTGCCGCAGTCCAACGTGTTGTGGGTTCTTGCAGCTGCACAGCAGGGCCTACGTCTGAATCGGTGGGGTGATCTCAACCTTCATAGTGCGGTGCATTCTATGTGGTGGTTTCTCAAGCTGCCAGGTGCTGCGTCTGTTTCTTAGGCAATGCACTAGAAAAAGATGCGGATGCTTCTTATCGTTGCATTACTTTACCAGCTCCCAAAAGCAGGAACAACCTCCAGAGGCCCAGGACCTCAATAGGCACCTCTTGGCAGGTCAGACTACCAGTAAGGAAGTTCACGGGAGCTGGTGGTAAAGTCTTTGGGTCCCTGAGACTTCAGAACAGGAGGGGAGCTCTACATCAAGTCTTTGGCAATCTTCCGCAAGCAGGGTACACAGCACACAGTCCTTGTCATTTCCGTGGCAGAAACAGCTCCTGCAGACCAACCCCAAGCAACAAAGGGACAGTACTTCTCCACCGATTTCTACATTTCTTCTTATTGGCAAAGGTTTCTCTTGAAGTCCATAAGTTATCTAAAGTTGTGGGCCCCACTTTTTATAAAACAAAATCCTTTTCTCTGGTAGTAGAGAACCTCTTTGCCCAGACTAAACCAGTTCTGCCCTTTCTGGCGCAAATTCCTGGCAAGAGGTGAAGACTGCATTGTCAAAGGCAGACCAGGCCCATTCAGGTGTGAAGAATCTCGCCCCCTAATCTGAATGCAGCCCAGGTCTATTCAGCACATCCCTGACTCACTCCGGAAAAGCATGACACACCTCACCCCAAGTGGTTGTCTGAACAGAATGCACATCCCGAGCCCCTGTCACTCCAAAGCCAGACAGTCCATACACAAACCTAGCAGAGGCACACAGTTTGGCTAAGCAAGAAAATACCTACTATTGAAAAGTGGTATTTTCAAATGTATAGTGTAAAAAATCATCCTCCCTAAAAGATGCGTCCTTTATATTCTGACTCCAGGCATTCTAATTCATCTTCCCATCTTGTCCCAATGGGAGATTATATAGCAGTTTTAACCCAGATTGGTGTCGGCGTGCTCTGTTAATGGCGTAATGCAGTTTTCTATGACTGGGTTACTCGTTGTAATATCGCTCAGGGTTCCCAGCAGGGAAATGAAAACGCACTCTCGTCACAGTTTTAGTTACAGCGGTTTATTTCAGCAACCAGTACCCAACGCGTTTCGCTTCTTACAAAGCTTGCTCACGGGATGTTGAGCAGGTTTCCAAGTCCTCCTTTTAAACAGTCATGTGACTTCCTGTGTCATTAATGGATGCATGCTGGTTAATGTAGTGTCCACTACATTTTCGTCACCAGTTTGCTCCATTCTGTGTCCTTGTACAGTTATTAACAGAAAGAAAAAGGGGGGGGGGGAGTGCGTGTGTTCGGATGCAGACAAATTAATTAGCTCTTTGGTGAGTTTTTTGTTTGTTTTCTCTCTCCAATAGGCCCATTGGATGAGTTGTGTAGTGTCACTTGTTGCTGTTGCCAGGTTGTGGGTTTTGGATCAGCATTCTGGTCACAGAGTCTTTTGCTGTGGTTATATTTGTATTGGTTGCCCTCTAGTGGGCTAGTTTACATTGCTGAGTTCAGGGGTCCATTTCTGCATCTTACTTGCCAAGAAAGTTAGAGGTGTACGTAAAGTTCTTCAGTTAAGTTAAGACCTCTAGATTCTTGAGTCCTGAAATTGATGATGTGTTTGGACTCCTTACGTCTCAGGTTTTTCATGCGATCACCACCTTGCTCAGTCAGTGGGACTTGTTCTATGGCACAGAATTTTAGTGATTCCCAGTTGCTTTGATGTGCTTGTTCCATGTGTTTCGCCACTGCATAGGAACGATCTTTATTCGTTGTTGCCCTTGGGTGTTCTAATATCCTCTTCTTTGCCTCGAAGGTTGTGCTCCCTATATATTTCTTATTACAGGGGCATTCAATTAGATATACCACATATGTGCTTTTGGACGTTAGATGTTGGGGTATTGTCCATTTCGTTCCTTTTCTGATTTCTATTTCTTTGGTTGGTTTGGCGATTTTGCACACTTAGCAGTGTCTGCATGGAAAGAAGCCCTTTCGTTGCAGCCAATCAATTTTTGGTGTTTCTTTTAAGTGGCTGTTTACTAGACGATCTCCCAAGTTTCTAGTTCGTCTGTAGGTTATGTTTGGGTGATCACCTATAATTTGTGCCAAGGTGGGGTCCGTTTTCAAAATTGGCCAGTGCTTCTGTATGATTTTTGACAACTGGTTATTTTCCGCACTGTGGGTTGTTGTTAATCGGATCACGTCCTTTTGTGTCATTTTTTGCTTGCTGTTTCTCTGGTTTTTGCAGGAGTTCGTTGCGATTCTAGTGCCCTTTGTAGGCACTGTTACACAACTTTACTGGGGTATCCCCTTGCTTTAAATCTGGTTACAGTGTTTGTGCTGTGTCGCTGGAATTCCTCATCTGAGCAGTTTCGCCTAAATCGTAAGAATTCTCCGTATGGAATACTCCATTTTAGTTTGTTGTTGTGAAAACTCTCTCCATGGAGGATAGCATTGGTCGCTGTTAGTTTACGGTGCAATGTGGTTTGTATCTTACCATTTCTGATGTAGATCTCTGTATCCAGAAACGTTACCCTATCTGTGCTGATTTCCATCGTGAATTTCAGATTGGTTGTGGTGGTGGTCAGTTTGTCAAAATATGTGAGAAAATCTTCCATAGAGCCGTCCCAAATTATTAGCAAATCATCAATGAAGCGAAGCCACAAGTTTTTCGTGCTCCATTGGTAATTGCTTGTATGCCAGGCCTGATGCTGTTCGAACCATCCCATGGTTAAGTTTGCATAGTTAGGCGAAAATGAAAAGCCCATGGCAAAACCTTTTGTTTGTTTGTATATTTTTTTGTTGAACAAGAAGATGTTTTGGTTCAAACATAAAAAGATCATTTCATTTAACATTTCATTGTGATCTTTATATTTGATGTTACGTTTGGCCAAAAAGAATTTGCAGGCTTGTGTCCCAATGTGGTGTTCTATATTGGTGTATAATGACACCACGTCCATTGTAATCAATAGGTAGTTGGGCGACCATGTGACGGTTTCAAGTTTCTGTAGTAAGTCTGTTGTATCTTTCAAGTAGGCTGGAAGTTGTTTCACCAAGGGTGCCAAGAATTTGTCAACGTAATTTGATATGGGCTCCATAAGTGAGTTTTTAGCTGAGGCAATCGGTCTCCCGGGAGGTTTTTGCTTGTCCTTATGCACCTTCGGGAGGTGGTAGAAGGTGGGTACCACTGGGTTTTTGTTGTCCAAGTATTTAAGTTCTTGGTCATCAATTAGGCCCTGGGCGTGCCATTCGGATAGTTTTGTTTGTAGTTTGAGTTATAATTCCATGGTCGGATCTTTGTCCAATTCTATATAACCGTTTCTATCCTCCAGCTGGCGTTGGGCCTCTGCCGCATATTCCACTTTTTCCATGATAACGATGATTCCACCTTTTATCTTTAGGTTTTATCTCTACTGTAGGGTCCATTTCAAGTTGTTTCAATTGTACCATTTGTATTTTGGTTAAGTTGTTTGTTCCTATTTGGCTGTAGTTTGTAGAGATCTTCCACTACTAGCTCTTGGAAGAGATCAATTTTGTTGCCTGTTGGAAGTTGTGGATTAAATCTTGATTTGGTCCTGAGGCCACTCTCACTGGCCCCCTGAGTGGGCAACATCTGTTCCAGGGTCATTAATGCTTCTTCCTCTTGAGAGAGGGTAGTTGCACCCATGGTTACAAGTGTCTTTAGACCACTTAGGTCTTCTGCCAGTAGTTGCTCAGTTTGGTTCCCACTTATGGTCTTTGAGTCTCTCTTTGATTTCTCTGCATAGATCTTTGCCAATTTTAACTTTCTGGTGTATTTGTATATGTCCATTCTTACTTCAGTTGTATTGATATGGGAAGTAGGACAACAATTGAGACCTTTTGTGAGGATGTTGGTTTCCATTTCAGTAAGTTCTCTTTTTGAGAGGTTAATAATATTCAGTTAGCTATTCAATAGTAAAACTAAATTGGCATTATGTCACTATGGTAGGACAGGCCCTGATGCGTGTGGCATGTCCCTTTTCATATATATATATTTTTTATAAACCATAAGATTCTATCCTGCAATCAAACATTTTTTGTGGGTTTTTTTTTGGTTTAGAAGCAAGGGTGTTAGTGATCCATGTAATGTCATGGAGAAACAGTTTTTAAATACCCCTCACACACTAAGAATCTCTTAGTGTCCTGCTTCATCATAGGGGTCTTCCCGTCCCTCTACGGGGCGGGTGTTCTACGACCTATGAATACGTGGGAGCACTTTTATGTGAAATAGGATGTGTGGGAGGGAGTGGGAGGGTCAGTGAAAAAATGTGATGAGTAATAAAAATTCCCTGGCCAGTGGAAAAAACAAATATTATTCACTTCTCTAGCTGGAAATTTTAAAAATTGGGGTATATTATGACCTGCCCCTACTGGGTCAACATGTTTCGTAAGCTGTCCCCACGGCTTTCTCGTCTGGTCCAATTATAATCCTTACTGCACTCAAAATGTGTTACTTTTTATATATATATTGTATGCCTATTTTTTTCAAAAAATTAACATGCAAAATTTGGCATGTCAGAAAAGAGAGGAGTAATGGCACCTTGTAATCTCAAACCCAATGGGTATCTGTAAGAATAGAGAAACATATAATAAACACCACCATTATTTTTTTGTTTTTTGTTTTAAACCTCTCGCCATAATATGGAACTACATTCTTTGGCACATCTACCGTGAAATATTTTTCTAGTAGTTTGTGTGCACCGCACTTGTGTCTTTGAAAAGGATAATACTGTGATAAATCATATTTGTGAAACACACACATTAAAACATAGAAACACATACACACATACAAATGTTGCTTTACGTTGCTGGCTTCAGTAAAGAGTAGATGCGTTTCACCTTTGTGAACTTTTCTTAAAACTGAGGAATTTCTTATAGTGAATCAAGCACACATTCATACATCCCACACGCGCTACGGAACCATATTAACAAAATATTTTAATAGATTGGTGCGGCATGCTTGTCTCAAAAAGGATAACGTACATACGCTAATGATTAGGTTTGTCTGACTCGATAAGTTTGCACGGAAGGAGAGGTGGCATGGTAATGCACACTGCAGGTAAAGTGACATAACGTTAATCAATAATACCATTCTTGCAAATTGGAGGGACTCTTGTTATCCACAGAACGAGCTTCATTTTAAGACCTGCTCAAGTCTTACTCCCATGATTATTGCTCAACCCTCACCTGTACCTCCGTACTGCTCCGCTGAAAGATTTCTCGTACGTTCATGCCAGGTTTTATCTGGTCTTTAATTGAAGAAAAACCCACGAAATGCGAAATGGGTCTGCCACAACTAGGAGGTTAAACTTAAAATGGCTGCCTATTGTGTGTTATTAGTATGATGCATGAAAGGTCACTTCCTGTATAGACCACAGGTTCAGACTAGAGCAGGGCTTTTCCCTTCAATGGCTTTCCCTAAAGTGCTCATCGGGTTGGTACAAAAGTACTGTCCCGGCTGCCATGCTTGGTTTATCACGTTGTCATAGTAACCTAAGCTCACATAACCTAGCGCAGATTACCACTTGTTGCATTGTAAAAGAGATCTTACTACTTGTGAGTTGTTTTGCCTTGTAGTTTGTATGTTAGTGGTTCTCCGAATATTGCTTGTGTTTTGGAAAAGGATCTGTATACTGGTGAACTGATTAACTCGTTCTATCGCACTTTAGTGTTCATGCTGTCTTTATTCTTGAGGTGCATATTGCGTATATAAACAAAAGCTTTGCGCGGACATCAGCCGATTTTGTTTCAATGTAGTTTATGCATAAATCCATTTTCCTGGATGAGACTGATGGGCTTCATTTTGTGTTCAGCGGATAAGATCCCGAAATACATATATTGGATATATATATGAAAGTATATAAGGGATGTTCATACACTTTCCACAGCACTGTAACCCTTGTTATTAAAGTTTTATACATGTTTAGAAATGCTGTTTGGAAAGTTACTTTGAAAGAAAATCGAACTTGTATAATTTCTTTTAATGTAGGTGCAGTTCCTCTTCCCCATTCAAACCAAGCGGAATTTTAGTCCTGAATCTGATTGATTGCAGGCATCTCAGCATGAGGGTTCTGTTCCCACCTCTTTCATTGATTGGTATAGTTGCCAAGTATAGTTACTAAGTATAAGTTACATCCAGCCATGTCTTGTTTTTGTGCATGATCATATGCTTTGCTATGGCATACGTCTGATCTTTATTTTGTATGGTCCGTATTTGGTCAAGGATGCGTTTACTTAATGGACAGATAATACTTCCAATGTACCATTTCCCACAATGGCTCTCCAATAAGTAGACCTTGTGGGTGGTTTTGCATGTTATGATGTCATTGATATTAAATATTTTGCCTTGTGGGTCCTTGATTGATTTCATTGTTCTCCCAGCCTTGCATTGGCTGCATTTCATGAATCCTTTTTGCATATCTTGCAGCCATGTGCTGGTTTGTTTTATTTGAAAGTGGCTTCTAAATAATTTGTCAGACAATGATGGCGCCTTCCTGTCGGTTAATTGTGGATGATTTCTTAACCAAAGAAACAATTGGGTTTATTTTGTAACCCTTGTCTACTGAAATAATCCAGTATAATGTTTAGCCTTTTGAATGTATCTGCTGATTACCGGCTTGTGTGAGATTCAGTTCTACTTAGTCTTAGGATATTGACCTGTTTATCCTTGGGGACATCCCAATGTAGATTGAGGTCACCTAGGAATAGATCATTTGAGTTAAGGAAAGAATTAGCAGTAATGATCTCCATTAACTCGTCTGTGAAAGGGGCATTTTATACCTGGGGGTGATAGAATGCTTGTAGTTTGCATTGCTGATTATCTACAGTACTTATAAAAAGACTGAGGTATTCACAGGAATCAAGATCAGTGTGTAATTGGGTAACCGAGAGACGAACGGTGTAGGCAAGGGATACCTTGCTTGTTTTGTTTAGTCTGTCTAGCCTCACTGTTCTAGTTAGGAAGAACCTGCAGATCCATGCAAAATGATGATTATTCAGTGAGCCATGATTCAGTTAGGATTGTCACGTCGACTTCATGACTAGTGATGAGGGAAGCAATGTCTGATGCATGTTTCACTGCTTATCAGCAGTATAGTAGGTATGGTAGTGGTCTCATTTTCCCAGGCTTTGTTTTGATTACTGGTGGTTATAGGTACTCTTTATAGCTTACGAAAGTTGAGTGTTCTATTATTGGCCATTATTAACTATTTTGATTTCCGTATCTGGAGAAGTGTAAAAGGCTGGATGTCCACTCCACTCCTGTCCTGTGTGTGGCTTGGTTGAGAATTCAAGGTCCAATTGATTAGGATAAGTGACTTTTCAATGTTTATTCTATTCAGGCGGGTGACTGAGGATCCCTTGAGGGCAATCTGTGCTAAGATCCGGTTATCATGTGAACTGGTTGTCCTATTTGTAGGATAAGAGCTCTGAATAGGTGTTGGTGTAGATGATTGGTTGCTCTGCTTACCTCCATTAACTGCTAAGGGATTGCTGCAGTGAGTACTTTACTTTAATTAAACCATCACTTGTTAGTTTTATGTTTGTGCCGTTGTTGGTCCCGTGAAGAATGGACAGTGCTGTTGGCAATGAATGGGGTAACTCCAGCAATGGAGTCTTAATTTGAATGTCCGGTTCCAGAGAGGCGTTTTGTTGCTTCGAGTAACAATGTTTCAGGGGCATTGGGTATTTTACCACAGGCCTACTCGTGATCCTTATGCCCCAGTCTTCCAGTTGTTTCTCATTTCTTTTTAATGCCCGAGCCATATTCAGGTTGGAAAAAAGCAATTCTGTGATCTCCTTGATCTCGCCTGGTCCCGGAGTGAGGAAAGACTCTTTCAATATCTGTTGTTTTTATGGTTTCTAAACATGGGGTATTGGCACAAAGTTTTAAAAGATTGCTGCGATTAAGGATGTCCCACTTGCCCTGTGAGACGTATTCCGGATGGAGACATATTTTCAAATCGTCATGTGTGAAGGAAGTCAGATTCTGTTGTGTCGTGGCTTCCTGCGATTCTTGACAAGTTAAGTCGTTTAAGAGTTTCTGTGCTAAGACGTCGGCCTTGCCCTCTGCTTGATTTATGGTGAGAGCCGTCGGCTGGTCTTTCCTGTCTGGCTTAGCTGAGGTGGATGAAGCTTCCCTCACACTGTATGCTGCGGTCTTGATGGGGCCTTGGGGTCCCCCTTCGGCCTTGTGATTGGATGATTGTTTTTAGTGTGTTTCTGGTCGTGCCGCACAAACCTTTATCCACCGCATTGGTAAGCAAGGAGCTACCAACGTTGGATACCTGGGTTCTTTGCGAGACATGCCTGCCGCCTCAAGGTATCTGTCTGTGTTGGTGGTTGGAGCACCCGCCGGCTTTTACGTCGCTTGTATCCTTAGTTTTGGGCCATTGGTCTGTGCGCTCGTCCAAGGAGTCCGCAAGGGTTAATTCAAGGTTAGTTTTACCTAAGTTAATTGAACTAATAATATTTTCATTTAAAAAATGAGGCATTGGAGGAGTGTTGGTCTCAAAGTCGTTATCGCTATGGATCGCAGTCTCTTTATTTTCCGGCAGCAACCACTGCCTGATTGAGCCATTGGAGGCGGAGTAGTTTTTTCTTTGTTTATTCAACTTTTTTTTTTTTCCGGGAAAGATGGGCGGTGTCGAAACTTGTCAAGTGCGAGATGTTTGAAATTTCTTGTTCTTTAACTTTGGCGCAGCTCGCGTCTGTTGCCGTTTGTGTCTCTGGCTGGATGCTCTTCCGCTATCCTTGTGGTGTCTTGCTGGGGCTCTTTGACGTTGGTTTGGGAATACTGCAAGTTTTCAGTGAGAACGTAATCCTTATTATTCTGCTGGGGGAGTACAGTGTTCCAATGCCTGCTGGTTTCTGACTTTAAATCCTCAATCAGTGTGTTCATTATCCCTGGGAGCTTTTCCAAGTTAAGCAGTACAGGGCTGCAACCACAATCCTGCTGTGTAAGTGTGGCTGTTGTATTTGCCTGAGCTCGTTGGATCAAAGAATTCAGGTCTTCTAGTTTGGAGTCTATTCCTGAAATCAGACCAGCGACTGTTTGTAGAATATGAGAACATCCAGTTGTCTGCATGCATTATTGCAGCATTTACCATTGAAGACAGAACATCATTAATTAACACAAATTGATGATCCAATGTAGACGACTGCGGCTCCATTACCTTTTCAACCCCCCGTCCTAGCATGCTAGGGCTTACAATGTCATGTACGGGGGTACTTTGATTTGGAGAGTAGGTTGCTGTAGCTACGAATGATTCAGCGTTTGCACTTAGTGCTTGAGCATTAGTTGTTTTGTCCCTCTTGGTCCTAATCTGCCCAATTGCCCAAGTCTCTTCATTCTCTCCCTTGGCCAGATCGTCCGTTTGCATGTCCCATGGTCGTTGGGTTGCTAAGTTGGATGGGCTATTTTTACAGTTGTTGTTGCTAGGCAAAGTTAGTGCCGTTGTTGCTTGTGCTATTGAACCACCTGGTACCATGTTTATTTTTGGCGGTAGTGGGATGGCCAGGTGCCTAGGTGAGTGGGATCCTGGTGGTGTGATAGACAGCTGTGGTTGGACTAGTTGTGGTGTTAACGTGACCTGCGCCTGAAAACACAAAATTTGGCTTTGTGTAAAGCAAAACGTCCCTTATGTCTCTATTACTATCAGTGTTGGTTGTTTTTTTTCTGTTACTACTGATAAGTGAGCTCTTATTAGGCGTTAGCACCTGTGGAATTGCATCCTGTCCTTGTTGAAGCTTAGGCGCCAGGGGTGGGTCTAAAGTGAAGTCTCTTGTTTGATCCGCCTCTACCTCCACAAGTCCGTCTTTATAGCTTAACCCCATTTTTGGAGCCCATCTGCCAGAGGGCTAAAGCATTTTTTCCTTGTGGTGTCTTGCTGACTTGTGAGGGCGAGGCTTCTCTTGGTGTTGTAGAAGATTCGAATTCCCTGTTCTCATATTTTTCTACAGCTACACAATTCAGCCCAACGGCCCAGAGTCCCAGGATCACGTTGTGTACTGGGCTCAATCCTGGTCGCGCCTTAGGGGCTCTTGAACCTGCCTGTCCCTCCGCCGCGCAGGTATCAATGTCCTACTTGTGCCTCCGGGCTCCACTCTGCGCTTGAATTCAGGGCTAGGCACTGGGCAATCCATTGGGAGAGGGAGGTAGGGGGGGGAGGGGTTGCCAGTGACAGCAGCAACCCCATCTTGCTCCCCGACTCACCGCAAGACTCACCGCAACACTCACCGCAACACTGCCTAGCGCTCGTTTCCAAGCCCCCTCCAAGCTCTTCCAAAGCTCTTCCAAGTGCTTCCCAAAGCCTTTCCCAAGCGTCGATCAGGAGGTGCTCGGCGGCCTCTCGGCGGCTTCTACACACTCCCTGTGCCTTTGCTCCAGCCCACTCATCAGCCCCCCCCCCCCCCTGCCTGGGCGATTCAGCAGTAACGCGCTGGCCCCTGTCTGGCGACCGGGTCGACCGAAGCGGCAGCCGAAGCAGGCAGGGTGCAGACAGCAAAAACTGCGATATGGCAGAATGGCAGGGCGGCAAGCTCCTCTCCACTCTCCACCTGAGCAAGTTAGTGGAGCCTCCGAAGAAAAACTGTCCAGATGAAATCCCTGCCCTAGACCGAAATTACAGTTACAAAAGGGGGGTGATAGGCCCAAAAGACCGGAACCAAGTAGGGCCCTTACATATAGTTTAAACAATGAAATACTTGGTGTCCTTGTCACTTCAACTTATTAATTTTGAATAAACCACGCTATATTCTTTCCGTGATCAGGTTATTTATTCAACCTGTTTTTTCAAATTCTCATCTTTCTTTTAAACAAAGGACTATGGCCTTCACAAAGGGACACACAGTTTTTAACATGTACTGTACACATTTACATATATCACAATTTACACATCTGTGCAAAAAACACACATTTTCACGATTAGTTAAGTCTATTACATTACTACTTACAATATAACCACATACAAACAAACCAATGCAGAACAATTATTCTATTCGTTCACATATAATGGAGAAAAAGTTTTTTTATAATCCTTCCGTGCTCCTTTTTATTGTGTTTATAGAGCGTGAAATCTAATCCTATATCTTGATGCTTTATTTCATCCAGCTAAATTAATAGCTAATAGCCGACGTGTTTCAAGCCTCACTGTTGTCTCTGTGGGCTCTCATCAGGGCATCTTAATTTCCCACATTGGCCTTAATCTATGAACAAAAATTGAGACACCTATCACTCATTTGTGCTATCACTTGGATTATGTCATCTTCTACCTTTGGCGTTTCTTAATACATACCTGCCAATATGGTAAATAGCTTTTTTCACCTTTCTTTCCTGTTTTGAATGGGGAGTGTGCACACACTATTCTGCGTTTAAATCTGTAATCAATAAAGTTTTGTCTTAAAATAGAGCCATACTTCATTTACCCCTGGTTGCCATGGCAAGCCGACATACCTGAGTTCTTGTTATTCGGTTGCAAATAGAATTTTCAATTTAGAATTCTGTTTGGGAGGGAAAACCAAAAGGGACAACCCTAATGAGTTGAGGCTATTACCAGCTCCAAGTTCTATTATTCGGAGTATGTATCTTTGGTCATATCTGGTGGCGTTCGTGTTTTTCTTACGCCTGCTTTCTTTTATATTGTCCAGCACTTTCGAGTTGCACCCGTTTCCTGTAACGGTAAAAAATGCCATCTAGTTCCCACCATGGTCCCTTGCATATGACTCGTTCTCATATTTGTGATGCGGAGAAATCTGCTTACCTTCGACAGTTCGCTTCTCCGCTACCCGCTCTCTCCTCATTCAGCCGTGCACACGCTGCAAGCGTTGCGCGGATGTTTACACATATTATGCAGTCCGGGCGTTGATGGGACTTGTAGTTAAATCTCCCACAATGCCACAACACAGAATTTTATATTTTGTTGTTTATCACCACTATACAAACGCTTACTTATGTTTAGTATTAGACCCCAGATTATATACACAGGGAGTAATATGTTACATTCCATGTCTATAATGCTCCATATCAGCTGACTCACGGGGGATGCTGGTAATTGTAGTTTACTAGTTGAAGAACTTTATTGTCCGTCATAGGGAGAGTGCTCTACTTTCGCTGAGGCAGGACAATAGGTTTGATGTTACATATTAGGTTGTGAAATTTTTAATTTTTGCAAGGGGTAGTGCGCTTGGATAGGATTCAGGGAATTATTGGTACAATTCATGACCACAGTGTATCATCTATACTGGTATTGGACAGTTTGTGTGCATGGTTACATTACTGAGACCAAGTTTTAAATCCTCAATTTCCAACATCTCGTTCAACCCTGTTTGCACACTGTTGAACCTCCATAATTAAATAGGCTCCCTTTTTAAGCAAAAGAGATTCCACATCAGCCACCCTCTTTGATGTATTTAACACCATTAACACAGTCCATTTCAGGTCCTTTTCAGAGTGTTCCGCACTTAAAAAATGCTCAACTAAAGGAGCGGTCAACACCTTTTTTTTTTTTTAATTCTCGATCTGTGCTGTTATCCTTTGGTTCACCTGTTGATTTGTCTTCCCGATGTATAATTTAGCACATGGACATATTACAGCATATACCACATTCTTCGTTTTACAATTACTGAATGTGGTATACTTCCATTTTACTTCCTTGTGAACATAAATCGTGCCTTTGATTGTGGAGTCGCAAGCGACACAGTTCCCACATTTGTGGTGGCCTTCTACTGGTTTAAGCCCCCACTGGCTGCGTAAATCCATTCTGACCTCTTTTGGGAAAATGTCAGATTGCACTATTTCTTGGCCAATGCTCCCCGTCTGGCGACCGGGTCGACAGAAGCGGCAGCAGAAGCAGGCAGGATGCAGAAGCAGACAGCAAAAACGGCGATCTGGCAGAATGGCGGGGCAGGGCAGCAAGCTCCTCTCCACCTGAGCAAGTTAGTGGAGCCTCCGAAGAAAAACTGTCCGGAAGAAATACCTGCCCTAGACCAAAGTTACAGCATGGGAGTGGTGCATTATGTAATTTGATCCATGGTGATGAGACATGTATGGATGGTTCTACAACATGCACAGAAACAGTTCCCACACATTCCAAACCATACCAACCCCAAACAGCCGGTTTGGATCTCTTACCCAAACTGACATTTACACATGTCCGTGCATGGAACGCTGATTTGGCCCACGTTGCAATCATCATGAGGAATAGCAGGAGGACTAAGATACCACGAACAGACAACAGGCACAGCAACCTGGGAATGACAGACACACAAGGGCTCCCCTTTAAAAATCTTTGCTAAAGACATGGGCATGTACAAAACAGGAACAATGTTGTAAACATGTAAATTTCAAGCTAAGTCATTGCGCATTTCTGTGTGGCATGACATCAGCACTTGCGTGACACATCAGAACACCCATCAAAGTTACTTTGCATACAGTCAGCTGGACACACACATTCCAACACTCCGTACAACTCTTTTTTACGAGAGCTCAAAACATCTGGAAAAGCAGAATTCGACTCGAAATGTGTGCAAAACAGACCCCCAGCATGGGTTGTACACCCCATGATCGTAGGGGTACGGTTCGTACACCCCATGATCGTAGGGGTACGGTTCGTACACCTACGATCATGGGGTGTACGAACTGTACCCCTACGATCATGGGGTGTACGAACCATATCCATATGATCATGGGGTGTACGAACCATACCCCTACGGTGTACGATCTGTACCCCTATGATCATGGGGTATACGAACCGTACCCCTACGGTGTACGAACCGTACCCCTACAGTGTACACACCGTACCCTGTGATTGTGTGGCTCTCCGTACGAATTGCTCATACGTGATGCTTACCGTACAAATCGCGTACATATTTCCCGGTCAGGTCGTACGGCATGTTTACAATTCGTACAGTTCACTTTCAGGGTCTGTATCATACGGATTTTACCTTGCTTTTCCTACGGTTCGCAACGATTCAGACATGTTTTTTTACTACGGATTGTACTAAGCGATTTGGATGGATTTGTACAATTTGTACGGAAAGGCTACGAATTCGAATAATCGTACGGATTTGTTTCCAGAATCGTAATCGACCCCCTAGTGTTAATGTAGGTTTTTTTGTAGAGCGTGTTATGAATTTTTATTTTTAAATCATTTAAAACTAATGTAATATATTTTCATTGATATAAATGTTATATTTATATTTACAAATATTTGCTGAGTGTTTTGTATCTTTTCATATTTTTATTTCATTTGAGTTAGAATACTATTGTCCATCCCTCTCTTTGTAACAACTTATTTTTTTTAAAACTGGATGGTATTCTAGGAAGCTATATCTGGGGCTATAAAAAAAAATCGTAGAGCTCTTTCTCTTCTCAAACTAACAGTTACTAAGGGTGACCTCGACTTCCCCGACTTTAAATTTTACTTTTACGCTTCTTTCCTGGGTCGGATAAGCAGTCTTTTTTCTTCTAACTACCCTTATTTTTATCACCAATTTATGCTTGGAGCAAACTCTGTACAATTTCTAGCTAGAAGCAATGACCCGAACTACTTCAAACGAGTGAAGTTTAAGATCGCTAAAGATGCGGTTCATATATGGTATACCATCATGGCTATCAATAAAACTACGTTCTTTCTCCCAAAGCTAAGCATGTGGAATAATCCGGGCTTACCCGAGATTTTTAGTGATCCTATAGTTAGAACATGGGCTAATCTCGGTATAAACCAACTTTCCGACTTATACGTATCATCAGGCTTTTTAACATTTGATACCTTAAGAACACTTTATAAACTACCGGTAAATGCGCTATTCAAGTACACACAGATACGTGATTTCTTCATGAATAAAATGAAACTAAGGGAAATTTTAGACTCAGAAATATGGATCTGCATTTACGGGGAAACAAACAGTGATATAATTAGTCTGGGGTACAAATGTCTTTGCCAATCTAAAACTGATGGTTGCATTAAAATCGCACAGAAATGGACTACTACTCTAGGAATGCCCATCTCTCCAAATAACATTTCCACTTTTCTTCATAACAGCAACTCTTTAACTAACTCTTCTAGCTTAAAACTCCAATCTTACTAGACTGTATGCCAGCTATACTACACGCTGCTTCACTTCTTTAAGTGGTCAGGGAACAATGCACTACCCGAACGTACAAAATGCCCAAAATACGACCTACTAGCACCAGATATTGTACATATAATTTTTTCATGCCCGGCTCTGCAAACATTTTGGGATGAAATAGAAAAAATGCTGAAACTGAATATAATGTTCTTTGGTAAACTTTCTGCCGAGATGATACTTTTGGGAATTCAACCAAATACTGCTACTTACAAGGAACAAATGTTTATTCTAACTTCTTGTGCAAGACTGATAATCGCTAGGGCTTGGATCTCAGACAAACCACCACTGGTAACTGAATGGTGTCTTCTGGTAAACGAGATATACGATATGGAATTTTCATCTGCTAAAATTCGAGGGATTGGTTCTTTGAAGAAAGTTGATAAAATTTGGGGTAATCTGTTCCCTATTCACGAATGAACGACTTTATCTTTGCAGTACAAGATTTGTGAATAGTTCCTAATTCCTTTATGGTCAGAGCCTCATTGATGCAGATGAAACTGATGTAATTTTCTTTAATATACTGTAAATCCTTTTGCCTATTTGCTATCTGATTAAGTTCTCAAGGAATTGTATGTACTAGAATTTATTTTTTCTCTTTTATTTCTCTTGTTGAAAAATGCTTTATTTTTGAAATGTACGTCTGCTTGTGCTGTCAATAAAAAGTATTTTTTTAAAAATGGTTAAAAAAAAGTTGGAATACTATTTTATATAGTTATTGTCGAGCACTTTACTTGAGTTTCTCCCTTCTGGAGTGGGAATAGTAAATTGTATTGGGTCAGTGTCTAGCACCTTCCCTGACTTTCACCTAACTGGAGTGGGAATAGTAAATTATGTATGGTTAGTATGCTGCACATTTTATGACTCATGTAATTGGACTATGAATAGTAAGTTATATATGGTTTATAACTTAGTGAGAAAAATATTCTTTTAAAAATGTAGTAACTAGAATTGTGGATTAACAATATGGAACTTAAATATTAAAAAGTGATATATAAATATTTAAATACTCATTTTTTGTTTAATAACATTTTTATTTTTGTAGAAGCAAATAGAGGTATAGTTTCAATTTATTTTTATTTACAGTATTGATTTTACATTGACTAAAATACAGAAAATATGAACATATTTTTTTATGTTGCATTTTTAGGTAATCAAATTTTTAGCAAATACTTTTTAATATAAGTATTAGAACAAAAGAAAACACAAATATTTATAAAAGTTTTTGAATTGAACTATTTTTTTATTAACATATTTGTTGTCATAGATGTAGAGTATATTTCTCATTAGAAAATTTAACATAATTTTGTTATTCACAATGATTAGCATCTTCAGAAAAAAATGGTATTTGTTTTTTATAAAATATTTATTTTTTTATTGTATAAAAAAAAATTGGAAACGGTAAGTATTTTTTAACAAATTGTACATGCTTGATATGTATTGTAAAAAACTTGTAAACCTAAACAATATTAATTATGTGTTGCTATTGATTTTCAAAGTGTCATTAAGCACACAGTAATTTTTCAACATACAGAAAAATATGTGTAATATTTACAGTCAAGTATAATGCATGTTTTTTATTTTAACATTTTATTTCATATATTGAAGTTATTTTGAATTCAATGGGACTATTTTCTAGCCGTGTAAGGTTATTTTTCTTCATTCTGTACTGGAGGAGCTCGCGGTTGGAAGCTACATCGCGTTGGGAAAGGTATGGTGAATTTTAAGTATTATATTTTAGTAAATACATTTAAGTGTAGTTTTGAGGTTGGTAGTTCTATTTCAGTTATCTGGTCGTGATTTTGGTAAAGTTTAGGTGTTCGTCATTTTTTACGGAGGTTTTGTGAGTTACTTTTTTAGGCCTAGTGTATTTAGTTCATTGTGTTATTAAATGTGTTTTACATTTGTTATTGTATTTATTGAAATTTATTGGGGGTTTTATGTGAGTGGGTTTGTTTTCGATATTTTTTTAAAGAAAAGTGTGTATTAGTTGATTAAACTAATATAGTTACACTTTCTTTCTGTTTTCGTGATTTCCTGGAGCGTTTATTTACTTTAACCTTTTTTGGGGTTTTTAAGGGTTTCGAATTTCTGAAACGCTTTTTACTTATAGAAGTGTGCGTGTAACTTTAATAAAGTTACCACACTTTTTTTCTCTGGATTTCCTGGAGTGTTTTTTTTACTCATTTTAAATTTTTTCGGGTTTTTAAGGGTTTTGATCGATTGGATTTATCGAGGATCAATTTATATTGGTGTTATTGCATTTTTCCTTCTTTTTTGGGGGGGGGGGGGATTTACCTTGGATTACCAGTCTACTATAAGGATTGCATGTAGTTGGACTACATTTTCTACTGCTACATGAATTGTAAGGTTATTTATTTGGGTGGGAAATGTTGTTAGTGTGTGATGTTTTACATTTTCAGAAATATTTTATAATTGTACATATATATTTAGCTAATTGCATAACATATGTATGACAATTATATATAATTTCTGAAAATATAATTTAACTGATTATTTTGTATTTTTATTTGGGGATAGGTAAATTAGAGGAGGCTTTTGGCTATTAGAGATAGTCAAGGCCTTGTGTTTATATAGTCACTTGACTTTGTAGTAGTTTAAACATTTGTGTAGTTTGTTTTTGTTAATTTAAGTCCAATTTGAGTTATAGATTGTTCTATGCATAACTCTTGATAGCTTTGTTCGTTCTGTAAAAATTGCAGTAGTTTTTGTAGGGTAGGTTTCCCTTCACTTGTAGTTGCTTGGAAGGCATTGTGCCATCCTTCTACGCTATTATTTGTTTTGGCTTCATGGTTTAGTGTACTTAAGTACACATTCCACCAAGGAATGTGGAATTTTGGTTGGCGTCTGTCCAGATCGGTGCAGTCTTCCCACCCATCTATCCTCAGATTGGTCGAGGAGTGGTGCTAATTTCTCTATTTCTTTTGTAATAGGGGCTATCTATAGGTATACTGTAGTATTCTGCTACGTCGGTGACAGGTACATATGCTAAGTGTATTAGCTTTTTAACTAAGGGTGGGCGTAGTTCGCGAAGCAGCGCTACGCGAAGCTACGCAAAGTGCACTTCGCACTACGCGAACTTCACGTAGCACTACGCAAGCTGCATAGTAGCATGTTCGCATTGTGCAAGATGCGTTTTCAATGATTGCACAGTGCGACAAGCATCCGGCACTGCAATCATTGAAAACGGCATCTTGCACAGTGCGAGTTGTAGTTTTCTGCTGCTCAAGTAGATTATTACTCGAGCTGCAGCTTTCTCAATGCGAACTGGTAGTTTCTCATTGAGAGCGGTCGCGAGCATGCGCAACCACTCACAATGAGAAACCTTACCTACCCGCGTTGAGAATCTCGCCGGGATGTCATTTTGCTTGCTCGCGGTCGCGAACATGACGTTCAAGACCGCGAACAAGCAAAAAATGAGCTTTGCACTACGCTACGCTGCACTACGCGTGTTCGCACTGTGCTACGTGCAGCTCGCGTAGTGCGAAGTTGCGCAAACTTCGCAAACTCCGCGAGCGTAGCGTAGTGCTTCGCCCAGGGTTATTTTTAACTTGGTAGGCAAAGGTGCTATCTGCTGCACATTGTACACTTAGGTGCCGGTTCCGTAGAATCACCTACAAAACGCCGTAGTGAGCATTTTTCCCGTACCATACACCTTCAACTTCCCCGTACGTACGATGAAGTAAGATCCGAACCCAAAGCAGATTCTCACTGCAATGGTTGGTGAGCTGTAGATTAACTACTTGTAAAGCAACTATTCACCTGGAAAGGTAATGTTGTAATGGGCCACAAAAACCAATGCACTTCATGGTCAATGTGAGGCTTCATCTCAATGGATGGAGCATGTCTTGTTGATATTCAAAGGGGAGTGTTCATTATTGGAATGAGTGGGAGAACATTAATGACATTAATGGCATGATGCAGTAACCTACCTGCATCTGAATTTGTGTGTGCAGCATCCTGCAATGAGCCTGTTATACCAGTTGCTAGCCTCCTAATCACATCTGTTGCTAGCACTCCAAACTCTTCTAAGGTTACTCCTTTGACTGCTATATCCATAGTGGTTATGGTGCCTATGCCCTGGTGAGCCTCCAGAGGAAAGTTGACATCTGTCCCCTTTTCTGAAAATAAATTGAATAATCTATTACAGGACTCCTCAGATGTATGAGGGGACTGAGTCAAACTCACATCTCATTGTAAGACTTTCAGTAAGCTAAACTTGTTTGCAGATGAGTATTCAGACATATCAATTTCCTTGTCAAAGTTGCGGTGACTGCTCCTATGAGTTTGTAACATTGTGATTGTACTTGCTTGTAAGCCACCTTAGCTATAATACAATAGTTTTTATGCCATCTGCGTGTCAGCTGTTTGCATCTTTGCTTTTGCCTATTGTAAGTTTTAGTTGAACCTGGGTGCAGATGCTATAGCTCCCCTGGCATCGTCAGTGGACCATGGTGCAAACTCCTTGAGTGCCACTGTGAACCAGGTTTCTACTTGTCTGTTGGCTAGGTCAATGACCTTACCCAATATGGGTTCATTGTCATGCAAAGCCAGTGCAACTGTCTTTGACATAAATCATCCCACTGCCTGTGGGTCACTGTCATTGTGTCTGCATGTTACAACTTGACGTGGGATGTCAAAAGGGATACTATGGTGTACTTGTGCAGTCAATTTGTATGTGCATGGTGATGTGACAAGGGGGCCATTTGGCAACTTTTCCACATGTCACGTTGTGCCACTGTGTGGTTTGCAGATGCCCATAAGGGGTGCTCTGGCATTGTAATTGGGATAAGTTGGCCTATCTTTTCTGTGCACGTTTTATGGCCAGTCTGTCCGCCACAATGGGCCATATTCTCAAATATGTCCCCAACATTGTAGTAGCTGTTTCAGGAGGGTACTGCTGCTTCAGCGACACAACGGTGCTTGCTGATATGCACTATTGAATTTAAATGGCAAACTAGCTTCTGGTGTGCACTTGGCCTACTATTTAAATTCAATTAATCATATTAGCATGCCTGTCATCAGTTATTTGGCAGCGAGTTCCTGCTGCTAATGCATCAATTACGCTGGCGTCATTCCTTTTACTATGGCCCTGTGTGTTGTGTGATATGCTGTTTGTGAATGGTGATATGTACCTATGCCAGCATGTACAGGGGTATCCAGGACTTGATGGACAGTACATGTGGGTATGCAATACAATTCCTTTCATAGTACATGGGTGACACTGTGCCCATCCACCCCCTTCCCCTGGTTGATGCTCACCTTGGTGTTGTGGGCATTCACATTCCGCACTATCCTGGCCTGCGACTCCAACAACAACAATCACCTCACTGATGACGCAGGACACCTGCTCCTCCAGCTCATCCAGCTCCAGCTGTGGAGCTGGTCCGCCACCTCCAGTCTCCCTCGCTGCCTTAAGGTTGGCTCCCAGTTTCTTCTTGGTCTTACTCTTAGTATCTTACCACCGCTTCTTGCACTCATCCACTGACCTCCTCTCTCCCACTGCAATGACTTTGGAAACAATGTCCTGCCATATTGCCTTTTTCCTTGCCAAGGGGACGGTGGAACTCTCAAAGAGTTCCTGTTGGTGTTGCGTCACCTCTTCAACCAGGACCTGGTTCGCCAAAGGACTGAACTTGCGGATCCTCTTCTTCTTGGCCTTTCCTTGTGTCTCTGCCTGGCCTTCCTGGGTGATGTTGGTGTTGCTTCTGGCCTCTGCACTTGTCCCAGATTGTTCTCCATCTTCTACAGTATTCTCCATGTTTTTTCCTGCTTAGCTGGCTTTTTCGGGTGCTCTTTTCACGCTGGACGCACTAAATGAAATCCTGGGGCCTATTGGCCGGCAATATTTATCGCTAATTGGCCCATCGTAATTTTTTTCACGTTAGCGTACATTTGTTTAGCAACGTCATGCTAATTCTATTGCCACCCTTTTCGCCTGGGAAGTAAACTATCGCCGGCTACCGACTAGTTGCTAATACGTCGCTATGCGGCGATAGATTCTGGCGATGCACGGCGATGGAAACAAAGTCCCGCTGAACTAATTTAGCGATAAATATTGCCTCTTGTTGGTAATATCCCCACAGGTTCTTTGTAAGTCTGCCATATAGTACCTACTGGATCTAATCTAAATGTACAGAGGGGCAGTTTGTCCAATTGCTTTATAAGCCACAGCAATTAAAGATCTGCCTTCGTTCTGCTTTGCCAGCCCAAACTTCACAAATATTCCATTACTATAAACAAAGCTACCCTGTCTAAATGAATTACATCAAGTGTGGAGCTTTTGTTTGTCCTCCTAAGATTGGGATGGCCAAACTCAAGGAGGATCCAGTCTTTCTTACTGTGGAAAGCCTAATTGAAAATTGTGCTAAGGCTTCTGCATCTTAAAGGTTATGAAATAGATATTTGTATGAAAAAGCAACCAAGTCTACTTGCTGATCTGACTATAGAAAAAGAATGTCTTCAGGGTTAAATGCTTCTAATTTACCTCCGCCAAGGGCATAAGCAGAGCATCCTTTGAGACCTCTCACTACAATCCCAATAGGGAAATGAGTAGGTCAATGTTAACCCTTTGAAAAGATGCTTCCCTAATCTATCCTCCTCCTACACATTGCTCCAGGAGAGTTTACATGCTTTAAAGGCCAGATATTGTACTTCAAAGGTAACCACGTGAGCACCAAATTGGAACCATCCCACACAAACTGGAGGATGTGAAATGGATCAGTCCAAGTGGAATCAAGGTCCTTTTATTGCACCATGTTGTAAAAAACCTCCAATGCCTGGCATAGAACTTCACAATGGAGAACGTTCTGGAAGCTTGAAGGATAATGGCTAAACCCTCTAGCAGATTCCGGTCACCCCGCTCTTCCCTCAATCTTAGTTTATCTCCCCCAGGTGTTTTTTTGTTTTCTTTCTTGAAGCTGAAGTCTGAAACTAGTCTCTACTCCCTTGAATCGTTGTCTTCAGAAGAGAAAAGCAGATGGAGCGGCCCATGCTAGCGCTATCAAAATCACTTTAGCTTCTTTTCCTTGAGTCTCACTAGAAATGCTTGAATTATAAAGGAGACCTAGTGGCGGGTAAAATATGAGAACATTAACTGTTCAAGGATTTTTCTATGCTGTTAATCTCTGAACCGGTCCATTCTTCTGGAAAGAAAAGAGGTCTACATCCCCTGCCCTGGTATTTCATGAGGTTAAACCTCCTCAAATGAAGGGAAAGCCCCACCACTGATTACCTCTGCTCGGGTTGACTGCCAGTGTAATGGTTATGAATTGTTTTGATCCCCTACATTTCTGAGACCAGTTGAAGGACCTGCCTGACATTTTGTCCAGGGAGTTAGACCTTGTACCTCCTTGTCTGTTGATATATGCCTGCGGCGTTGCATTGTCTTGTACTTGATATAGAACAGTGCACCAGTAATCTTCTTATCCAAAATTAGTCTGGCAATCTTTCCCGCTCATTCCCGCTTACGCTGTCTTTCACGCTATGGGCCCGCGCTGTCTTTTACGCTATGGACAGTCTTTTTTTGCTCTTGCTTTTTTTTTTTTGCTCGCTCACTTTTAACCTTCGTTTTCTTTGCAACTCTCTTCTCTTTAGTAAAGAAACTGATGCGAACTCTGGATTTCTGGTGCAGATAGGTTTTTGTCACCATTACACCAACACCATGACATGTTTCGGCCTGAACAGGCCTTGATAACATGGTGCGTCAACGCAGAGCTTAAAAATGTGTTATTTTTACATAAATAGTAAAACAGCTGATCACTATTGTTGTATAGTTTAATATAAAATAAATATTAAATATATAAACATCCATAATTCAACTGTACAGTACAAAATCTATATTGTCACACAAGTAAGTATATAGATAGGTTTGTGTCTAGGGAGATAAAATTCCTACCTACCTAATCGATGTAATTTGAATATTCCCAACATACAGGCCTGTCACATAATGTTGATATGGCCATCCGTGTCATTGCTATTAGTTTTGCCAAGAGTAAAGCCCAGTGGGCCTGGCCTAATCTCTTCTCGTAAAGTGCTATTGTGCAAAAAAAGTGCCACCACATGAACTGTTCCTGTTTATAAAGTGCTAATAGTGCTATTTAGTTAAAGAGTAACATTTCTTAAGGTATACATTTTCATGGGATCTAGTGAATTGCTAGTAAGGGGCATATCTATAAAGTAAGCTCTGTTTACGGTATTCGTAGGATTAAAGACATGTAAATCCTCACTTGAGTTGTGCCTCTGTGGTGTTTTGTTGTCCAGTTCAATTAGATAGCATGTTTGAAGTTTTCTTAAGAGTGCTTCCTGGTTGCCCTCTCGTAGTAGGATGAGGACTACATCAATTACAAAATATTATAGGTGTTCTAAGATGTTGTTGTGGATGTCTTTAAAATGCAAGTTATGTTATGTTACGAGGGGTTTTATAAAGTGCTCAGCTACTCGGGCAGAGTGTCCCGGCTCTATCAGACCTAGCGGACAAAAAACAGGAGAACCAGACGAAATTATTGACCAAACAGCCATGTTTTAAGATCCTTCCTAAAGGCAAGGAGGCTGTAAATCTTCTGCAAAAACAAAGGCAGTTTGTTCCAGAGTTGGGGTGCCAAACGTTTAAAAGAACGACCCCCGATACGGGCTCGCCTAATTTCCGGAACCGAGGCCAGAGCTAACAATGCAGAACGTAAAGATCTAGAGGGAAGGTAAAAGCCTATTCTTTTCCTAAGATAGTGGGCACCCGTCCCATGTAGAGCCTTGAATGCCATGGTTGGGGTCTTAAAGGAAATACGTTTGCGTACAGGCAGCCAATGGAGAGATTTAAGAAAAGCTGCAGTGTTAGACCTCCGGCTAAGGCCAAAGATCGCTCGTGCGGCGGAGTTCTGAACCGTTTGAAGGCGAGAAAGATATTCTGGAAGGCTCAAATATAGCACATTGGCATAGTCCAGCCATGAACCTATGAGTGCCTGGACCGTGGTCCTCCTGTGGGCAAGGGACAGAAGTGGGAGAAATTTCCTCAGCATTTTTAGAAGACCAAAATACTGCCCAACTAAACCCAGAATCTGGGATTTAAAAGTAAGTCCGTTGTCCACTTTTATTCCTAGATGCTTAGCCACAGAGGTGGCAGCGGAGGGAGGAAACATAGCCTCAGATCACCAGGACTTCCAGCAAGGGTCTGGGGGCATCCAAAAAAAAGAACCTCAGATTTATCGGAGTTACATTCAGGATGGTTCTGTTGGAACCAGGAGAAGACTGCCCCAAAACAGCTCTTAATGCCTTCTCTTCACATGTAAAAAGAAGCTGTGTGTCGTCGGCGTATGATACAATCCGGGCACCATAGGATTCTGCCAGTGCCGCTAGAGGGGACATATAGATATTAACAAGAGTGGGGCTCAGGACCGATCCCTGAGGAACTCCCACCTCCAGTGGCAGCACTGCGGCTGAAAATGGAGGGGCCCAGATTGCCGGGAGAGGAGAAATAGGTCTATAATTAGCATGAATGCTGGGGTCAAGGTTAAGTTTTTCAGGAGAGGTAGAGTAAGCGCAAGAAAGAACAATGGAATTAGGAACCACAACCGAATCTAATGGTAGGAAGGACGCCTGAATGTTTTTGATTTTACTGGCAAAAAAATCTGCCAGTTGAATAACCCAAGCTTCAGAATGAAAACACTTGGATGTTATGGATGAGGGCAATGTAAATTCCTTCACTATCGCAAAGATGTCCTTGCTATTATTGGCAGCAGCGTCGATTCTCCTGGCAAAGTAACATTTTTTCTCCAAAATAATATCTTTGTGATATAACTTAATAAACTCCCTATTAGCTTCCTTTAATAAACCATCGTCATGGGCGAATTTTGCGAATCTCGCGTTCGCGAATTTTGCGGATTTGCGAACTGGCAATCCGCAAAATCCGCGAATTTGCGGATTTTTTTTTTTTTTTTGTGTTCGCGCGTGTTTCTGCCAGTTCGCGAGGGTTTTTACAATTTCGCAATTTGCAAACTTACCTGTCGGGTCGCAAGTTTTGCGAACTTGTTGTTTCTACGTGTCCAGCCTGTTTGGGACACTCTTCTTCATCACTGCCACTCTCTGTCACCACTGCCACTCTCTGACTACTCATGCCACCCTCTGGCCCACCCATGCCACCCTCTGTTTCATCACCACACCCTCTGGTTGTCCAGTGTACATTATTTTCGGCAAAGCAAAGCACACCTTCCCTGCCTCAAGTGACCTGAATTAATTTGGGGCTGATTAATGTGTCACAGAATATTTTTTTAGCTGGCACCTGCTTCCTTAGTGCTGCCTGATTAGTGATCTTTTGCACTTGCTAAGTGCTTTCATTGTTGCAAAATTAGTTACAACACCTGCCCTGCCCCAACTGACAATAATGAATTAGGGGCTGATTAATGGATTTTAACTTCCAGCCTGGCTCCTGCTTGTCTCCCTTAGCTGTAATTCAGGACCTTTGTGGCATATGTGTAACTATTCTGAGGTTCAGAGCAGGGTCACATAATAGTTGCAACTGGCAACTGAACTCTGGAGGGGCCCCTCTGGAAGCACTACAGGAAATGGCTACTAATGATGAGCCTGAACTTTTGAACCTGGTAAGTAGTTTCAGTTTTGCTAAGATCGTATTTCTGCAATTTAGCACTTACTCGCGGGGTGCGAAGTTGTACTGGCAAGCCGCGAACTCACGCGAACAGTGCGAGCAAGCCATAAAATCCGCTGCTCGCGGATTTGCGGATTTTGCGGGAGATTCGCGGATCTCGCGGACTGCGAATTTACCGAAAATCCGCAAAATCCGCGAGCGAAACGGATTTTCCGCCCATGCTTAGGCACCATGCCCTCTCAGCCTTCTTACAGAGCCTTTGACTTTCATTGAGTGCAGGCGTAAACCAAGGTGACAATGCACGTGCAGGGTTTTTGCGGGCAGACAAAGGTGCCAGCTCGTCAAGGCGCTACGCAAGCCAAGTCTGAAAAAGAACTAAATCTGCTTCTAAATCGCCTGTGGGCAGGCAAGGATGTGAAGTCAGAGACTGTGCTAGCATGTCAGATGATACTCGTTCAAAAGCGTGCGAGGCCGGGGACAGACGACTGGAGCCACTATTTATCAGTCTGGGTACACATAAATATAAAAATTCACCAAATAGTGATCAGACCACAGCACAGGTACAGGTGTGGCAACAGCAATGGGAGTAGCAGAGACAATTTGGTCCAAGGTGTGGCCCTTATTATGGGTGGGAGTAGCAAGATAGGGATCAATCCCAATGGATTAGTGGAATCCAGGATCTTCATAGTATCAGCAGCATCTGCCACATCCATGTGAATGTTAAAATCACCCAACAGCAAGAAATGCTTAAACTTCATGTTTTGAGAAGAAATAGCCGTGTGAAGCTCCTCATGGAAAGAACCAGTCAGACCGGGGGGCCTATAAACCAGTAGCCCGGCACAAGATTGATGAGGCGAAAATGACAAACAGAAGCCCAAAGACTCCACCCCATGGTTGTCTTCCGTAGGGGCAATAGAAAAAGTAAAACGTTTGTCAACCACCAGTGCAACACAGCCACCCTTGCCCATTTCCCGATCCTTCCTTAACATGAAGTAGTTCTGGGGGAGGTCATTAGCTACATCTGAACCCGAAAACTCACTGAGCCAGGTCTCGGTCAAAAAAAGACATGCAGGCTTGGACTCGGATAGTAAATTAAAAAGATCAATAGCATGTTTGCTTAATGACCGTGTATTAAGGAGTAAACAGTTAACATTAGATTGAAAATTCCCTACGACCCTAGCCTGATTGAGATGGTTCTCCAACCCAGGCAAGGCCTCCCTAATAGAACCACTAGTCAATGTCCAGCCGCAACTAGGACAGCAATTATTGCCCTTGGGGCTCTTGGGAAAGATTGAATGGCAGCCTCTAATATTGACCCTTAGTGCAGTAAGCTGTGCTGACTCATATTTTAGCACCTTACCCAAGGAATGAATGGGCAAATCTCCCGCCTGACCGCCCCCAGCTGCCTCCAGGACGCTGACGGGCGCAGATGGGCTTTCCTTAGGCGCCCCTTCGGTGCTTGGGAGGCGCGTCCGCTGCGCGGAGCCATGACAGTTTAGATTTATAGCGTCCCAGCATGCACCAGCAGGCCTAGTCCGCCAACCAGCAAGCCTGCCTCCCCCAAGATGGCCGCTGAACTTACAGGCAGCCTCCTTGTACCAAAAATGCAACTCAGCTCCTAATCGGCTGAAAGGGGACCGAGGCGGTGAAATGCGGCGCAAGTTTAGGAGGTAACAAAGTGGGTGTAAGAATTACAGTCTTTTAAAATCTGAGCAAAACCAGACTAGCAACTCCCGGCTTCCGCCTCAGGAGTATTTCAGAAAGTGCAGTAAGTGCAAGGAAAAGCGGCGCAAATTAGAAAAGTAACCGCGTGGATATAAAAGCTAGTTTTTAACCCCTTCGGAGCTGATGACGAGCTGGGCTCGTCATCGCGTAGCCCGCTCGCACGCTGATGCCGAGCCCAGCTCGTCACGCAAAGTGCGATTTTCGATTTCTCAGCGCGCGAGCGGAATTCCGCTAGCGCGCATGAGGTTAAAATCACAACACATTTTCCGTGATACAGAGGCATACCTGACAACCCGCTGAGGACTTAGAGGGCAGAACCGGCCACACAGCTCGCCGCACCCGCTCCGCGGGTGCCGCTTCGCACAGGAGTGCGTTATCCTGTAACTACCGGCACCTGATCACCTAAGGCGGAGGTAAGGGCGAGAGGCTAGGCGGGGCTGCGAGTGTGCAGGGACTTCAACAACCAGGAGTCCCTGCGAGACCACGGACATACCATCCGGTCCGCTCTCCCCGCCGGCCCGCCCCCCGCCCGCCTGTGGCAGTAAAAGGCGTCTCCTCTCACCACCAGTTGGGACACATTTTCCGTGATACAGAGGCATACCTGAGAAACCGCTGAGGACTTTGAGGGCAGAACCGGCCACACAGCTCGCCGCACCCGCTCCGCGGGTGCCGCTTTGCACAGGAGTGCGTTATCCTGTAACTACCGGCACCTGATCACCTAAGGCGGAGGTAAGGGCGAGAGGCTAGGCGGGGCTGCGAGTGTGCAGGGACTCCAACAACCAGGAGTCCCTGCGAGACCACGGACATACCATCCGGTCCGCTCTCCCCGCCGGCCCGCCCCCCGCCCGCCTGTGGCAGTAAAAGGCGTCTCCTCTCACCACCAGTTTAAACACATTTTCCGTGATACAGAGGCATACCTGACAACCCGCTGAGGACTTCGAGGGCAGAACCGGCCACACAGCTCGCCGCACCCGCTCCGCGGGTGCCGCTTCGCACAGGAGTGCGTTATCCTGTAACTACCGGCACCTGATCACCTAAGGCGGAGGTAAGGGCGAGAGGCTAGGCGGGGCTGCGAGTTTGCAGGGACTCCAACAACCAGGAGTCCCTACGAGACCACGGACATACCATCTGGTCCGCTCTCCCCGCCGGCCCGCCCCCCGCCCATCACGCCCACTATATCATAGCACTACACTCCCGCAGCGCGGGACGCAGCACGGGGCGAAGAGCGGGCGAAGAGCGGGCGAAGAGCGGGCGAAGAGCGGGCGAAGAGCGGGCGAAGAGCGGGCTAAGAGCGGGCGAAGAGCGGGCGAAGAGCGGGCGAAGAGCGGGCGAAGAGCGGGCTAAGAGCGGGCTAAGAGCGGGCTAAGAGCGGGCTAAGAGCGGGCTAAGAGCGGGCCGTTTGAGGCCGTTCGAGGACAGAGAGGACTGGACCACCCTCTTTCGCTCGATATTCCTCAAATCCACTTTAACAACCGTGAGGCAAAGATCTATCTTCGTCCCCGCGCACCAAGCGCTATGAATACAAGGGTAACCCGTAGTAAGACCTCTAAAGGTGGGTCACAAATTAGTGTCCCCATGGATGACTTCATTACCCGCACCAACATAGCCATTGACGAAGAGATATCTAAACTCCAAGCCCGGGTCTCGTTAGAATTAGATGCTGCCAGAAGAGTGTCCCAAGTTATTGCACTTTCCAAAAAATCTTCTTTAGGCCACATGGCTACTTCAGTTACCCCTGAACGACCTGTCCGCCCTCATTGTATAGTCACTCAGGTCGATGTTCACCACTCCCCGATCCCTGCTACTTTCCGACCGACCCTAGAAAACAAAGAAGAGGGAACCCCACCCACACCACTCAGTGTGTACAACTCTGTCCCTATTGTATCCCCTCAGACGAATTTGTTTAACATCAATACTAGTGGCAAGCAACCCAAGAGAAAACGCCATTCTCGCTCTGCCTATTTTCGCAAAAAAGCAAAAATTGCTGTTCCCAAAGACCTGTCAACGACTAATGCCACAACAACCAATGCTGGCGCAGAGCGTACTCTTAGCACACAACCACCTAGTGAGGGACAGAGAAAGGGTTCATCTGTTCCCCCTATTAATACCCCAGTGGATGAGGACCCAGAGGTAGATGGGCTAGGCAAAAATAACCAAGAATTTATAGAGGTGGTTTGGGAGACACTTAAAAAACTTCTATCACCCTTAGACCTCAGACTATCAAGGATAGAAAATAATCTGCTTGAAATGGAGAAGAGCATCATTGCTCTGGCCACTCTTGGGTTGAAAAGTCTTGAAAATCAGGGTATTATAGTAGCTGATCCAATGCCACAAGCTCCCGCATCCCAAACCAACGAAACCCCCCCCTCAGTATCACCCACTACAAAGCCTGTCCCTAAACCTATTACTGTCACGGTGGAGCAAGCTCGCGCCAAACCAAAGGCCCCCCCGCGGGGCTCCACGCAACACCCAGGACACTCTAAATCTGAAATGCCCCATAGACCCATTTCCAGCGAAACCCAGGGCCCCCCAGCTAAAGATAACTTTAGAGGGGGTTATATTGACCTCCCCCCAGAGGCCAATGACTATGTGGTTGTGCTGACGGGTGTTCCTACGATCGGTAATGGCCAATTTGAGAATCATTGGTCGCTGAAAAACAAAATAATGCATTGGTTAAACGTAAATAGACCAATCCCTAATGGCAGAAGAAGTTGCGTACTGATGGTTCGTAGAACTCCTTGGGTAGGTCCAACGAAGAAATCCAGTCCCGGGGATTGCATAGTGGTGACCTTCGAGGACCCACACACGGCGCACCACATTTGCTCTTGGCCCGGTAATGATGACTCTGCAGTTATACCTCGACCACTGTCCTTCTACCCTCCCCGACCAAGACGCAACCAGGTGGATAATTGGACATTGGTCCAACACCATCCATGGTTGAATAATTCCCGGAGCCATAAGGAAACCCTCCTATACTGGAATGGCCTCTCTACCTATAACAGATTTGGTAGCTTAGAGGAGGTGGATTGACTCCCTGCGCAACCGGCCAAACAACCTTGAAGGGATGTAATGACATCGCAGGGGCATCGTCACAACGTATGTCCTGCTTTTGAACTTGCAACAAGCCGAGTAGGACGATTAACCAGCCCATTGCCTGATGGGGAGTCCTCTATATCCAATGCAACAGAAAATTCTGGCAAGGAAGATTGGACACACTTACCCTGTATGACCCCTCCTTTACCTACCTCTACCGAATTATCAGGGTCTACCTGTTTTGGCCCCCATGCGACCTATAATCACCAGCAAACTGAGCTACCTGCGAGGTCTTCTAACCCTGTGGCCACGACAGACTCTCCCTTGCTTACTGTCTCTCCCAAGGTTCCTCCGACCGGTGATCTTGTCCTAAAAATCCTATGTTGGAATACGGCTGGGCTTGGTCGTAACTTTGACATCCCCGAATGGAATGATTTTCTGGAACCTTATCACATTTGTCTTTTCCAGGAAACCTGGTGTCTGGAACCGAGACACAGAGTGGGGTTTTCTACCTTCTTCATCCCCGCCGTCCAGCATCAAGGATCTAAAGGCCGCCCTTCTGGCGGCCTTATCATATGGGTCAGTATTGCACTAGGCTTCAGTGTAAAAGAAAGGACTACCCAGTCACCAGATCTTCAGTGGTTAACAATAAACCACAAAGGGGGAAGAAACATGGAAGTATTCAACATTTACCTAAGGGGTGCTAAAGGCGGTGTATCTCATCTACCCTCCACAGGCTTAAGCCGCAATCTAGCTGCCTGCAGTGCTGACTCCTATGTACTTCTTGCAGGCGACTTTAATTGCTGTTTCGAGCCATTGGCTAGAGAAGACATTTTGGACACCTTTGAGGAGGACACCCGGAGAGGTATCCCGATTCTGAACCTTGACCCGATCCCTAAATGGTCACAAAACGCAATAGAGATCAATGCTCTTTGTATGGAGCACAATTTGAGATCAACAAACGGCCGATCCAAATCCGACTGTACGGGTGCTCACACATACAATAGACCAGGTCATTCCTCTAGAATCGACTTTCTAATGCTCAACTACAACCTCTGGTCATACCACCAAGACATGGAGGTTATAGTATCGGGTGACAGTGATCATAACCCCCTTTCGCTTACCATTACCCCTCCTTGGCAGGTTGGAAGTCATAGTACATCTGATCACAAGTGGAAATCTTCCCATGAATTAGCCCCCACAAACTGTAGTAGGCGCCTGAAGTGGGCCAAAGTCTCAGCAGACGAAATAAGGATGGCCCGAGCCGGGACTATTTTGGCAGGAGTGGAGCCTCGGATGGACACCAAGTCCCACTGGTAAAATGATTCTACCCCTATTCACCGAGACTATAGTGGCACTGAGTGATTTGTTTATTGTCCCCCAACCGACTCGCAGGGGTCCTTCGAAAAATCTCCCCAAACAAACAGATAAGTGGTACACTGCCAAATGTCGTGTAGCTAAGAGGGAACTTGTTGCCACATTAAAGTCTAAAGACACAGCTAACATTAGGGCCGCGAGAAAATTATATAAAAAAACCATATCTGAAGCCAAGCAGGACTATGATTCTAATTTTTGGGGAGACCTAGTAGAGGCAAGCAATAGGAAGTATGCTAAGAGGTTTTGGGACCTACTAAGAGCTAGGGAAAAGCCCATTGACCAGCAGTTAACTTGCAATATCCTTGGGGATGTATGGTTTGCCCACTTTTTGAAATTGTACTCCGCTCCTCCAGGTGCGTCTCAGCTAGCTTGCCCATCTTTGGGTTCACTGCCTAATCCTATAATTGACCTCCCATGTTATGATTGTCTATTCACCAGCCTGGAAGTAGAGAGAGCAATTCGGTGTATAGTTCCAAATAAAGCGGCAGGTCCCGATGGTATTCCAGGAGACCTAATCAAGAATTACCCTCCTTTTTGGAGTAGGCTAATTGCCTCTCTTCTGAACAAGGTATTGTTGGGTGGGGTTTTTCCTGATTCATGGAGGGGCGCTGAAGTCGTACCTATTTTTAAAAAAGGCTCTAGGGACGACCCAGCGAATTATCGACCCATTAGTTTATTGGATTCATCCCAAAAGGTAGCAGGAAAGGTGGTACTGGGCAGGATTATTCAGTGGGCCGATGAAAATCGGATTCTGTCAGATCTCCAAGCAGGCTTCAGAACAGGAACAGGCACAATCGAGCAGACGTTCCGCCTTCTAATGATCTATTGGAAAGTGGTGGTGCTGGGAGGGGGCAGTTTGTACTTAGTCTTTATTGACTTGCGGACGGCCTTCGACCTGGTACCACGAACACTACTATGGAACGTCCTCGATGGGCTAGGCCTCCCCCCTTATTTGTTGTCCTTGCTTGTAAAATTCCATGACAGCAATTTTGCCCAGATTAGATGGGGTGCACAGGGAGAGAAAACACCTCGTATCCCCGTGGACAGGGGCGTCCGCCAAGGGTGTGTGCTTGCCCCCACTCTGTTTTCTCTCTATATTAACGGAGTAGTGGAGCACCTTCTTCAGCAGTCATCAGATGCACCCACCCTGGCTGGAAGGAAAATTCCAACGCTCCTGTTCGCGGACGATACCCTCCTAATTTCGAAATCACCCATGGGCATCCAATCATTGCTCTCCAGCTTCAAGGCATTCTGCGATGCAAGGGGCTTGGCTATAAACCTAGGCAAAACTAAGTTCTTAGTCCTTAACCCGCCCAAAAACTCTGTTTTTCCACCGGTCCTAGACTCTGTTCCACTTGATCGAGTCAAAGAATTTGACTACCTGGGTATACATATCAGTGATACCATGAGTTGGAAGGCACATCACCAAAAGGTGTTTCTGACTCACAAGAGGGTGGCAGGTGCACTGCTCAAGGAACAGCGCGCTTCATCCCTAAAACCAATCGGGGCTCCCTTAGATATTTATAGGGCAAGGGTTGTGAGCGCGGCACTATACGGTGCCGAACTGTGGGGCACTCATAGAGTTGATACTCTGACTCATCTTGAGAACAACTTCCACAAAGACCTTATGGGTCTGCCCCACAGTACACCAACAATTCCATTGCTTCTAGACGCAGGTACCCGGCCAATATACGATCAAGCAAAATTATGCCCGCTCCTCTTATGGTCCAGAATCTGGAATGTGCAAGAACTTAGCAGTTATGCAGAAGCCTTAAGTGACATTATGCCCCTATCGGGCTCCCACAAGATCATTTGGCTCAGGGAGGTCAAAAAGCTGCTTTATAAATTAGGATTAGGAGAGGCTTGGGTTAACAAATCTGCACCTTCAAAACAACTGTTGAAGAAGGCCTATTGGTCATGGGCAGACAACGAGAGGGTTTGTAGCACAAATCATTGTAAATCCGTAGCCCTGTTTTTGCTAATCAAAGAGACCCCGTATAGGGAACCCTATTTATACATTATCCAGAGCTCATGGGACAGATCATTGTACATTAAGTTTAGGGTGGGGGTGCTTCCATTGTGCGAGTTTACTTCTACTTGGAAACCGCCTGCCCAAACCGTACCTTACTGCCCCTTCTGTGATTTAAGGGTAGAGTCTGTGTCCCACCTGTTGTTCGAGTGTAGTGTCTACGCAGCCCCTAGACGGAGGTGGTTGAAGCCCCTCTGCAGGAGTTTGGGAACTCGTTCTCATCTTGAAGCCCTACGTATATTACGTACAGATGCTAGACCCTTCTTTGCCTCCTGTATGGCTAAATTTTTAGGCTGGGCCTGGCGTTTAAGAACTGCAAAAAAGCTACTAATTCAGTGAATGAGTCCCCCTGCTCAATATGCTGCATTGTTTATAAAATGTTTTATCTTGATGATTGTTGATAAAATTGTTTTTAAGATGTAACAAGTGCTTTTATGATATGTTTTTATCGAATAAAGCTATTACTACTACTAAAAAAAAAAAAATCACAACAAGTGCAAAGTAGCAACTCCCGGCTTCCGCCTCAGGAGTAGATCAGAAGTTCTAATGTGAGCCGATACAGGACGCTTGATTTATATCATCAAAGCGCGCGCTAGCAGGCCTAGTCTTCTAACCACCGAGCCTCCCCCCAAGATGGCCGCTGAACTTACAGGCAGCCTCCTTGTCCCAAAAATGCAACTCGGCTCCTAATCGGCTGAAAGGGGACAGAGGCGCCGAAATGCGGCGCAAGTTTAAGAGGTTACAAAGTGGGTGTAACAGGATATGAGTTTGTAATTGCCCTGAGGTATTGGAGTAATATTTAGTTGACCTGCAATTTTGTGCTGCCCACGCATTGCAGTCCACACTCCAAGACTTAAATTGCATAGTCTGTTTTAGTCACGGCTGCTGGCTCCTCTGGGTCGGAACGATGCTCAATTGGGGTCCACCTCCTGACATCCCTGCACTCTGACTAACTGTAAACACCAGGAGCACAAAGGCAGTCCAGCAAGGGAAAGGTTGGGGTAGGAGCAGCAGGGATAGGGACACCTGTAACAAGAGTACACCCGTTAGTACACACCTTCTTTCTATGCTACTGTACTATTATGTGGACTAAAAACAATACCTGATAATGCTCAGGAGAAGACCCCTTCCCTCTTTGAAGATCCTGCTCTCCTCTGCTGCATAACTGGTCTAAGAGAGGGAAGAACGTGAACTGTATTACTCTTATCGCAACGTCACCATAGACCCCTGACTCCTTCACCACACAACTATCATACGTACCAGAAGCGTACTCACAAGTACCTAAGAGAAGGTCGGGAATATTCAACTTCTCAGTTCTCCATGTAAAATAAACTCCTTTCCCATAAGGTTCCACCAAAGCAAAGAGTGTATTCCAAAGAGTGGCAAACGAAATATCTATAACGTAAGAAAACAAATATAGCCTACCGGCTAGTCCCGGGAATAAGGAAACCTCTCGGTTCCTTCTCTGAAGCTAACAGAGCTTCTCCGATTTAAACATTAGCATAAGAGTTCCAGGAGGGGGCAATCCGGCGTCTCCTGACTCTTGATGTGATCGTTACAACCCAAACAGTTAACTTGATGCGGCCGGCAAGGGTGAAATCCTGCGTCTTCCCGACCGAAGTCTCAAATATAAGGCCCAAAACACAAATCACGTGCGGTAACCTCTGCCTTCCATACTGCTATATGCCTTTCGTGGTCTGTCACCCTACCGCTGGGCATTATGGAGTCTTCCTTCTTTATCCTTGGTAGGCACATCCGTTAGACCCTGGCAGTACGCCCCCCTTCCCTGTGCCTCCTAGCGCCTGGCTTATGCGGGTTACGGACATAAAACAATCGGACCAATCGAGGGGCGTGGACCTCCTCACTCTGTTCCCACGAATCATCCTCCGGCCGGTATACCTTCCAGGAGACAAGAACCCACAGCTTCCCTTTTGGCGAAACCTGGAATCAATTATGCGACGTACCTCGTATTCCAGTTGATCATCCATCTGGATAGGTGGAGCGGCCTTGAGCCGCACCGAACCCGCTGGTTTCAGCAAACTGCAGTGGAACACAGGATGAATCCTCATGGAAGCGGGCAACGTTAACTTGTAAGCCACTGGATTGATTTTTCGGAGGATGGTGTAAGGACCAATGAAACGTGGATGGAAAATGCTACGATCGCGAAAACGGATGTTCTTCGTAGATAGCCAGACCTTGTCACCTACTTCATACCGAGGTCCCTCCTGCCGGTGTTTATCTGCCCATCTTTTGTACGTTGTCTTGGCTCGGACCGGGGCCTTTTGGATTAGTCTGTGTGTTCAGAAGAGCCTTTACGTGAGATGCCACCGTGGGATGATTTTGGACTTCTCCTGGTACAGTTAAGGGAAGAGCGTTCCATGAAAACCAGTGTTAGCTGTGAACGGTGTCTCTCCTATCGAACTATGACAGGCATTGTTGTAAGATAGTTCCGCAAGCCATAGCAGAGAAACCCAGGATTTACTTGCTTCCTCTGAATAGCACCAAGTATTGCTTGAGCGTTTGATTGAGCCGCTCTGTCCGTCAGTCTGTGGATGGAAGCTGGTGGAAAGAGCGTCTTCCACCTGAAGGGCCTTGCACCACATGTGCCAGAATCTCGCCACGAACTGCGGTCTCCTATCCGAAATGATCACTTGTGGAATGCCGTGAATCCGCACCACATGGGTCAGTAACAACTGAGCTGTCTGTCTGGCCGTGGGCAAGTTCTTGCAAGGAATTAAGTGTCCCATCTTCGTTAGGCTGTCAACCACTACCATGATGGCGTTACATCCTTGATTGGTGGGAAGGCCAACGATGAAATCCAAAATTATGGTGTGCCATGGACGGGATGGAGTGGGTAGAGGCATGAGTTTTCCTCTGCTCATGGAATGGTCCCCTTTTGCCCGAGCACAGGTGTCACATGGTTTGATCCAGCTCTCCTTGTCTTTTGTCATAGTTTTCCCACCAGAACTGGTGTTTTATTAGATGTACCATTTTCTTGTTTCCAGGATGCCCTGCAAGCACGTCATTATGGCACCAATTGAACTCCTTCATCCTCAGGGCGTGTGTGGGTAGAAACAGTTTTCAGTCATGTAAAGGTGTACCATGTTTCATGGTTCGGTGACTGTTCTGGTCCGCCCATACCTGCTACGGGACCTGGGTCCTATTCCTCTGGACTAGTTCTATGAACTGATCCGCGGTCACCGAGCACACTACCTTTTCTGGTGCTATGATGGCTTGTTGCACCTCCTGTGATGTTACCATGTCTCACCCTTGTCTTGCGAGAGAATCTGCTTTCCTATTTTCTGATCCTGGACGGAAAGTAACGATAAAGTTATACTCTGCAAAGAACAACATCCACCTCATCTGACGGTGGGAGAGATGGCGTGCTGTCTTCATAAACTGAAAGTTCCTATGGTCGGAATACACTGTTATCGGATGTTGTGTTCCCCAGAGGTAGTGTCTCCATTCCTGGAACGCCCTTTTTATGGCTAGCAGTTCTTTTTCGGAGATCGTATAGTTGGCCCCGGCAAAGTTGAGCTTTCTAGACAGAAAAGCAACTGGATGCAGCTGTCCCGTTTCCTTGTCTCTATGTGAGAACACCGCTCCCACTGCTGAATCGGATGCATCCGCTTCCACTACAAATGGTAGGTCCAATTGAGGGTGTTTCAGTATTGGGGCAGTGACAAATGCCCTTTTCAAATGTTCGAAAGCCTCCATAGCTTCGGGATTCCATCTGAAAGGGACCCCTTTCCTCAGAAGTTTAGTTATAGTTGAGGCCAACAAGGAGAACTGAGAGATGAATCGCCTATATTAATTGGCGAGACCAAGGAAACACTGCACCTCTTTCACACTGGTAGGTACCGGCCATGCTCGTACAACTTCTATCTTTCTTTCAACCATACGGAAACCCCTCGGTTTCAATATAACCCTAGAAATTCAACCACATCCAACACTAAACTCACATTTGCTGAGCTTACAATAGAGACTGTTCTCCAACAGTTTCTTCAGTATCGGGATCACATGACTGACATAGATCGCTGCCTCCCTCACTTGGTCCAATAAGACTGGGATGAGCGGAAGAGGGTAGCAGTTCTGTATGGTTTAGTTTAGCTGGTGGTAGTCTATACATGCGCGCAGCTCGCCGTTGGCTTTCAACATGAAAAACCGGGGCGAGGCTGCCGGAGACCTGGATGGCCTGATAAACCCAATAGCACTAAAATGTGTCAAATATTCTTGTAGGTGTTTGGTCTCTGGTTGATTAGGCATACACCCTACAAGATGTGACTATGGCTCCTTCGACCAGGTCTATCCGGCAATCGTACTCCCGATGGGGAGGGAGTACTTCTGCCATGACTTCGCTGTACACTTCTCTGTTCCCTTTGTAATCAGCGGGCAGGATAGTATCCTTTTCAACTGCCTTGGCTATGTGCATGACCCGAGTCAACGTTGGTGTGTGGGATGTAGGCGTGTTCATACAGATGTTTTGACACTCCTCAGAAACAACTCACTGTTTTCACCTTCCAATCAATGAAAGGATTGTGTAGTTCCAGCCAGGGTATCCCCAGTATTATCTCATATTGGGGGACTTCAATGATGTTTAACACTATGCTCTCTACATGTTTGACCGTGCTACTCTCTAGGATCAGCACTACTTCCTCTGTGCGTTCGTTTATGGGACCGGATTTCAAGGGTTTACCGTCCACAGCCAGCACCGTCTCCGGGTTTGTATTAGGAACTCGCCCCAATCCCAAACGGCGTACCAGTCCCTCGTCTACAAAATTCCCTGTAGCCCCCGAATCTATCGTACTACACACCAAATGTTGTTGCTTCTTAGACTGCAACAGTGTGGACAGGATGATACGGGTAGCTGTTGGTTTATCTATGGTAGATGCAATGAGTCAGCCTCCATTCTTTCCCCTCTAACGCTTTTTAGGTGAAGTCTGTTTCTGCAGTTTCACCTGGGTCTACGGTGGTAAGTGCCACTTTCTTTCCTGAATAAAAGGACTTAGGTCTTTTTGGTTTCAATGGACATTCCTTGACATAGTGCCCCTTCTTACCGCAGTACATACAGAGCCCCTGTGTATGGCGGCTCTCCCGTTCTGCCCTGGACAATGGCGATCGCATAGCGCCTACATCCATGGGCTCCGGGGCGCTGTCTCTAGTTACTGTGATGGGTGGCGACACCTGCCCCATTCCACCCAAAGCTCTGTCGTGTCTCCTATGATCCCCTCCCCTCTCTGCTAACCCATGGTCTAAGCGTGAGGTTCATCAAATCTACTCCAGTAGTTGGTTGGGGGTCGATTTGGGCGATCACATCTTTTAAGTCTTCCGACAGACCCTGGTAGTACAATGCCATCCTTTTTTTCTTCCGGCCAAGCGGTTTCGGCCACCAGCCTGTTGAAAGTGGTCATGTACGTAACCAGATCTTTCCTCCCTTGGCAAAGCTCTAAGAGCTCCCTGTCTGCGCTGAGAGTGGTCGTTCTTCGATCGAAGACTCACTCAAACTCCTTACGAAAAGCGGACCAATTGTTCAGTAGAGGATCGTCATTTCTGACAAAAAGAACCACCCAATTGGCTGCATCCCCTGACAAATATGAAACAGCAAACGCCACAGGGGACGGATTCGTGGGAAACAAGGCAGGCCTACAAGAAAAATTGAGGGTGATCTGGGTCAGAAATGCCTCTATCTTCTGCGGATCCCCCGAATACCTTTCAGGACTGGCTAAAGGTATAGGTGGAGGGACCGTTACCTGTATCTGATGAGTCCCTGCGGATGCGTCGAACGGATTGCCCTGCTGTTGATCTAATCTTTCCCTTAACGCGGCGGTCTCTGTTTTTGGCGTAGCCAGCTCCTGCTGTACTAACAGCGGGGCCTGAAGCACGTCATCCATAGTCGCCATGTTTGAGGATCCTCCCAACCAGGAAGAGTGGATTGACGTGGGCACGTGATTCTGTCACGGCTGCTGGTTCCTCGGGGTCCGAACGATGCTCAATTGGGGTCCACCTCCTGACGTCCTTGCACTCTGACTAACTGTAAATATCCAGAGCGCAAAGGCAGTCAGGCGAGGGAAAGGTAAGGGTAGGAGCAGCAGGGATAGGGACACCTGTAACAAGAGGACATACGTTAATACACACCTTCTTTCTATGCTCCTGTACTATTATGTGGACTCAAAACAATACCTGATAATGCTCAGGAGAAGACCCCTTCCCTCTTTAAAGATCCTTCTCTCCTCTGCTGCATAACTGGTCTAAGAGAGGGAAGAACGTGAACTGTATTACTCTTATCGCAACGTCTCCATAGAGCCCGGACTCCTTCACCACACAACTATCATGCGTACCAGAAGCGCACTCACAAGTACCTAAGAAGGTCGGGAATATTCAACTTCTCAGTTCTCCATGTAAAATAATAATCTCCTTTCCCATAAGGTTCCACCAAAGCAAAGAGTGTATTCCTAAGAGCGGCAAACAAAATATCTATAATGTAAGGAAACAAATATAGCCTACCGGCTGGTCCCGGGAATGAGGAAACCTCTCCGTTCCTTCTCCGAAGCCAACGGAGCTACTCAGATTTAAACATTAGCATAAGAGTTCCAGGAGGGGGCAATCCAGTGTCTCCTGACTCTTGATGTGATCGTTACAACCCAAACAGTTAACTTGATGCGACCGGGAAGGGTGAAATCATGCGTCTTCCCGACCGTAGTCTCAAATGTAAGGCCCCAAACACCAGGTCACTTTGGTATTTAAACTCAGCCGAGTTTAGCGATGCAAACGTTTTCTATGGGGACTCGGAGGGGGCAATCCAGCGTCTCCTAGCGTCTCACCCTTATGAATACGGCAAAAACCTGTGAGGACGCGGAAGGGGCAATCCTGCGTCTCTCGCGCCTCACAACTGACATCAATGGCAATACCAGCCGGTAACTGCCTCAGGCGTACAAGCTCCTCCGAACCAGCACTCAAACTTGCTCCGCAGCCACGAAGCACGAACGGCTACACAAAGGTAGAAAAAGAACTCCGCAGCGGAGACAGGGTGTCCGCTATCCAGCCGACTCCCAAGGACGAATCACGTGCGGTAACCTCTGCCTCCCATACTGCTATATGCCTTTTGTGGTCCGTCCCCCTACCGCTGGGCATTATGGGAGATGTGGTCTTCATTCTTTATCCTTGTAGGCACATCCGTTAGACAGTTTTTACACATAAGCAATTTCTTGATGGGCGTCAGTTCTTCCGTAAATGGAGTTATGTAGGTTGTTTTGTTGATTGCAAACCTACATGCTCGACATAATGTGCGTTTAACAAACCCGTTCCCTGATAGCCAATTCATAGGTGCTCTGACTTCTGGACCAGTACTCACTAGGGCATCCTTCATGGAACGTGCCTTTCTGACTGTAATATTTGTGTTTTCAGTCAGTTCTCCAAGAACTGGATCACTCTGAACTATCGCCCAGTGTTCATTGATAATCTTACATAACAATTGATGTGGTTTGAATCCAAGAATTAATCTGGTCTTTTGATCTGACTTTGGAGTAACTGATTTCCTATTAAGGGTAGCCTTGATAAGTAGATCTAACCTGACTTATGCTTTAGTTTTTCTGATTGCATTATGAATTGATTTCTCTGAATACCCTCTGGCCATAAATCTGTTTTTGCTGTCCAACTGTGCGTGCAATAAATTCATGTCATTACTACAAATCCTGCTAATTCTCAGCATCTCCACATAGGGGATGCTGTGTGTTAGGTAGAGTGGTTTCCTACTGTCTTTTTCCGATGTAACCTCGTTTCAATTTTACAATCGGCTATGTAGATCTCAACATCCAGAAAGCACAATGACTGTTTGTTGATGGTAGCGGCAAGGTGTAAATGCAACATATTCATGTTGATTTGCTCAATAAATGTAAAGGGCTTGCTTCTGTACCACTCCAAATAACAAACCAATCATCAATATACCTCATCCAGGCAATAACATGATTCTTCAATGTGCTCTTATACTTTACTTTTAAAAGTAATTCTTCCCACCACCTCATGTGGAGGCAGGCATAGCTCTTGAAAAGCATGCCCCCATTGCTACACCACATGTTTGCTGAAATATTTGATTCTTAGATAAAACTTTATTTTCTAAACTGAATAAAGTCATGTTCACAAGCATTTTGTTATGTTGGTATAGATGCATTGATCTGGACCCTAGAGAATGTTCAACGTCCTTAATGCCATCTTGATGATGAATGCTTGTGTATAGCTGTGTAACATCGAGGGACAGAAGTAGATAATTTGGTTCCCATTCGTAGTCTTTAATGTTACTGAGAAAGTCACTGGTGTCTTGAATAAACGACGGCAATGTTCATGCATTCTCTTGTAGAAAATAGTCTATGTAGCGAGAGGTGTTTTCTAGCAAGCTGTTTCAGGCAGACATGATTGGCCTGCCAGGCAGTTTAAAAGCATCCTTAAGCACCTTGGGTATAAATTATATAACCAGCAAGATTGGGTGATCATTTTTAAGGTATTGACGCTCCTCACTGCTCAGGAGGCCAGCGCTTTTCCATGCAAGTAATTTGGCATGGGAGTCACTCCAGGAAGCTTTTACTGTATGCAGATTGCTCCTTTTATAACATTCTCTGTCATTTAGTTGTTTTATATCATCTTACATGTAGTCTTCTTTTTTTTTTAGATGAAACTACTACGTTTCCTCCTTTATCAGAATTTCATATGATTTGATCATTTGTTTGTAATTTCTTTATTAGATGGTAATACTCATCATTTTGATTGTATCTTTTATGAGCATGTGAGATTTGATAGTTTATGGGTTTTTTATTCCTGAGGTTACATGATCTTTAAAAATATCCAAAGTGTTTGCCATCATAAGTTGGAATGTGGATTTAGGTTTGAATTCAGTTTGTCAGTCAAAGGGAAATCCCTGGGTGCACACTCAAGTATGGACTACTATACTTCTGCACCTATCTATCTAAGCATACAATCATCTAATTTAGAGAACTCAACTAGTAAAGAATGAAAAAGGATTTAAATTTCCACACTAAAATTCGAACGTTCAGTCTATTTAATTAAAACACAAAAGAATTTACACCAATTAACAAATTAAAATTTCAAAGAATGATCTTTGAAAAGAATATTTTTAAAACAAAGAGCAAGTGATCATAACAGTTCATTACAGTTCATCACATACATTCTGGAATTGAAAATAAAGTATTACACATCCTTGTCATACAAGGTAAAAAAGAAATTTACAAGTAAAAATTACAGTTAGTCACAATAAGGAACATACACAACCCCCTACAGAATGTGGTTAGCTGATATCTTTACCACCATTAATTACTGGATCCAGAGGTCATAAATTGATCAGGGAGTGACGTCAAAAGTACCACTTATATGTGCATATCAGTTGCTCACTAGACCTTTCTTGGATTCTATATCAAAAAAGTGCGTCGACGTGTTTCGGTGCAAAGAACACAAAATACTGTGGCACCTTCCTCAGGACTGCCGTTTCTTTGGGGTCACCGGCTTCAAAGAATATTGCTTGACACCCTTTCTGTGGATATATGGGGAAAAGCAGGGTATAACTATTTTTGCAAAGTTCATAGTACAAAGACATAATCTAGTGTTTTTACTATACAGTTGTATTCTTTCCACAAGTATTATAGTTCTACACATTGTTGTTTGTACATAGATATTCACTTTATATCTCCTCTTTGGTCTTTAGGGAACATTCACTTGTTACATACATTATGTTGTGCTTGACAAGGAGGTTCTGCTTGCCCAATTCGGTCATATTAGCAACCTCCCTATGAGTCATATGGATTAACTCAGACAAGCATTTCTTGTTAACATTTCCCTCCGTTTCCATTTTAGTGTGGACATAGAGGGGGATTAGGAGCTAAAGGATCCGCTAGGGGCCCTGTTTGATATATTCCCGCCCTACACTCCATATACCTTAACTCTTATCCATTATTCAAGTTCTTACCATGAGGGTTTAAGGCAGGGCACCACTTATGGTGTGGTATGTTGATTCTGGTCCTGGCTTCAGAAAATGGGTTACCGGTCTTCCTAAATTGGAGCATAGATGGTATACTCAATATCTTAGTTTCCTGAGAACCATCCCTATCAAGCATATATATGCATCAGGTTTATTTACCTTTTTAATGTAAAGGGGGAACGGTGATGGAAGGCCTCTTCTCTTCCTGGTTTGTCAGAAATAGCACCTCAGCTTTCCTTGTGCCAGTTGTTTGAAAGTCTAATGCAGGTAAGAACACATAACACTATTTAGGACTAATACCACCCTCTTGTTAACCCATTCTACCATCTTAGGTTTTATTACTCTGGGCCTATATCTTTACACTATTACCTTAAAATCATTTCCGGCATGTGGATGGTAGACTTCTCCAATCTTGGTTTAGTTAGTAATGGAACTTCCAGTTTCCTTGGTCTGTGACCGTATTTATCTAATTGAACAGGGAATCTCATATTAGAGGCATTTGAGGACTAAACCCCCCTTAAGTTTATACGAATTAGGTCTAATCTTTTGAACCGCCCATGGGGAATTGTCTCATCTTACCTTAAAAAGTTAAAAACATTTCTTGAACGGGCATACATCAGCGCAGTATCGTGCTTGAACTGGATATGTTCTGTTAAAAATAGATGAGCACACATATCGGTATATGCGTCTTACATATGGTTCAAAGTTTCCCTTTTTAGTATACGATTGCAGAGATTATACTTTCTGCAGTTACTCTGGCTTTCTTTTGGTACCCGATAATCTAAGTTAACGTGTTTTGCGCTGCATGTTTTATTCTTTTTGACACCCCCCAAAACCTTGCTGCATGTTATTCTACTGTCTGGCGTGGTATAACACTACAATTTGTGGGAAAGCATACTGCGCACCCTTAAGCTTCTCTGTTGGTATGCTGTCACACTTACTCCAGGGACCTTTGGGGTTTATCTTCCAATGTGCTCTACTCCCCGGGCATTTAAGATTTGTGCAGCAATGTTTCCTAATCCGCCCTGTCTCACTACGGAGTAAAGGGTCCCCCTGCAGCATGCATTTAACTCTGTTCTAAATTCTCACCGTTTAGCCGCGTAGATCCTGCTTCTGCCTCGTTCTATCGCCTCGAATACCTGGGATCTGTGAGCGCTGTATTTATGTGAGTATTTGATTGGGCTAATTAGTTAGTTACACCTGAATCGCGCGCATGGGCATATTGCCTGGAATTTTTGACACCTCGTGGCGCCATCTTAAGCTGGTGTTCTTTTAGTTTTATATAATGGTTGCACACAGTGTAACAGTATAATCGATGCTTATTTATTCTTACATCTTATCATGGTTCTTAACTATACGAGTCGTGGGAGTGAATTCTATATTTTATTTTGTTTCATTTTTTAGACGTTTCTCCGAGCTTATTCCGATTATCTTTTAATATATTCCTACCCCTTCCTTTTATTTACGACGTTTTGTTGGGGGTTAGAAAACTTTTAGAATATATTATATCCCGTCTTATGTGGGTTATTTGTGGGAGGTGTCCCTTTCTTAGATCGCTATATCAGAGTCTTTGTTATCCGTAATGTGCCCTGATATTGTTCATTCCGAGAGATCTATCGCTGGTCCCTTTACAGTTTCTAACAAGAAAGGAATGATATCTGCATAGTGCTGATTTTCTTAGGGTGCTTATTTTATTTTTAAAGACACATTAAGTCATTCCTCTTTCTCTATGCTGTAGCCCCCAATTTAACTGTAGTGTTATTACTTTTTCCAACAAACTAAAGCATTATAATGTTGGTTCTAGGATATTTTATTTATCTCATTTTTATTTTTAGAATATTTCATCATACTAGATTTCTCTACTGCCTTTGTGTCATTTTTTTGGGTGTCACTTCTTGACATTTCAAGTTACCTCTATTCTATAAATTTTCTCTAGTTACTTTCCTTTATATGAGCGCTTCCCACTCTTCTCTTGAGTTGAGACCACATTTGATGGTATTAAATTTTACCATAAACCATTGTTCCTGCTGTTTCCTCCTATTTTTACTGTTTCCTAATCTGGTTTGTTCCCTTATCCTCTCGAAGATGACCCATCTGAAGTCTCTCTGTGTGTCCTTTCTCTTTCCAATGTGTCACCAACGGCGCATTCTCCTTGTTGTTTTCAATTGCAGATTTGTGTTCTCCTATTCGTAACCTCAATTCTCTACCTGTCTTCCCTATGTATGCCTGATTGCATGGGCACAGGATCATGTATATTACGTTTTTGGTTTTACAGTTCTTCAGCATGGTGATCTCTTGTATGGCTCCATTGTGCTCTACCTTTTTGGTAACCATACATAGTTCACATATGCAGCAATTGCCAAACTTGTGATTCCCTACTGCCTTGGTTCCTGTGAGGGTGGTTTGACTTTCTACTACATCGTCCCGGTATGTATGTACCAAGGTCAACTTCAAGTTTTTATTTTTTCTGTATGCATACAGAGGACGTTGTAGTGTAGTTTCAGTACCATCATTCAGAATTTTCCAATTATGATTTATTATGTTCTTCACCTGATTGGCTACTACTGAGTATTGGCTCACCATTACTATTTTTATTCTTGTGTTTTGTTTTTTTCTTTCTTGGTTAGCAGGCAGTCCCTGTCATAGTATCTCGCTCTTTTTAGAGAATGATCTATTAACTTTTTTGGGTAGCCTCTGTCTTTGAATTTTTGTTTCATCTCTTCAGCGTGTCTATAGAAGTCCTCTATTTCTGTACAATTTCTCCTGAGGAGGAGGAATTCTCAGAATGGAATGATGTCTTTTTGACTTCTTGGATGATAGCTTCCATAGTGCAACAATGTGTTGCGATCAGATTCCTTTTTATATAGCTCTACCTTAAGTTGTTAATCTTGGGTCTTTATACAGATATCTAAAAAGTTTACTTTGGTTCTACTATAGGCAGCTGTGAATCTGAGGTTCACATCCCCCAAATTTAACCAAGAAAGAAATTCTTCTAACAGTTCTGCTGTTCCGATCCAAATAAAGAAAATATCATCTATGAAGCGGGCCCAACCTCGAATATTTTCGTAGTATGGGCTTACTTCATTGTAAATGTGTTTGTTTTCAAACACACTCACATAGATGCAGGCCAGGCTCGGCGCACAGGTTGCACCCATGCTTGTCCCTTTGCGTTGGATGTATAGGTCCTTTTTAAATAGAAAAATATTGTTAAGAAGTACCATGGAGACACACTGTACTATGAACTCCTTATTACCTCCTACGATGTCAGTTTCTTCTAAGAGGGTCTTGATCACCTCGATCGTATCTCGTTGAGGTATATTTGTGTAGAGTGACTCTACATCGAGAGTCACCATGAGTTCATTCTCTTCATCGAACTCCATTCCTTCCACTTTAGCTATCATGTCAGCAGTGTCCCTAATATAGGATTTCCGCTTCACCAGTGGTTTAAGGAACCTATCAGCATATATGCTTAAAGGTTCCAGCATAGAGTCAATGGATACAACTATAGGTCTGAGGGGAGGATTATCTAAGCTTTTATGGACTTTGGGAAGTCCATAAAATGCTGGTGTCTTTGGATTTGTGTTGTGTAAAAATTTCCATTCCTCTTCCGTGATATCTCCTTTTATAAATGCTTGTTGGAGCAATGTCTCAACATCTTTTTTTAGAGTGTTGAGTCTGTTCTGTGGTACTCTGGTGTAGTGAAGTTCATTTGATAGAAGGGTCATCACTCTTTGATCATAGTCCTCAGTACTGAGAACTACTACTCCTCCACCCTTATCCGCGGGTTTTATTGTTATCCGCGTATCTTTAGAAAGGGAATCTATAGCATCTCTTTGGGCTCTAGTAATATTGTGGCCCTGAAAGTGTTTTTTATTCAGTAATGTCCCTATCTATAATTTGACAATTGATTCAAAGATTTCAAGGTTTTTGTCCACCATCCCTAGACTTGGGGTGAACGTGGACTTGGCCCTAAGGCCTGAGTCCTGGGGGGCTTCCCTGATTGGTCTAATCTCGAAAAAGCGACAAAGGCGAATTTTCCGAAAAAAGGAACTCAGATCTTTTTCTAATAGAAATTTATTGATACCTGCTGTGGGTACAAAGTTGAAGCCCATCCCTAGGACTTGTTCTTCAACCCTGGTTAAAATTCTATGTGACAAATTTATAATTGGTGTTTTATCTAACGCCAGTACACCTTGTTCCTGGTGCGTTTGTATTCTTGAGGGGCCTGGTTCTGTTGGTACTCCTGTTCCTGTTCTCTTTAAGCTGGTCTCTTTGTATATTGGCCTCTACCTCTGCCTCGAAAGCCCCCCGTGTTCTCTGTGGGCGCTGGTCTAAAAAAGCTTTCTCCTACTCTGTTAGGTCCTACATAATCATCATCTTCTCTAGTATGTATATCTTCTTCGCCACTACTTTCGGATGTGCCCGAGAAGTTTAGGTGTCTTGGTCTCCTTTGCTGGAACCTTACTCTCGGGCCTTCACTCATATTAGTATCTGGCTTCTCTGTGTAATAGTCTTTTCTAAGGAAAGGATATACTACTTCCTGTGTAAATTTATTTATATCTTTCCTGAGTTTCTGTGTCTTGCGGGTTGTTAGATATTCGCAGTATCCGTTCATGTCCTGGTTTATTTCTGCTATTTTCTTTTTTGCCTCCTCAACTACATTGCTATGTAATAGTTTTTTCTAGTTCTTCCATCTCTTGCATTTCTATGAGGATGGTGCTTTGGGCTTTTTCTAATTATTAGAAGCATTAGATCTCTGCTGCACCTATTGCAGATAAACGTCCATGTTTCTAAGAATTTAGGATTATCCACGAAAAGCCCTGGTTCGTTACGTATTTGGAGCCCTATAGGGATCGTGCTGGCCCTCACATACTGTGTCATAAACTCTGCATGTAGTTCAGTTCTAATGATTTTCTTTTTAAGGTTCACCAGTTGGTTCCCTTTCTCACCCCCATTCGGGATTACTGTTATGCTGTTACCCCCTCTATTGGAGCCGAGTATTTTGTTCAGTTGTTCTTCACTGAAACCAAAGGTCTTCAGTGTGTCCATTATATGATTGGAAGCTTGACTAGTAGTTTTTTTTGGGAGGAAAAACTGGTTGTCAACGCAGCATAAAAACCTTACTCTCCAGCACTGGGCTGTTCTTTAAAGATATCTAGAGAGAGAGTACCCCACTGACACCAGGGAACAGGGTACAGTGACAATCAGTCAAAGGGAAATCCCTGGGTGCACACTCAAGTATGCACTACTATACTTCCGCACCTATCTATCTAAGCATACAATCATCTAATTTAGTGAACTCAACTAGTAAAGAATGAAAAAGGATTTAAATTTCCACACTAAAATTGGAACGTTCAGTCTTTTTAATTAAAACACAAAAGAATTAACACCAATTAACAAATTAAAATTTCAAAGAATGATCTTTGAAAAGAATATTTTTAAAACAAAGAGCAAGTGATCATAACAGTTCATTACGGTTCATTACAGTTCATCACATACATTCTGGAATTGAAAATAAAGTATTACACATCCTTGTCATACAAGGTAAAAAATAAATTTACAAGTAAAAATTACAGTAAGTCACAATAAGGAACATACACATCCCCCTACAGAATGTGGTTAGCTGATCTCTTTACCACCATTAATTACTGGATCCAGAGGTCATAAATTGATCAGGGAGTGACGTCAAAAGTACCACTTATATGTGCATATCAGTTGCTCACTAGACCTTTCTTGGATTCTATATCAAAAAAGTGCGTCGACGCGTTTCGGTGCAAAGAACACAAAATACTGTGGCACCTTCCTCAGGACTGCCGTTTCTTTGGGGTCACCGGCTTCAAAGAATATTGCTTGACACCCTTTCTGTGGATATATGGGGAAAAGCAGGGTATAACTATTTTTGCAAAGTTCATAGTACAAAGACATAATCTAGTGTTTTTACTATACAGTTGTATTCTTTCCACAAGTATTATAGTTCTACACATTCTTGTTTGTACATAGATATTCACTTTCTATCTCCTATATGGTCTTTAGGGAACATTCACTTGTTACATACATTATGTCGTGCTTGACAAGGAGGTTCTGCTTGCCCAATTCGGTCATATTAGCAACCTCCCTATGAGTCATATGGATTAACTCAGACAAGCATTTCTTGTTAACATTTCCCTCCGTTTCCATTTTAGTGTGGAAATAGAGGGGGATTAGGAGCTAAAGGATCCGCTAGGGGCCCTGTTTGATATATTCCCGTCCTACACTCCATATACCTTAACTCTTATCCATTATTCAAGTTCTTACCATGAGGGTTTAAGGCAGGGCACCACTTATGGTGTGGTATGTTGATTCTGGTCCTGGCTTCAGAAAATGGGTTACCGGTCTTCCTAAATTGGAGCATAGATGGTATACTCAATATCTTAGTTTCCTGAGAACCATCCCTATCAAGCATATATATGCGTCAGGTTTATTTACCTTGTTAATGTAAAGGGGGAACGGTGATGGAAGGCCTCTTCTCTTCCTTGTTTGTCAGAAATGGCACCTCAGCTTTCCTTGTGCCAGTTGTTTGAAAGTCTAATGCAGGTAAGAACACATAACACTATTTAGGACTAATACCACCCTCTTGTTAAGCCATTCTACCATCTTAGGTTTTATTAGTTGTTTGAAAGTCTAATGCAGGTAAGAACACATAACACTATTTAGGACTAATACCACCCTCTTGTTAACCCATTCTACCATCTTAAGTTTTATTACTCTGGGCCTATATCTTTACACTATTTACCTTAAAATCACTATCTGGCGTGTGGATGGTAGACTTCTCCAATCTTGGTTTAGTTAGTAGTGGAACTTCCAGTTTCCTTGGTCTGTGACCGTATTTATCTAATTGAACAGGGAATCTCATATTAGAGGCATTTGAGGACTAAACCCCCCTTAAATTTATACGAAGTAGGTCTAATCTTTTGAACCGCCCATGGGGAATTGTCTCATCTTACCTTAAAAAGTTAAAAACATTTCTTGAACGGGCATACATCAGCGCAGTATCGTGCTTGAACTGGATATGTTCTGTTAAAAATAGATGAGCACACATCGGTATATGCGTCTTACATATGGTTCAGAGTATCCCTTGTTAGTATACGATTGCAGAGATTATACTTTCTGCAGTTACTATGGCTTTCTTTTGGTACCCGATAATCTAAGTTAACGTGTTTTGCGCTGCGTGTTTTATTCTTTTTGACACCCCCCATAACCTTGCTGCATGTTATTCTACTGTCTGGCGTGGTATAACACTACAATTTGTGGGAAAGCATACTGCGCACCCTTAAGCTTCTCTGTTGGTATGCGGTCACACTTACTCCAGGGACTTATGGTTTATCTTCCAATGTTCTGTTTGCACAGTTCCAAAGATATAGGGCGATTGATTGGTTAGCTTGCCTGTGTCTTCCATGTTTTCATGTTGCAATTGTTGTAGATCCGTTAACAAGTCAACATCTGCTGATGTTAATATGCTAGGACTTAAAGCATTAGTTTGTTCAGTTGCAGGTTGATTAATTTTATTTGTGTTTTGCAGGAGACTATATTTACAGAATTTAAATTTACGAATAAACTTGTACACATCTATACAGGTTTGAGCATAGCTGAAATTGCTCTCTGGGCAAAACGATAACCCTAAAGATAACAGTTGTTTTACAGCCTTATTTAGGGTTACTGGTGACAAGTTTTTTATTGTATTGGAATCTTTGGTGTTGCATTTTATTTGCGTTTCCAATTGTTGGTCACAGGTTATTTGTAGTACTTGCTGTTTCCGGCATTGCTGGAGTCTTCCACTGCACTTTTTGTTGTGTCCTTGTTTGGCTTCGCATTTTGCCTTCTTGGCACAAAGTTAACCTTCTGTCCTGTCGTATGAAGTCTACCTCTTGTGCCAGAGAGAACTTTAAAAACCCCAAGTGTGGGCCCCCTCAACGTTGTTCTGCCTCTATTGGCTCTCTAAGGCTGAACTGATGTCAGATGCGTAGGGGGAGATTTGGATATTAGTACTGATGCTTGCAAGGCTTTCCTGTCTAGATGTTTCTATTTTCCACAACACATACGGGTAGGGTAGGGTCCAAGGGAAATATTTAGAGACCAGATCACAGTTGTAGCCCCTTAAACAAGATACTGTATACACAAATAATAACTGTGGGTCTAAGGGAACTCAAGATTCTGTGTTTCAAACAATGTTGTGTCCACTACTTGATATGCTTAAGACTGTCACTCTCTGTACAGTATCCCATCAGTTACACAATCTGGACCACCCTGGTAGTCATCATTTGGGTCGGTCTCAGCAAGTGGTATGTCCACAGCGTACAGTAAGTACACTCAAATCCAAGTAACTGATAAGCAGTGCAAGAAAGAAAGATCAGTGAAAGTGAGTGATTAAAAATGGATAGTGGTTGCAGAAAAAACTTTAATGAGAAGCAAAACCACTTCCAAGATTAAAAGGCGTGAGGTGCAAAATAACAGTAGTTTGAACAAATATCTACTACCTGTTAGATAGAGGTCGACATGTTTCTGCAGCTAACGATACATTGAGTATCACCTGCTTCTTCAGGACCAAAGGTTAAATTTTGCTACTGCTGAATAAAGTGAATGTGTGTGTAACATAAATCAAACGAACATACAAGATATCACCTGTTTAGGCCTTCTCAGTGCTCCTGTTTAGTAGAAGCTGTTGGACAGAAGGCAGAAAGCGATCAAGTGCGGGGGACATATATGAAAGAAAACAGAAAGAAACACTTTAATGAATGTTGTGTATCATGAGTTCCAATAATTTACATTTTTTATGTGTTCTTGCATATTGCAAGCACAGTTCCCAACCATTACTTAATGACAGGAGCCTCTCACTCACCTAGAATATGAGAGGCCGGCGCCGCTCCTCACCTGGCCACAGCTCAGGAATAATAGGGGCACCGCTCTAATGTTTAAAGAAAAATAGACCACAAAGACAACAGTGAGGATACCTCACGGAGAAGGACCACTCTCTCACAGTCCACCATTTCGTTTTTAAAAAAAATATATGGAAGTTGGTATACACCGATCATATGGCTTCATATACAATCTTATCTCATGATTGATTCGCCAATCGTAAGTGTATCTATCAATAGGAGGATAGTAGAGATCCATTCAAGTTCAATAATAAACATCCATTTAGAATAGAGGTAGTGCATTTCAGTGTGCACAAAACTGCATGTTGAAGGCAATGGGCTCAAGTAAACAGCACCGTAGAACGATCAACGGTGAACAATGAGATATATAAGTTACGTCTGTGCAAAGGGAATGCCAGTTTTAAAAGAAAGGTCTTAAGGGGAAAAGGAGCTTAGCCAAGTGAAGGTAAACAACGGAGCCCTCGTTAAATTTGTACTATATCGGAGCCCCGATCGTAAAATATGAAAGACGGGAGCTCGAGTAGTCTACACGCAAAAGTATTACTCCAGCGTGTTCACGTAGCTGACCGTCGGTACCCCGGTCCGGCGTCTGCTCTGTAGGGGGAGGTACCGAAAAGCGGTTGCTCCTCGTTTTTGTAGACTTGGAAGAAAAACGGCAAACCGGGCTCATGTTAGTGCGCATGCGCCAGAAGCGCCGTCGCACAGGATTGCTACTAGTCTGACTCGAGGATCATGGGCAATGTAGTTTTATGCTCACAATATCCTAGACGGTCCCCTTGTATGTGATCTGGCCATTAAACGAAACGAGGCAAAGACCGTGCCAACATAACATATAATTGTCATCAATTACTAGTAATGTTATTATGATAATGTCTCATATGAGATCAGGCATTTTCCAGTGCTGTTATGTTTTTTAACGGACCTGTTTGGAGAAATGGTCCCCTATGATGTTATCTCGCCTAAAAGCATATACTTATCAGGACTAATATTTTTTATTTGCTATTTTTGTTTTATTTTTTGTTTTTTGCGACCTGTTAAAGAAATAACAAACCACTAAGGATAAATAACACCTACTAGTGAGTAAATTCCCATGTAGGGATCAGTCAGTGTTGTTAGTACCTATGAATCATTGATTATAAAAACAGGGATTTGGATCTTTTTGGGGCAGTGAGTCCCATGACTAATTCTAACACTAAGGTGTATAGATAGTGTCACAGAAGAAACGGAAGTTTTACTGATCATCGTTAAAATGTACCCAAAGTGTATGACATACACCAGGTGCCAAGAGGGGGACCGTGTGTATTGTTGCGCTATACAGGGCCACTTATTATTCTGCATACCCTAGAGATATGGTACTGGAGGTCAAAAGCAAGGGTCACCTTACAAGGAGGTCCAGGGAATATCTTCGTTAAGGCCAGTCTTATCTGTATTTAAACGGTATACCCATTTCTGCTCTAGTTTGAAAAGGTGTTTCGTAATGTCAACTATATGTGGGGGGATCCGTGGTTGTTCCAGGACAGTCCACGTAAAGTCAGTGGGGGCATGCCCTACCACTAAGAAGTGGTTTGTGAGGCGGGTTGCCTGCTTCTTGCATTGGATCATGCTCTTATGCTCCGATATCCTTACTTTGACCTTTCTCGTGGTCATACCCACATATTGTAAGGGACAGGGGCATGTGATCAGATAAATCAAGTTTGAACTATTACAGGTCGTGAACTGTTTTTGCTCCCAGCGTCTTGAGGTCCCTATGTCGATGTTCGTAGAATGGGCCGTTTGTGCACACGCTGCAAAATTCCCACAAGGGTGGTGGCCTTCAACTGGTGGTAAATCCCATAAGGTGCCTACTTGATGAGATTTCTTCGGTCCTGGTCTAGTATGTACTAGCCGGTCTTTTAAGACTAGTTCCTCTCTTGTAGGCAAACAGTGGTATCGGAAGGGTGTCAGGGCCAGTATTGAGGATCTTCCAATGTGATTTCACAATTTTCTTGATGTCATTCGATCTTGTGTTAAAGGTGTTGACAAACGCTATCCTCTCGTTCTTTGGTCTGGGAGGAAGCACTTCCAAGAGGGATTCTCGATTATTGTTTGATGCTCTTTTCTTAGAGTTCCGGATCAGTGTCTTGGGATATTTCTTGCTGCGAAGACATGATTCAAGTTCACCAGCGTGTTTTTGGAAACCCTCTTTGGTACTGCAATTGCGTGGAATTCGCAGAAACTGCCCGAAGGGCAAATTGTCCCTAAGGGCCTTCGGGTGACAGCTATCATATCTGAGCAAAGAGTTCCGTGCCATAGGTTTCTTGTAGAGTTCAGACACGAGACCCCCTGAGGTTGCCATTATCCGAAAGTCAAGGAAAGCCAAGGAATTTCTTGAGAATTCAATGGTGAAACGTAGAAACATGTTTTGCTCATTCAACCATAGATGAAAGGTGTTCAGTTCGTTTTCAGTTCCACGCCACACCACCAAGATATCATCTATGTAGCGTTTCCAAACCCTTATAGATGATAAATAAGGGTTTGTAGATGACAATATACAGCTTTGTTCGAACTTGTGGACGTATAGGTTAGCTAGGGACGGGGCAAAAACACTGCCCATACTAGTCCCAGACGTCTGGAGAAACATTGTCTCTTCGAACCGAAATAAATTTTCCTTCATCGCCATTGTGGCAAGTTCCATGATAAAGGAAATCGGAGTGATGGAGTTCCAACTCTGTTCCCGTAGCAATGATTCTACCACCTCGAGTGTCTCACTCTGTGGTATTGAGGTGTAGAGGGACTCTACATCAAAAGACACCAGGATATCCAAGTTGGTGTCAAACTCGATATCAGGTAACATTCTCAATAGGTCCTTAGTATCCTGAATATAAGTTGGCATCAATTTCACCAGTGGTTGCAGGAAGATGTCGACAAACGTCGATAAAGGTTCCAGAACAGAACCAATACCTGAAATTATAGGCCGTCCTGGCGGAGGGCGTTGTTGCTTATGAATGTTTCTATTTTCCACCTTTTAGGGAATCCTCTTTTGTGGGGAGTATAAAAACTTGATCGTTCTCTTAATCCTGCTAGTCACACTGGAATTCAAAATCTTTCCTCTTTTTAATGTCTTTCTATGTCTGTAGCCATATTAACATATCCTCCCTATATTTACTGATGGTATTTGTGACTTCCAATTTGTTAATTTCTTCATTCAGATCATCCATATTTTTGTGCAATTCAACATGGTCACTTTATTTGTATTTCACCAAGATTTGCACAAGTTTCTTTGAAGAATCCAGATTGCAATCCGCCCATTCACTCAGCATTCTTAGCTGGGCGCGATCATGATCCTTAGGCCCCTCTGTATTCTGCCAAACACTAGGTATCTGTTAAGTGACTTATGGTCTCACCATTTAGATTGCTCACTCTTCATGAGCTTCTAGTTTTTTAAATATGACCCTTCTGTTTGAGCCACCTCTGTGCCAAACTTGCTTGCATGCTAATGTGTACATCTGTACTGGGGGAATCATCAAACGATTTAACCGCTGCTTCTGTGCTCCGCAGCATGGCAGCTGTCATTGTGTTTGGGCACTTATGTTGGTCTACGAGCCTCAGTTGAAGCCTGTCCTCATAATATGCTGCAGTCTTAAAAATGTAATCCCTTTGGGACATGATCATACCACATAACTAAATGCTTAAATCATAGACATTTGCCACATCACACAATCGCACAATGGCCAATCGATCCAAAAAGTACAAAAGTTTATTTTTCAATGTTACATAAAATTGTTAAAATCAAATTCGAGCTGTTAGCTCGCAATAAAAATCACACGATAACAATGTAATCTATTCTCCTTCAGGTTATAACAAATGCTGTCTATTCAAAGCTATTCATCCCATAATAAGGTGCAACAGAGACAAATCATCATAACAACAACAATATGTATACAACACATTTATAGGAAAGCATACATGTAAATACAATTCATGGTACACAAATTAAATGACCAAGAAGCGACGCATTTCGGTGGGATTAATCGGTCCAACCACCTTCAGGCACAATAATAACAAATTAAAAAGGTCCCCGCACTCTGAATCTTGTTTTCAATTGAGAATGAAGGTGCTTGGGGCAGTACTGGGATGACAATAGAATCCTCAACCTCCTGAGATAAAATATCTCTATAAGGTCCACTTGTACTCCTGAGGTTTATATCATCCTCCCATAGATATATGCAAATGCCTCTGGGCGAGAAGATATTGTCTTGGGCAATTACTTCTGATAAAATCAGTTGAAACTGCCCGATATAGAGTCCTAATCTGGGAATTTATAAAATAGCCTTTTGCTCAGATGTAGGCTCCTCAGAACATTCCACTCTAATTTGGAGGAAACCTCGTGTCCGTAATTGATAAAAAACCGCTGCTGGTGTCAAGGATGAGTCTGGAAGAGAGGACGGGGCCAGAGAAAAACTGTCCGGAAGCACTGCACGTACACCGAAATTATGCACACCTACTAACCATACTATCTGTAGTTCCCTACATGTTGTGAAGCTGGCGTTTCTCGTGTCCTCTGACGTTGGTCCTGATGTTTTTACTGCAGGCGGGAGTATTTCCTTGTCCGGGGGCTGCCATGGCTATCCTCTGCTGTGAGGAGTAATGAATTTCCGGCAAACGTCGAAAGGAGCTTCCTGCTGCATGGCCCAATCAAGGAGGGGGGTTCGCTGTTACAGAGGAAGCAGTCTCAGCACCAATATCACTTCCAACCTTCGTTTTTCTTGCAACTCTACTCGCTTTTCGTCCTGAACAGGCCTTGATCACATGATGTGTCTGCAGAGACAGTTTACTTTTTTAAAGTGCCAAGTGGATGTACACGTGATATGTCTTGAAGTGTAGAAGTTAAAGTTGAAAAGATTTGTTAAGCGCTCTAACACCCAACGGTTTCTTGGCGCTATGAATTGACAGCAATGAAGGGATGACGGGAGATTACTGCAATGGAAAAGCTAGGGTAAAGAGCAGAGTTGTTAAAGCTTTACGAAAGTCCATGTAAACAGAAATGGACCTAATAGTAAAGAGGAGAGCATTCCAGAAGCAGGGGGCAAGGGTAGAAAACCGCATGCCTCCCTGTTTTTTCCTCCGAAAGCGAGGTACATCCAGGAGTACCTGAGTGGAGGCTTCTGTTGGGAAGATGGGCGCAAATCTTTGAGTTGACGAAGGCTGGAGCAGTGCCAGCTAGGGCCATGAAATTCAGGGAGCCCATCTTAAATAGGGATCGCTGAGAGATGGGCAGCCAGTGAAGAGATTTAAGCAGAGGGGTAACATGGTGGGACTTGGGGAGCCTGTGAATAAGGCGCGCTGCTTGATTTTGGATAGGTTGAAGGCGCTGAAGCCCGTAAGCCGGGATGCCTACATACAGGCCGTTGCCATAATCCAGACGGGAAATGATCATGGCCGAGATGAGTTTGAGGGCTTCGACGGAAAAGAAGCGGGAGATTTTGCGAATGATTCGGAGGGATAAAAACAGGCTGAGACAACGGAGCTGATCTGGGGATGCATAGTCAGGTCTTGACTGATTTAGATACCCAAGGTTTTAACTTTAGCGGAAGGTGAGGGAGGGTGACTGAGGGCAAGGTGGCCAGAAGGTGGGGGACCAAGGGCTGGGCAGGCCACCAGTGAGGACCAACTCCGTCTCATCAGGATTGAGTTTTAGGTGATTATGATTCATCCAGTTTTAGATGAATGTCAGTGAAGTGTGAAACTTGAGGATAGTCATGGGAGGAGGAAAGGTCGAAAATGAGCTGGAGGTCATCAGCATAGTTAAATACTGATACCTCCATTTTTTTGAAGGGCGGCTATGAGAGGGTGGATATAGAGGTTAAAGAGGAGGGGAGAAGAAGAACCCTGGGGGACCTCGCATGAAACAGAGCAGGAGAGAGCAGAAAAACCCTCCAGCTGGACGGCCTGTGTCCGATCCTGTAAGAAGGAAGCGAGCCAGGCCAAGGCAGTCCCCTGGATGCTGGCGCCCCCGACACAGTCGAGGAGGATGGAGTGGTCGACCGTGTTGAAGGCGGCGGACAGACCGAGGAATAAGGGCCTGGGTGGAGTTGATATCCGCACTCCTCCTGAGTTCATCCAGGACGGAAAGAACAACCGATTCCGTCGAGTGGGCTGGACGAAAGCAGGCCTGATGGGGGGCCAAAAGGTGGTTCTCCTCGATGAATGCAGAGACAGGTGGTAACATGGCTCTCCAGGATCTTACCCAGGAACAGGAGCAAGGAAATAGGGCGGAAGTTGGAAAGGGAGGAAGGATCAGCCCCGGGTTTTTTTAAGATGGGAATGACTGTGGCTCATTTAAAAGCGGCTGGGACAATTCCCTGGGTGATAGAAGTATTGAGGAGAGTAAGCGGGGGTTCAAGGCAACTAGAAAAGACCTCCTTCAGTATGCGAACAGGGCAGCAGTCAGAAGGGGACCTCGATTTCACTTCCTTCAACAAGGTAAGAAAGGTCTCCTTAGAGATCGAGGGAAACTGTTCGAGAAAGATAGATGGAGGGGAAAGTGAAGGCAGAGAAAAGGAAAGGGAGGGCAGGGGAATGTTGTGTTTAATAATGGCGATCTTTTTGATGAAATAACCATTAAGGGAGTTGCAGAGGGATTGAGAGGGAGCAGGTTTGGGAGAGACTCTATCAGCAGCTGCTAAGTTGTGAACAATAGTGAAGATCTCCTTGGGTTTGTTAGCTGCAAGGAGAATCTTTGAAGAGAAGTTTTCTGTTTTAGCTAATAAAATAGCTTTCTTGTAGTCACGAAGGAGAGCCGAATATTGGGACTTAAGGATGGGGCAGTACCCGCGCCTCCAGTGGCGTTCAGCCTGTCTGAGTGATAGTTTGAGGGCTTTAAGGTCGTTAGCAAAATATCGGTTGGCCTCATGTGAGCGGCACGTCCTGACTAGCTTAGGAGGGGCAGCTGGGTCTCAGGAGGCAGAGAGCCAGCTGTTGATGGCGGCCACCTGCGAGTCAGGGGAGGCATCAGCCAAATGAGGGAGTGAGGCCACGAGGGAGGAACAAAGGGCGGCCGTGTCCACACGGTTCCAATTTCGAGCCCAGATATTTTTTTGGGGGGAGGACTTGTTGATGGCCCCTAGGTCAAGGGAGAAAGAGATCAAAGAATGATCAGACCAGATACAGGGAGAGATTGTAAGGGAGGAAATGGACAAGTTGGCTGACCAGATCTGATCCAGGGTATGACCGCAAATATGTTTGGGGAGGTGAATCTGGGGAGTGAGATTTAAACAGTGAAGAGATTCAGTGAAATCTTTAGATGTAAGGTCCTCCCGGGGATCGTTGGGCCAGAAGTTAAAATTGCCCAGGATCAACACAGAGTAATTATTGACCACTAAAGTGGCCAGCAGTTCCTGAATAGCTGGAATAAAGTGAGGCATAGCCTGGGGTGGACGATAGAACAATGCACTAGTAAGGGGGACCGTAAGGCTGACCGAACGGATGACTAAAAAGTCGGCTGAAGCAATTGAGGGATAGTAAAGGAGCTGGAACTGGAGGTTGGAGTGGACTATCATGGCCACTCCGCCTCCCACCTTCCCACCCGGGCGATCAGCTCGAAGGGCATAATAAGAGTCTGGGAGAGCCGCTAAGACATCAGGCAGTGACTTGGGTGAGAACCAAGCTTCAGTGAGAAATAAGAGGTCAGGTTTTGCGGAATCCAAAAGATTAAACTGCTCTATTTGATGCTTAACTGCCGATCGGGTATTGAGGAGATCAGCCGTGGCCACGGCAGGAGGGCCGGATAGAAACAGCGGAGAGGGCTCTAAAAGCGCCGATGACAGCAAGGATGTCTGAGCCAGAAGCAGTGATGGGGGTTGGGTTAACTGAGATATGCCAAGGTTTTAAATATGTGTAGCATATATCTATATCTATATCTATCCATACACAAGGTTGCCCTGATGGAGCTGCCACACATGCGGAGTTGAAACACAAATCGCCACAGGTAGCTAGGTAGACAGCATGCCCCAGAGCTCTTCATACATGCCATACGCGTTTTGAGCATGTTTGCTTGTTGGTTTGGTTTGGTTGGTTGGTTGGTTTGTTTGTTGGTTCTCCTGGATGTTGACCTATGCCCTTTAGCCAGCGCCGAGACGCCTACGGGTATTCGCTGCACTTTAAAAATGACAATAAATAAATAAATTTGCCGCTCTTGTTCACTGGCTGGAAAAAGACAGAAGAAGCAGGCCCTTTGAAAACATCGGATTTATTTGCGTAATGAGTCCCGCCCCAGTGGGCGTCACACTGATGGGCATTCTGGTCATTGTAGTCCCAAAATAAAGCCAAAAGACTCCCAGTTTTCACAAAACAAGTGTGCTGCTGCCTTCGTCTTGAATAATGATATCTGTCCTAGTTAGGTGAAGAGCGCTGGATGCAACACCGGCCCCTCGCCAATAATTGCCTGTGGTTGAGGCCCCCACCTTTCCCTCGGGAGGCCATGAATAACAGCACTCTGGATCCGCCCAAAAGCGGCGGGGCAGCTCCGCGACTGAGCCAGCCGCTAATTCAATCCATACACAAGGTTGCCCTGGTGGAGCTGCCACACAGGTGGAGTTGAAACTGGGAGTCTTTTGGCATTATTTTGGGACTACAACAACCAGAATGCCCATCAGTGTGACGCCCACTGGGGCGGGACTCATTACGCAAATAAATCAGATGTTTTCAATAACTTTGGCGTTGATGGACGGAATTAGTTGAAATTTTCAGGAAAATGGCACATTTTGTTTTTGAGCGACCCCTGAAAGTTTGGGGGGGGGTTTCGTGAAGTGGAGGCCGAGAAAAAAGGGGGGTCCCAAAACGTGGTTTTAACATAGTTTTCCATAGGGCGGTTGGACTCACTTTTAGCTCGAACGGCTGAATGGATTTCTATGAAACTTGGCAAAATTGTAGGGACTGGTAGTCCGATGTGCCTTTGCAAGGTCTCAAGATATGTGCTCTAGTGGATTTTGAGTAATTTAGGTTAAAAAAAATATATGTATCTGTAAGCGCGCCCCGGGGAGCGCTCCGGGCGCGCTACGCGACTTGCGCGCGGAAAGCTGATCGGCTATCGGGTGTCTGTTAATATTCTAAACAGTCCGGAGCGGCCGCCATCTTGTCTCGGTAGGATCGAGGCACAAGAGGTGGCCAAAACAAAGGGGGAAATGACCATAAGGGGCAGAGTAGATCCTCCCTGACCCCCTAGGTTTGATGTGGGGGCTTTAAAAGTTCCCCGCGGGGCAAAAAAAAGTAATTTTTTTTCGTTTTTTTTTGCGGGGGGAGCGCCCGGTATGCGCACCGGGAAGCGGTCCGGGGAGCGTACTATGGGGAAAAAAGAATGATAGACTTTTCAAAATATTGTATGTTTATTGATTGTTCTTTTTGTTGTTTTTTTATTTTTTTTATTTAAGTAGCAACATGTAGGTACCAATGCAGAGTCTAAAATTTAATATACACCGTCTACTTTGTAGATATCTTGCATGTTGTTTCAGAAGTTATTGTGGTATATTGAATTCATACCATAGTCTGTCAGGAAAGCAGAAACAATATGGAGGCAGGAGATGATAAAGAGATGTTAAATAAACATTGGAGATAATATAGTTGAAGAAAGGAAGTAACTATGAGAAAACTTACTATGTAACACAAAAAAGTTGCACAGTATATTTTAAGTCTCACTTAATATTATATCTTTTTGGGTACTATTTCATAATTTTCATTAAATCATTTATTGTTGTGATTTTTCAAAATCTAAAAGAATTTGCAACATTAATCTGGTATGTCCTCCTTTTCATTCCATTATTCAATTTCTTCAACACATTTAATTAAGTCTTGGTCTACAGTGTCATCCAAAAAGTATATTTCTTCTTTGTCTTCCTTAGGATTCTTTTCCATATTAATTTGAAATGAAATATTATTTTCATTTTGTTGTGCTTCCATTTTCTTGCTGTAAATTGCATAACAAATAAATATATCAGTAGAGATAGGGCACTGTTGGGTTTAAGTTCAGACAGGTACTTGTGAGTTTTTACCAGTGAAGTTATCTTTGGGCAGTGTATGGTTT